>NC_134507.1:31965054-32288206 GCF_027942865.1 Odontesthes bonariensis | reverse complement strand
CTGTTGATCACCCTGTGATCCATCTTGCTGATCCTGGATCTGCTAAGGTGTCCCAGGTCATGGTTGCCTTTGATCCTCATACATTTAACTTTGTCCTGACAAAGGAGCAGTTCCAAAAAGTCAAACAGGGACTGCCTTTGCATTTGACGCAGTCAAACTGCATGCGCCTGGAGAAGCCAAAAGGCTTACAGCACCTGGTATTCCCAGGCGGTCTCCCCATCCAAGTACTAACCAGGCCCGACTCTGCTTAGCTTCTGAGATAAAACTCTGGCTTTTAGTCTGCGAAAAGAGAGTGAAAGTGAACTCCACTTTGAGATGGCTCTGGGATTGGGCCGACTGGGAGAATTGCTTGAAAAAAACCTCTACACCCAATGAGCGGTCAGAACAAAGCCTCAAGACCCCTAGTCTTTTGCACAGAGTAAAAGACAAAGCAGCCATTGAATAGGGCCCGATTGTTCCTACCTGGTCGGCCGAGGAGCCAGCGTCTCAACCAAGCAAAGCTCACCGTGGGGAAGGTGGCTATGCCAACTAGCCTGATGCACTGCTCCCGCAGTGTCAAATACTCGTACTCTGGTTTCTCTTCATAACGTACAAGTCTTTCGCCTTTTACTAAAGACTTCCGTGGAGAGCAGCATTAATGAGTTGTTTCTATTTTTGGAAGGCTTTACCTTTGCGGGTGAAGCCCATTCTGTCTGTGCAAAGGAAATCTTCTTGCTGTGCCAAGTGACTTCTCGGAGTAGAGTCACCTTATTTCTTGAGACCGTGCCCATGTTCAAAGCCTGGAGCGCTAAATTGTTGTTGTTTGAACGGTGCTCAGTGGAGCGGGCGGGAGTGCAAAGTTGTACCATCTGAAACGGCTGAAGAGTGCTCACTGCAGCGGGTGGGCGGAGGTGCAAAGTGACGCTTTGTAGGCAAAAAAAGAGCACCGCCACAAGTGCGCATTGTGCCAGGAAGGGCTCTCGGACGTGAAACAGTGGAGGGTTATCGCTTCTCGGCCTTTTGGCTAAGATCAAGTGTAGTATCTGTTCTTATCAGTTTAATATCTGATACGTCCTCTATATGAGGACTACATATTAAATGGATTTTTAGGCACAGGGGTTGAAAAAGGGGCTTGCTCCGCTCACTCCACGCATCGACCCGGTACTGCAGTGCCGCCGGGAACGGTGCACTCTTCCCAACTCTTGTGAAATAACAAAACCAGCGGTACATGGTGGTAGTTTCAGGGAGCCATTGTATTCTGACTTCTAAAATGGAACTATAATCTTTAGAAAAGACGCAGTTTATGAGCACGTCGTGGGATTGAGCTTCCCTGGTTTCTCTGTATGACCATGAACACCAAACTACACACAGAGAACAGAGGAGCTTGACAGACACACACTAAGTTATCTGAGAGTCCCATTTTCAGCTGCAGAGAACAATCACATCAGGGAAGTCGACGTGCAGGCTCAACATCAGCCTCTCAAGCCAACTCTCTGGTAAAATAGGGGCAACGTATGGTTCCAGCACCTATGTAACACATATTTGTCACGGGGACTGTGGCTTACGGCCACACCGCCCTGAACACGCCCGATCTCGTCCGAACTCGGAAGCCAAGCAGGGTCGGGCCTGGTTAGTACTTGGATGGGAGACCGCTTGGGAATACCAGGTGCTGTAAGCATTTTTCTCTCTTCTCTCTGCATGTCTTTTGTTGAAACATCTGTTGATCACCCTGTGATCCATCTTGCTGATCCTGGATCTGCTAAGGTGTCCCAGGTCATGGTTGCCTTTGATCCTCATACATTTAACTTTGTCCTGACAAAGGAGCAGTTCCAAAAAGTCAAACAGGGACTGCCTTTGCATTTGACGCAGTCAAACTGCATGCGCCTGGAGAAGCCAAAAGGCTTACAGCACCTGGTATTCCCAGGCGGTCTCCCCATCCAAGTACTAACCAGGCCCGACTCTGCTTAGCTTCTGAGATAAAACTCTGGCTTTTAGTCTGCGAAAAGAGAGTGAAAGTGAACTCCACTTTGAGATGGCTCTGGGATTGGGCCGACTGGGAGAATTGCTTGAAAAAAACCTCTACACCCAATGAGCGGTCAGAACAAAGCCTCAAGACCCCTAGTCTTTTGCACAGAGTAAAAGACAAAGCAGCCATTGAATAGGGCCCGATTGTTCCTACCTGGTCGGCCGAGGAGCCAGCGTCTCAACCAAGCAAAGCTCACCGTGGGGAAGGTGGCTATGCCAACTAGCCTGATGCACTGCTCCCGCAGTGTCAAATACTCGTACTCTGGTTTCTCTTCATAACGTACAAGTCTTTCGCCTTTTACTAAAGACTTCCGTGGAGAGCAGCATTAATGAGTTGTTTCTATTTTTGGAAGGCTTTACCTTTGCGGGTGAAGCCCATTCTGTCTGTGCAAAGGAAATCTTCTTGCTGTGCCAAGTGACTTCTCGGAGTAGAGTCACCTTATTTCTTGAGACCGTGCCCATGTTCAAAGCCTGGAGCGCTAAATTGTTGTTGTTTGAACGGTGCTCAGTGGAGCGGGCGGGAGTGCAAAGTTGTACCATCTGAAACGGCTGAAGAGTGCTCACTGCAGCGGGTGGGCGGAGGTGCAAAGTGACGCTTTGTAGGCAAAAAAAGAGCACCGCCACAAGTGCGCATTGTGCCAGGAAGGGCTCTCGGACGTGAAACAGTGGAGGGTTATCGCTTCTCGGCCTTTTGGCTAAGATCAAGTGTAGTATCTGTTCTTATCAGTTTAATATCTGATACGTCCTCTATATGAGGACTACATATTAAATGGATTTTTAGGCACAGGGGTTGAAAAAGGGGCTTGCTCCGCTCACTCCACGCATCGACCCGGTACTGCAGTGCCGCCGGGAACGGTGCACTCTTCCCAACTCTTGTGAAATAACAAAACCAGCGGTACATGGTGGTAGTTTCAGGGAGCCATTGTATTCTGACTTCTAAAATGGAACTATAATCTTTAGAAAAGACGCAGTTTATGAGCACGTCGTGGGATTGAGCTTCCCTGGTTTCTCTGTATGACCATGAACACCAAACTACACACAGAGAACAGAGGAGCTTGACAGACACACACTAAGTTATCTGAGAGTCCCATTTTCAGCTGCAGAGAACAATCACATCAGGGAAGTCGACGTGCAGGCTCAACATCAGCCTCTCAAGCCAACTCTCTGGTAAAATAGGGGCAACGTATGGTTCCAGCACCTATGTAACACATATTTGTCACGGGGACTGTGGCTTACGGCCACACCGCCCTGAACACGCCCGATCTCGTCCGAACTCGGAAGCCAAGCAGGGTCGGGCCTGGTTAGTACTTGGATGGGAGACCGCTTGGGAATACCAGGTGCTGTAAGCATTTTTCTCTCTTCTCTTCTCTCTGCATGTCTTTTGTTGAAACATCTGTTGATCACCCTGTGATCCATCTTGCTGATCCTGGATCTGCTAAGGTGTCCCAGGTCATGGTTGCCTTTGATCCTCATACATTTAACTTTGTCCTGACAAAGGAGCAGTTCCAAAAAGTCAAACAGGGACTGCCTTTGCATTTGACGCAGTCAAACTGCATGCGCCTGGAGAAGCCAAAAGGCTTACAGCACCTGGTATTCCCAGGCGGTCTCCCCATCCAAGTACTAACCAGGCCCGACTCTGCTTAGCTTCTGAGATAAAACTCTGGCTTTTAGTCTGCGAAAAGAGAGTGAAAGTGAACTCCACTTTGAGATGGCTCTGGGATTGGGCCGACTGGGAGAATTGCTTGAAAAAAACCTCTACACCCAATGAGCGGTCAGAACAAAGCCTCAAGACCCCTAGTCTTTTGCACAGAGTAAAAGACAAAGCAGCCATTGAATAGGGCCCGATTGTTCCTACCTGGTCGGCCGAGGAGCCAGCGTCTCAACCAAGCAAAGCTCACCGTGGGGAAGGTGGCTATGCCAACTAGCCTGATGCACTGCTCCCGCAGTGTCAAATACTCGTACTCTGGTTTCTCTTCATAACGTACAAGTCTTTCGCCTTTTACTAAAGACTTCCGTGGAGAGCAGCATTAATGAGTTGTTTCTATTTTTGGAAGGCTTTACCTTTGCGGGTGAAGCCCATTCTGTCTGTGCAAAGGAAATCTTCTTGCTGTGCCAAGTGACTTCTCGGAGTAGAGTCACCTTATTTCTTGAGACCGTGCCCATGTTCAAAGCCTGGAGCGCTAAATTGTTGTTGTTTGAATGGTGCTCAGTGGAGCGGGCGGGAGTGCAAAGTTGTACCATCTGAAACGGCTGAAGAGTGCTCACTGCAGCGGGTGGGCGGAGGTGCAAAGTGACGCTTTGTAGGCAAAAAAAGAGCACCGCCACAAGTGCGCATTGTGCCAGGAAGGGCTCTCGGACGTGAAACAGTGGAGGGTTATCGCTTCTCGGCCTTTTGGCTAAGATCAAGTGTAGTATCTGTTCTTATCAGTTTAATATCTGATACGTCCTCTATATGAGGACTACATATTAAATGGATTTTTAGGCACAGGGGTTGAAAAAGGGGCTTGCTCCGTTCACTCCACGCATCGACCCGGTACTGCAGTGCCGCCGGGAACGGTGCACTCTTCCCAACTCTTGTGAAATAACAAAACCAGCGGTACATGGTGGTAGTTTCAGGGAGCCATTGTATTCTGACTTCTAAAATGGAACTATAATCTTTAGAAAAGACGCAGTTTATGAGCACGTCGTGGGATTGAGCTTCCCTGGTTTCTCTGTATGACCATGAACACCAAACTACACACAGAGAACAGAGGAGCTTGACAGACACACACTAAGTTATCTGAGAGTCCCATTTTCAGCTGCAGAGAACAATCACATCAGGGAAGTCGACGTGCAGGCTCAACATCAGCCTCTCAAGCCAACTCTCTGGTAAAATAGGGGCAACGTATGGTTCCAGCACCTATGTAACACATATTTGTCACGGGGACTGTGGCTTACGGCCACACCGCCCTGAACACGCCCGATCTCGTCCGAACTCGGAAGCCAAGCAGGGTCGGGCCTGGTTAGTACTTGGATGGGAGACCGCTTGGGAATACCAGGTGCTGTAAGCATTTTTCTCTCTTCTCTTCTCTTCTCTCTGCATGTCTTTTGTTGAAACATCTGTTGATCACCCTGTGATCCATCTTGCTGATCCTGGATCTGCTAAGGTGTCCCAGGTCATGGTTGCCTTTGATCCTCATACATTTAACTTTGTCCTGACAAAGGAGCAGTTCCAAAAAGTCAAACAGGGACTGCCTTTGCATTTGACGCAGTCAAACTGCATGCGCCTGGAGAAGCCAAAAGGCTTACAGCACCTGGTATTCCCAGGCGGTCTCCCCATCCAAGTACTAACCAGGCCCGACTCTGCTTAGCTTCTGAGATAAAACTCTGGCTTTTAGTCTGCGAAAAGAGAGTGAAAGTGAACTCCACTTTGAGATGGCTCTGGGATTGGGCCGACTGGGAGAATTGCTTGAAAAAAACCTCTACACCCAATGAGCGGTCAGAACAAAGCCTCAAGACCCCTAGTCTTTTGCACAGAGTAAAAGACAAAGCAGCCATTGAATAGGGCCCGATTGTTCCTACCTGGTCGGCCGAGGAGCCAGCGTCTCAACCAAGCAAAGCTCACCGTGGGGAAGGTGGCTATGCCAACTAGCCTGATGCACTGCTCCCGCAGTGTCAAATACTCGTACTCTGGTTTCTCTTCATAACGTACAAGTCTTTCGCCTTTTACTAAAGACTTCCGTGGAGAGCAGCATTAATGAGTTGTTTCTATTTTTGGAAGGCTTTACCTTTGCGGGTGAAGCCCATTCTGTCTGTGCAAAGGAAATCTTCTTGCTGTGCCAAGTGACTTCTCGGAGTAGAGTCACCTTATTTCTTGAGACCGTGCCCATGTTCAAAGCCTGGAGCGCTAAATTGTTGTTGTTTGAACGGTGCTCAGTGGAGCGGGCGGGAGTGCAAAGTTGTACCATCTGAAACGGCTGAAGAGTGCTCACTGCAGCGGGTGGGCGGAGGTGCAAAGTGACGCTTTGTAGGCAACAAAAGAGCACCGCCACAAGTGCGCATTGTGCCAGGAAGGGCTCTCGGACGTGAAACAGTGGAGGGTTATCGCTTCTCGGCCTTTTGGCTAAGATCAAGTGTAGTATCTGTTCTTATCAGTTTAATATCTGATACGTCCTCTATATGAGGACTACATATTAAATGGATTTTTAGGCACAGGGGTTGAAAAAGGGGCTTGCTCCGTTCACTCCACGCATCGACCCGGTACTGCAGTGCCGCCGGGAACGGTGCACTCTTCCCAACTCTTGTGAAATAACAAAACCAGCGGTACATGGTGGTAGTTTCAGGGAGCCATTGTATTCTGACTTCTAAAATGGAACTATAATCTTTAGAAAAGACGCAGTTTATGAGCACGTCGTGGGATTGAGCTTCCCTGGTTTCTCTGTATGACCATGAACACCAAACTACACACAGAGAACAGAGGAGCTTGACAGACACACACTAAGTTATCTGAGAGTCCCATTTTCAGCTGCAGAGAACAATCACATCAGGGAAGTCGACGTGCAGGCTCAACATCAGCCTCTCAAGCCAACTCTCTGGTAAAATAGGGGCAACGTATGGTTCCAGCACCTATGTAACACATATTTGTCACGGGGACTGTGGCTTACGGCCACACCGCCCTGAACACGCCCGATCTCGTCCGAACTCGGAAGCCAAGCAGGGTCGGGCCTGGTTAGTACTTGGATGGGAGACCGCTTGGGAATACCAGGTGCTGTAAGCATTTTTCTCTCTTCTCTCTGCATGTCTTTTGTTGAAACATCTGTTGATCACCCTGTGATCCATCTTGCTGATCCTGGATCTGCTAAGGTGTCCCAGGTCATGGTTGCCTTTGATCCTCATACATTTAACTTTGTCCTGACAAAGGAGCAGTTCCAAAAAGTCAAACAGGGACTGCCTTTGCATTTGACGCAGTCAAACTGCATGCGCCTGGAGAAGCCAAAAGGCTTACAGCACCTGGTATTCCCAGGCGGTCTCCCCATCCAAGTACTAACCAGGCCCGACTCTGCTTAGCTTCTGAGATAAAACTCTGGCTTTTAGTCTGCGAAAAGAGAGTGAAAGTGAACTCCACTTTGAGATGGCTCTGGGATTGGGCCGACTGGGAGAATTGCTTGAAAAAAACCTCTACACCCAATGAGCGGTCAGAACAAAGCCTCAAGACCCCTAGTCTTTTGCACAGAGTAAAAGACAAAGCAGCCATTGAATAGGGCCCGATTGTTCCTACCTGGTCGGCCGAGGAGCCAGCGTCTCAACCAAGCAAAGCTCACCGTGGGGAAGGTGGCTATGCCAACTAGCCTGATGCACTGCTCCCGCAGTGTCAAATACTCGTACTCTGGTTTCTCTTCATAACGTACAAGTCTTTCGCCTTTTACTAAAGACTTCCGTGGAGAGCAGCATTAATGAGTTGTTTCTATTTTTGGAAGGCTTTACCTTTGCGGGTGAAGCCCATTCTGTCTGTGCAAAGGAAATCTTCTTGCTGTGCCAAGTGACTTCTCGGAGTAGAGTCACCTTATTTCTTGAGACCGTGCCCATGTTCAAAGCCTGGAGCGCTAAATTGTTGTTGTTTGAACGGTGCTCAGTGGAGCGGGCGGGAGTGCAAAGTTGTACCATCTGAAACGGCTGAAGAGTGCTCACTGCAGCGGGTGGGCGGAGGTGCAAAGTGACGCTTTGTAGGCAAAAAAAGAGCACCGCCACAAGTGCGCATTGTGCCAGGAAGGGCTCTCGGACGTGAAACAGTGGAGGGTTATCGCTTCTCGGCCTTTTGGCTAAGATCAAGTGTAGTATCTGTTCTTATCAGTTTAATATCTGATACGTCCTCTATATGAGGACTACATATTAAATGGATTTTTAGGCACAGGGGTTGAAAAAGGGGCTTGCTCCGTTCACTCCACGCATCGACCCGGTACTGCAGTGCCGCCGGGAACGGTGCACTCTTCCCAACTCTTGTGAAATAACAAAACCAGCGGTACATGGTGGTAGTTTCAGGGAGCCATTGTATTCTGACTTCTAAAATGGAACTATAATCTTTAGAAAAGACGCAGTTTATGAGCACGTCGTGGGATTGAGCTTCCCTGGTTTCTCTGTATGACCATGAACACCAAACTACACACAGAGAACAGAGGAGCTTGACAGACACACACTAAGTTATCTGAGAGTCCCATTTTCAGCTGCAGAGAACAATCACATCAGGGAAGTCGACGTGCAGGCTCAACATCAGCCTCTCAAGCCAACTCTCTGGTAAAATAGGGGCAACGTATGGTTCCAGCACCTATGTAACACATATTTGTCACGGGGACTGTGGCTTACGGCCACACCGCCCTGAACACGCCCGATCTCGTCCGAACTCGGAAGCCAAGCAGGGTCGGGCCTGGTTAGTACTTGGATGGGAGACCGCTTGGGAATACCAGGTGCTGTAAGCATTTTTCTCTCTTCTCTCTGCATGTCTTTTGTTGAAACATCTGTTGATCACCCTGTGATCCATCTTGCTGATCCTGGATCTGCTAAGGTGTCCTAGGTCATGGTTGCCTTTGATCCTCATACATTTAACTTTGTCCTGACAAAGGAGCAGTTCCAAAAAGTCAAACAGGGACTGCCTTTGCATTTGACGCAGTCAAACTGCATGCGCCTGGAGAAGCCAAAAGGCTTACAGCACCTGGTATTCCCAGGCGGTCTCCCCATCCAAGTACTAACCAGGCCCGACTCTGCTTAGCTTCTGAGATAAAACTCTGGCTTTTAGTCTGCGAAAAGAGAGTGAAAGTGAACTCCACTTTGAGATGGCTCTGGGATTGGGCCGACTGGGAGAATTGCTTGAAAAAAACCTCTACACCCAATGAGCGGTCAGAACAAAGCCTCAAGACCCCTAGTCTTTTGCACAGAGTAAAAGACAAAGCAGCCATTGAATAGGGCCCGATTGTTCCTACCTGGTCGGCCGAGGAGCCAGCGTCTCAACCAAGCAAAGCTCACCGTGGGGAAGGTGGCTATGCCAACTAGCCTGATGCACTGCTCCCGCAGTGTCAAATACTCGTACTCTGGTTTCTCTTCATAACGTACAAGTCTTTCGCCTTTTACTAAAGACTTCCGTGGAGAGCAGCATTAATGAGTTGTTTCTATTTTTGGAAGGCTTTACCTTTGCGGGTGAAGCCCATTCTGTCTGTGCAAAGGAAATCTTCTTGCTGTGCCAAGTGACTTCTCGGAGTAGAGTCACCTTATTTCTTGAGACCGTGCCCATGTTCAAAGCCTGGAGCGCTAAATTGTTGTTGTTTGAACGGTGCTCAGTGGAGCGGGCGGGAGTGCAAAGTTGTACCATCTGAAACGGCTGAAGAGTGCTCACTGCAGCGGGTGGGCGGAGGTGCAAAGTGACGCTTTGTAGGCAAAAAAAGAGCACCGCCACAAGTGCGCATTGTGCCAGGAAGGGCTCTCGGACGTGAAACAGTGGAGGGTTATCGCTTCTCGGCCTTTTGGCTAAGACTGCGATCGCCTCCTTTGGGTGGACTATTTTATGCCTTTTTGGCATCAAATTTTCTCGCTTTGGAGGTTCTTTTTTGCGTTTCATCAAAGTATTCCAAGTCTATTGTAGTTGGAGTTCTTTGCATTTAAATTTTCTTTTATTACCCTTTTTTCCCAGGCATTTACTTTTTGAAAGAGTTTCAGCTGAAACAGGGTCAGTGGCTTTGTTCCGTTTTTTTTAGAGGAAGGTAAGTATCCATTTTTAGTACCTTTTCATCCACTTTTTATTCTTTTATTGGGTTTTAGTGTGATATTTATTAGTGTTCTTTTAAGCATTTTATTTAAAAACTGTTTGTGGTGCCTCCATCATGTCGGCAAACTATGCTGGCATGAGGAGGCACCACAGCGCTAGATTTTTGTTTAAAGAAAATGAAGGAAAGCTCATAGAGATGTCCAGATTGGACTTCTCTCGGAAGCTAATCCAAAAAACATTGAACTTTAAGCCAGACGATTTAAATTGCATCCTGTCATTGCCTTTTAACAAAGGTTTCGATGTCAGTTTTCGCACTGCAGCTTTGCTGCAGGAGTTTTGGACAAGATTTGAAAATGTGCAAGCCCAGTTTTCTGTGTTTACTGTTGAGAAACTTACTGACAATACTCTGAAGACAGTAATTGTCAGAATGTTCAATGAAATGGTGAACGCAGAAGATATCTGTATATGGTTGGGAAGATTCTGCACTGTTAAAGGCCAGGCAATGAAGGTGAGGGATGTCGACGGCATCTGGAACTGCGCCTGGAGGGTCCCCATCCAACAATGGCAAGACCCCCAGGGCTTCCAGGGCCTGAGACATCTCCCATCAATGATTGTCTTGGGAGAAAACAGAGGCTACATCCACTACCAGGGACAGCCCAAACTCTGCCGCAAGTGTGGGGAGCACGGGCACCTGGTGGAGGCCTGCACGAAGGTGTTTTGTGGCAAATGTAGAGGAATCGGTCACACCTTCGAAGAGTGTACAAATGGCAGAAAGTGCAATCTCTGTGGAGAATCAAACCACCTCTTCAGAGATTGCCCAAAATCTTTTGCCAACAAACTGAAATCTAAAAAAACGCGAGAAGGAAATGGAGGGCAGACCGAGGCAGTTAACGAGCTACTTGAAACAGCTGGGCTGGAAAATTCAAACTTCCCGCCAAAATCCCTGAATGGTGGACAGCAGTCAGGTGAGGCCGAGGAGGGGGAGGGGCCTGCTACACCCCCACCAATGGAGAGCTCTGGAGAGGAGGAGGAGGTGGTGCAGGCAGAAGGCGGAGCTAGTTCAGAATGTGAAGAAGTCCAATCACAGGATGATAGCGAGGATGCCTCCCTCCCCGATGTCCAGCAAACAAAGAGGCTTGCATCAGAATTGTCCTCTGATTCTCCTATAGTCTCAGAGAAGAGGGGAAGAGCTGGGACTACCTCAGACAGTTCATCTGTGGAGGAGCCCAGAGTCTTCCCCTCCAATTCACCAAATGAGGTCTCTTTTTTAAATGTAGTTCTGCAATCAACCCCTAGAGACTCAAAGTTTAACAAAACCTTGCAACAGAGGCCAACCCCCAGAGTCCGACCGGGGAATAGAGCTCAACACCCTCGCCTCTCACCTGTAGAAGTGAAGGAAGAGCTCCGTTCACAAGAAATTACATAACTGCTTTTAAGACATTTTAAATGTTTTTAACCCTCATTTAGTCTTTTAAGATGTCATACCTGTTGTTTTTAACCATACTCATGACACTCACTCTCTCAACTATTAATGTGAGAAGTGTAAAGTCGAAATTTAGAGCCCAGAGTGTTTTATCCTTTCTTAGTTCTTTTAAGTCAGATGTTCTTTTAATACAGGAATGCGGCCTACCGTTTTTAAAGCACTACAGACAGTGGGAGGAGATGTGGCCACAGACATCATTGTGGAGTGGATCCAACCAAAACAAAAATGACGGAGTGGCCATTTTGATCAAAAACCCTCAGGTTCTGGTAAAGGGCAGCACTGTGGTGAGAGACGGACGGGCACTTTTAGCACATTTGACTTTTATGGGACAAGATTTTAACCTCTTAAATATTTATGGCTTTAACGAAAAAAATGACCGGTATGACCTTTTAGAAGACCTGCAGTCCCACATGCTAGGTAGGGCACCACTAGTTTTAGGGGGTGATTTTAACTGTATTTTAAGCAGGAGTGACAGAAAAAGAGCAGGGGAATTTTTTAAAGTTGACAAAACATCGGTTTTATTACAGGGCATATGCAAGGATTTTAAACTTCAGGACTGTTTTAGGACCATGCATCCCAGAGAGGAGGGCTTCACCTGGTTCAGTGGTGATGGCACCAAAGCCTCTCGTATAGACTACCTTTTTACACGGGACTGCCCACCAACCGATGCTAGATTGACCCCCGTTTTCTTTTCTGATCACCTGATGCTTTCCTGCACCCTATCACTCTCTTCGGGTGTGACTTCCGGAAGTGGTCTGTGGAAACTAAACTGCTCCCTTTTAGAAGAAAACGAAATAGTTAGTCAGTACCGGGAGCAGTACCACGAGTGGCAGACCCTTCAAGACTTTTACGATACACGTGCACACTGGTGGGAAATGGTGAAGGGAAAGACCCAGACTTTCTTTAGACAGGCAGGTAGGAGAAAAAAGAATAGGGAAAACAGACGCATGATGGGACTGCAGAAGCGACTACAGCGCTATTTTAAATTAAACCAACAAGGGATGGATTTTAATGATGAAATTAAACAAGTGAAAACAGAGATGTCAATTTTAGCAGATATTAAAAGTAAGGGTGTCATTTTAAGAAGCAGGGAACGAGAAATAGAGGAAGGAGAGAAGTGCACAAGGTATTTTTTTAAGAAAATTGTGAATAAAGGGGGGGCAATTTTAAAGCTAACAAAAGAGAACGGGTGCACAGTTGATTCAATGGAAGAAATTAAAGAAGCTGTTGAACAATTTTATCGTGAACTGTACGAGCAAAAACCTGTTGAAATGGACACCATGACAGAAGTTTTAAATTTCATAGAAAAAACAGTAAAAGACAGTGTGCTTTTAACCCAAGATTTTACAATTTCAGAGTTAAATAAATGTTTTACAAATTTTAAGAAAGGGAAGTCCCCAGGACAAGATGGACTTCCCTTGGAATTTTATTTGACCTTTTGGGATATTTTAGCACCTGACTTGTTTACTGTTTTTATGGAATTTGAGCAACTTGACCGACTTCCTGACAGTTTTAGAGCAGGGATAGTGACTCTTCTTCACAAAAAAAAAGACAAGACTGACTTGAAGAATTGGAGACCGATTACACTTTTAAACTTTGACTGTAAACTTTTTAGTAAACTTTTAGCCTCACGTATGTCCTTGTTTTTAGAAGACCTGATTCACCCGGATCAAGCCTGTGCCATCCCGGGGAGGAAGATAACCGACAGCCTCGTACTGATCCGAGACACCATCTGTTACGCGAGAGACAGAAACATTCGGCTAGCAGTCCTAAATTTAGACTTTGAGAAAGCCTTTGATCGGGTCTCGCACCAGTACCTTTTCCAGGTACTGCAAAAAATGGGGTTCCCAGAAAGGTTTATAGCTTGGGTGGGTCTGCTGTACCGGGGCATTACCAGCAAATTCCTTGTTAACGGGCATCTGACAAAAGCAGTAAACATCCACTGCGGTGTCCGTCAGGGTTGTCCGTTATCTGCCCTCCTCTACATCATCTGTGTGGAACCACTGGCACAGAGCTTGAGAAGGGACCACCGAATCAATGGGGTGAGAGTCCCGGGGAGCGGGGGACTATCGACAAAGTGTGTTTTATATATGGACGACGTGAATATTTTATGTACAGACCTAATATCCATCAACAGGACTCTGGACTTGACTGACTGGTATGGACGGGCCTCTGGGGCAAAACTAAACAGAAACAAGACCCAAGCCCAATTTTACGGGCCATGGACAGCGACTGAGACTGCAGGACTCCCCGTGACTATAACCCAGACAAAACAGAAAATACTGGGGATTCATTTTGACAAGGAAGGGGGAGGGACATCAAACTGGCCAGACGTGGTAGGGAAAGTAAAGCAAAGACTAGGATACTGGGGACTTAGAGGACTGACCATTGAAGGAAAGGTTTTAATCATCAAAGCCGTGATTTTACCTTTGCTTTTACTAATCAGTTCTGTTTTTATCCCACCTAGGAAAGTGCTTTTAGACCTGGACCGAGCCATTTTTTATTTTCTGTGGGGCTCCAAATGGGAAAGACTGAGGAGAGATGTAATGAAGAAACAAAAAGAGAAAGGAGGAAAAGGAGTGCCTGATTTTTATTTGTTTTTAGGAAGCAGATACACTACACTGCACATCCTACAGGCCACAGACCCATCCGGAAACCCCAAAACTAAAGCAATGACACGATTCTGGATGGGTTCTTACCTCAGAAGACTGAAGATTTTACCTACCGACCTAAAAGTGCCCGTGTCTTTTAGCCTGCCACCATCCTATGCTTTTATCCAGACGTTCTTAAAGCATTTTAACTTGGAGGCAGAGGAGTTGCATGTTTTAACAAACCACCGCTCTTTGATTTCTGTTGTGCAGGAGCGGGAACCAGTGAGTCCAGTGCGTGGGCTCGCGTTCGGCGAGCCCTCAACAGTTTGGTGCAACGTCAACCATTCTGCTCTCCCAAACAGACTCCGGGACCTGTCGTGGATGGTGGCTCATGAGATCCTCCCAGTCAGGTCCGTTATGCACTCCCGGGGCATGTCAGCGATCTCAACCTGCCCGCGACCTGGTTGTGGCGCGCCCGAGTCGGTGAGGCACCTGCTCTGGGAGTGCAGCGCTGCTGCAGACCAGTGGGCAACAGCCGGCTCCTTGCAATTCCCGTACTTGCCAGCAAGGGAGGTCCTCACAGCACAACTCGTGCTCTATGGGGTGAGCCAAACAAAAATAAAAAAGAATGACTTTGCCAAGCAGTTGCTCACCCTAGCCGCTATGAAAGACGCCATGTGGACCTCCAGGAACTTGCTGGTGAGGAAGCGCATGCAGATCCCCCCCGTGGCTGTGATCCGGATGGCCGCAGCGGCGGCTCAAGCGGCCGGAGCTGCAGGCGGCGGGCCTAGGACACATCCACAAAGAAGAATCGCCTCTGTGCCCATTCGGATGAAGGAGCCGGAGCTACACACAAAAAGGTCAAAGCAGCGACGGCCTGGCTCTCCGGGTGAGGCAGGTGGGAAGGAGCAACAGGGTGGGGATCTCCTCTGAGCTCCACGACAGGATCCCGAGAGACCTACTATTTGGGGGAGCGAAATGAGTTTCCCTGGGTAGGGACTCACTGCGCTCCTGCACAAAAAATGGAGTTGGAAGAGAGCATTTTAACTAATGCACTCCTTTTTAAAGACACTCAATACAAACTGCTACTCGCATGAGAACTACTTCACATGTAGCTTTTACCTTAGACAACATTGACCTTATCTGTAATATCCCATGGAAAACTTGTTTTATTGTTGTTTGTTTTAAATGTGGTTATACAGATTACACTTATTTATTGATGTTTTTATTCATAGGTAAAACATATGTCTTAAATATGAAGTTTTTATGAAAATGTGATGTATTAGTGTCAATAAATTTTTTTCAAAAGAAAAAAAAATCTGTTCTTATCAGTTTAATATCTGATACGTCCTCTATATGAGGACTACATATTAAATGGATTTTTAGGCACAGGGGTTGAAAAAGGGGCTTGCTCCGTTCACTCCACGCATCGACCCGGTACTGCAGTGCCGCCGGGAACGGTGCACTCTTCCCAACTCTTGTGAAATAACAAAACCAGCGGTACATGGTGGTAGTTTCAGGGAGCCATTGTATTCTGACTTCTAAAATGGAACTATAATCTTTAGAAAAGACGCAGTTTATGAGCACGTCGTGGGATTGAGCTTCCCTGGTTTCTCTGTATGACCATGAACACCAAACTACACACAGAGAACAGAGGAGCTTGACAGACACACACTAAGTTATCTGAGAGTCCCATTTTCAGCTGCAGAGAACAATCACATCAGGGAAGTCGACGTGCAGGCTCAACATCAGCCTCTCAAGCCAACTCTCTGGTAAAATAGGGGCAACGTATGGTTCCAGCACCTATGTAACACATATTTGTCACGGGGACTGTGGCTTACGGCCACACCGCCCTGAACACGCCCGATCTCGTCCGAACTCGGAAGCCAAGCAGGGTCGGGCCTGGTTAGTACTTGGATGGGAGACCGCTTGGGAATACCAGGTGCTGTAAGCATTTTTCTCTCTTCTCTTCTCTCTGCATGTCTTTTGTTGAAACATCTGTTGATCACCCTGTGATCCATCTTGCTGATCCTGGATCTGCTAAGGTGTCCCAGGTCATGGTTGCCTTTGATCCTCATACATTTAACTTTGTCCTGACAAAGGAGCAGTTCCAAAAAGTCAAACAGGGACTGCCTTTGCATTTGACGCAGTCAAACTGCATGCGCCTGGAGAAGCCAAAAGGCTTACAGCACCTGGTATTCCCAGGCGGTCTCCCCATCCAAGTACTAACCAGGCCCGACTCTGCTTAGCTTCTGAGATAAAACTCTGGCTTTTAGTCTGCGAAAAGAGAGTGAAAGTGAACTCCACTTTGAGATGGCTCTGGGATTGGGCCGACTGGGAGAATTGCTTGAAAAAAACCTCTACACCCAATGAGCGGTCAGAACAAAGCCTCAAGACCCCTAGTCTTTTGCACAGAGTAAAAGACAAAGCAGCCATTGAATAGGGCCCGATTGTTCCTACCTGGTCGGCCGAGGAGCCAGCGTCTCAACCAAGCAAAGCTCACCGTGGGGAAGGTGGCTATGCCAACTAGCCTGATGCACTGCTCCCGCAGTGTCAAATACTCGTACTCTGGTTTCTCTTCATAACGTACAAGTCTTTCGCCTTTTACTAAAGACTTCCGTGGAGAGCAGCATTAATGAGTTGTTTCTATTTTTGGAAGGCTTTACCTTTGCGGGTGAAGCCCATTCTGTCTGTGCAAAGGAAATCTTCTTGCTGTGCCAAGTGACTTCTCGGAGTAGAGTCACCTTATTTCTTGAGACCGTGCCCATGTTCAAAGCCTGGAGCGCTAAATTGTTGTTGTTTGAACGGTGCTCAGTGGAGCGGGCGGGAGTGCAAAGTTGTACCATCTGAAACGGCTGAAGAGTGCTCACTGCAGCGGGTGGGCGGAGGTGCAAAGTGACGCTTTGTAGGCAAAAAAAGAGCACCGCCACAAGTGCGCATTGTGCCAGGAAGGGCTCTCGGACGTGAAACAGTGGAGGGTTATCGCTTCTCGGCCTTTTGGCTAAGATCAAGTGTAGTATCTGTTCTTATCAGTTTAATATCTGATACGTCCTCTATATGAGGACTACGTATTAAATGGATTTTTAGGCACAGGGGTTGAAAAAGGGGCTTGCTCCGTTCACTCCACGCATCGACCCGGTACTGCAGTGCCGCCGGGAACGGTGCACTCTTCCCAACTCTTGTGAAATAACAAAACCAGCGGTACATGGTGGTAGTTTCAGGGAGCCATTGTATTCTGACTTCTAAAATGGAACTATAATCTTTAGAAAAGACGCAGTTTATGAGCACGTCGTGGGATTGAGCTTCCCTGGTTTCTCTGTATGACCATGAACACCAAACTACACACAGAGAACAGAGGAGCTTGACAGACACACACTAAGTTATCTGAGAGTCCCATTTTCAGCTGCAGAGAACAATCACATCAGGGAAGTCGACGTGCAGGCTCAACATCAGCCTCTCAAGCCAACTCTCTGGTAAAATAGGGGCAACGTATGGTTCCAGCACCTATGTAACACATATTTGTCACGGGGACTGTGGCTTACGGCCACACCGCCCTGAACACGCCCGATCTCGTCCGAACTCGGAAGCCAAGCAGGGTCGGGCCTGGTTAGTACTTGGATGGGAGACCGCTTGGGAATACCAGGTGCTGTAAGCATTTTTCTCTCTTGTCTTCTCTTCTCTCTGCATGTCTTTTGTTGAAACATCTGTTGATCACCCTGTGATCCATCTTGCTGATCCTGGATCTGCTAAGGTGTCCCAGGTCATGGTTGCCTTTGATCCTCATACATTTAACTTTGTCCTGACAAAGGAGCAGTTCCAAAAAGTCAAACAGGGACTGCCTTTGCATTTGACGCAGTCAAACTGCATGCGCCTGGAGAAGCCAAAAGGCTTACAGCACCTGGTATTCCCAGGCGGTCTCCCCATCCAAGTACTAACCAGGCCCGACTCTGCTTAGCTTCTGAGATAAAACTCTGGCTTTTAGTCTGCGAAAAGAGAGTGAAAGTGAACTCCACTTTGAGATGGCTCTGGGATTGGGCCGACTGGGAGAATTGCTTGAAAAAAACCTCTACACCCAATGAGCGGTCAGAACAAAGCCTCAAGACCCCTAGTCTTTTGCACAGAGTAAAAGACAAAGCAGCCATTGAATAGGGCCCGATTGTTCCTACCTGGTCGGCCGAGGAGCCAGCGTCTCAACCAAGCAAAGCTCACCGTGGGGAAGGTGGCTATGCCAACTAGCCTGATGCACTGCTCCCGCAGTGTCAAATACTCGTACTCTGGTTTCTCTTCATAACGTACAAGTCTTTCGCCTTTTACTAAAGACTTCCGTGGAGAGCAGCATTAATGAGTTGTTTCTATTTTTGGAAGGCTTTACCTTTGCGGGTGAAGCCCATTCTGTCTGTGCAAAGGAAATCTTCTTGCTGTGCCAAGTGACTTCTCGGAGTAGAGTCACCTTATTTCTTGAGACCGTGCCCATGTTCAAAGCCTGGAGCGCTAAATTGTTGTTGTTTGAACGGTGCTCAGTGGAGCGGGCGGGAGTGCAAAGTTGTACCATCTGAAACGGCTGAAGAGTGCTCACTGCAGCGGGTGGGCGGAGGTGCAAAGTGACGCTTTGTAGGCAAAAAAAGAGCACCGCCACAAGTGCGCATTGTGCCAGGAAGGGCTCTCGGACGTGAAACAGTGGAGGGTTATCGCTTCTCGGCCTTTTGGCTAAGATCAAGTGTAGTATCTGTTCTTATCAGTTTAATATCTGATACGTCCTCTATATGAGGACTACGTATTAAATGGATTTTTAGGCACAGGGGTTGAAAAAGGGGCTTGCTCCGTTCACTCCACGCATCGACCCGGTACTGCAGTGCCGCCGGGAACGGTGCACTCTTCCCAACTCTTGTGAAATAACAAAACCAGCGGTACATGGTGGTAGTTTCAGGGAGCCATTGTATTCTGACTTCTAAAATGGAACTATAATCTTTAGAAAAGACGCAGTTTATGAGCACGTCGTGGGATTGAGCTTCCCTGGTTTCTCTGTATGACCATGAACACCAAACTACACACAGAGAACAGAGGAGCTTGACAGACACACACTAAGTTATCTGAGAGTCCCATTTTCAGCTGCAGAGAACAATCACATCAGGGAAGTCGACGTGCAGGCTCAACATCAGCCTCTCAAGCCAACTCTCTGGTAAAATAGGGGCAACGTATGGTTCCAGCACCTATGTAACACATATTTGTCACGGGGACTGTGGCTTACGGCCACACCGCCCTGAACACGCCCGATCTCGTCCGAACTCGGAAGCCAAGCAGGGTCGGGCCTGGTTAGTACTTGGATGGGAGACCGCTTGGGAATACCAGGTGCTGTAAGCATTTTTCTCTCTTGTCTTCTCTTCTCTCTGCATGTCTTTTGTTGAAACATCTGTTGATCACCCTGTGATCCATCTTGCTGATCCTGGATCTGCTAAGGTGTCCCAGGTCATGGTTGCCTTTGATCCTCATACATTTAACTTTGTCCTGACAAAGGAGCAGTTCCAAAAAGTCAAACAGGGACTGCCTTTGCATTTGACGCAGTCAAACTGCATGCGCCTGGAGAAGCCAAAAGGCTTACAGCACCTGGTATTCCCAGGCGGTCTCCCCATCCAAGTACTAACCAGGCCCGACTCTGCTTAGCTTCTGAGATAAAACTCTGGCTTTTAGTCTGCGAAAAGAGAGTGAAAGTGAACTCCACTTTGAGATGGCTCTGGGATTGGGCCGACTGGGAGAATTGCTTGAAAAAAACCTCTACACCCAATGAGCGGTCAGAACAAAGCCTCAAGACCCCTAGTCTTTTGCACAGAGTAAAAGACAAAGCAGCCATTGAATAGGGCCCGATTGTTCCTACCTGGTCGGCCGAGGAGCCAGCGTCTCAACCAAGCAAAGCTCACCGTGGGGAAGGTGGCTATGCCAACTAGCCTGATGCACTGCTCCCGCAGTGTCAAATACTCGTACTCTGGTTTCTCTTCATAACGTACAAGTCTTTCGCCTTTTACTAAAGACTTCCGTGGAGAGCAGCATTAATGAGTTGTTTCTATTTTTGGAAGGCTTTACCTTTGCGGGTGAAGCCCATTCTGTCTGTGCAAAGGAAATCTTCTTGCTGTGCCAAGTGACTTCTCGGAGTAGAGTCACCTTATTTCTTGAGACCGTGCCCATGTTCAAAGCCTGGAGCGCTAAATTGTTGTTGTTTGAACGGTGCTCAGTGGAGCGGGCGGGAGTGCAAAGTTGTACCATCTGAAACGGCTGAAGAGTGCTCACTGCAGCGGGTGGGCGGAGGTGCAAAGTGACGCTTTGTAGGCAAAAAAAGAGCACCGCCACAAGTGCGCATTGTGCCAGGAAGGGCTCTCGGACGTGAAACAGTGGAGGGTTATCGCTTCTCGGCCTTTTGGCTAAGATCAAGTGTAGTATCTGTTCTTATCAGTTTAATATCTGATGCGTCCTCTATATGAGGACTACATATTAAATGGATTTTTAGGCACAGGGGTTGAAAAAGGGGCTTGCTCGTTCACTCCACGCATCGACCCGGTACTGCAGTGCCGCCGGGAACGGTGCACTCTTCCCAACTCTTGTGAAATAACAAAACCAGCGGTACATGGTGGTAGTTTCAGGGAGCCATTGTATTCTGACTTCTAAAATGGAACTATAATCTTTAGAAAAGACGCAGTTTATGAGCACGTCGTGGGATTGAGCTTCCCTGGTTTCTCTGTATGACCATGAACACCAAACTACACACAGAGAACAGAGAAACTTGACAGACACACACTAAGTTATCTGAGAGTCCCATTTTCAGCTGCAGAGAACAATCACATCAGGGAAGTCGACGTGCAGGCTCAACATCAGCCTCTCAAGCCAACTCTCTGGTAAAATAGGGGCAACGTATGGTTCCAGCACCTATGTAACACATATTTGTCACGGGGACTGTGGCTTACGGCCACACCGCCCTGAACACGCCCGATCTCGTCCGAACTCGGAAGCCAAGCAGGGTCGGGCCTGGTTAGTACTTGGATGGGAGACCGCTTGGGAATACCAGGTGCTGTAAGCATTTTTCTCTCTTGTCTTCTCTTCTCTCTGCATGTCTTTTGTTGAAACATCTGTTGATCACCCTGTGATCCATCTTGCTGATCCTGGATCTGCTAAGGTGTCCCAGGTCATGGTTGCCTTTGATCCTCATACATTTAACTTTGTCCTGACAAAGGAGCAGTTCCAAAAAGTCAAACAGGGACTGCCTTTGCATTTGACGCAGTCAAACTGCATGCGCCTGGAGAAGCCAAAAGGCTTACAGCACCTGGTATTCCCAGGCGGTCTCCCCATCCAAGTACTAACCAGGCCCGACTCTGCTTAGCTTCTGAGATAAAACTCTGGCTTTTAGTCTGCGAAAAGAGAGTGAAAGTGAACTCCACTTTGAGATGGCTCTGGGATTGGGCCGACTGGGAGAATTGCTTGAAAAAAACCTCTACACCCAATGAGCGGTCAGAACAAAGCCTCAAGACCCCTAGTCTTTTGCACAGAGTAAAAGACAAAGCAGCCATTGAATAGGGCCCGATTGTTCCTACCTGGTCGGCCGAGGAGCCAGCGTCTCAACCAAGCAAAGCTCACCGTGGGGAAGGTGGCTATGCCAACTAGCCTGATGCACTGCTCCCGCAGTGTCAAATACTCGTACTCTGGTTTCTCTTCATAACGTACAAGTCTTTCGCCTTTTACTAAAGACTTCCGTGGAGAGCAGCATTAATGAGTTGTTTCTATTTTTGGAAGGCTTTACCTTTGCGGGTGAAGCCCATTCTGTCTGTGCAAAGGAAATCTTCTTGCTGTGCCAAGTGACTTCTCGGAGTAGAGTCACCTTATTTCTTGAGACCGTGCCCATGTTCAAAGCCTGGAGCGCTAAATTGTTGTTGTTTGAACGGTGCTCAGTGGAGCGGGCGGGAGTGCAAAGTTGTACCATCTGAAACGGCTGAAGAGTGCTCACTGCAGCGGGTGGGCGGAGGTGCAAAGTGACGCTTTGTAGGCAAAAAAAGAGCACCGCCACAAGTGCGCATTGTGCCAGGAAGGGCTCTCGGACGTGAAACAGTGGAGGGTTATCGCTTCTCGGCCTTTTGGCTAAGACTGCGATCGCCTCCTTTGGGTGGACTATTTTATGCCTTTTCGGCATTAAATTTTTCTCGCTTTGGAGGTTCTTTTTTGCGTTCGATCAAAGTATTCCAAGTCGTTTGTAGTTGGAGTTCTTTGTCTTTAAATTTTCTTGTATTACCCTTTTTCTTTCCAGGTTTTTGCTTTTTGAACGAGTTTCAGCTGAAACAGGGTCGGTGTCGGTGTTCCATTTTTTTAGAGGAAGGTAAGTATCCATTTTTAGTACCTTTTCATCCACTTTTTACTCTTTTATTGGGCTTTTAGTGTGATATTTATTTTTGTTCTTTTAAGCATTTTATTTAAAAACTGTTTGTGGTGCCTCCATCATGTCGGCAAACTATGCTGGCATGAGGAGGCACCACAGCGCTAGATTTTTATTTAAAGAAAAAGAAGGAAAGCTTATAGAGATGTCCAGATTGGACTTCTCTCGGAAGCTAATTCAAAACATATTGAACTTCAAGCCAGACGATTTGAATTGCATCCTGTCATTGCCTTTTAACAAAGGTTTCGATGTAAGTTTTCGCACTGCAGCTTTGCTGCAGGAGTTTTGGATGAGATTTGGTAATGTGCAAGCCCAGTTTTCTGCGTTTACTGTTGAGAAACTTACTGACAATACTCTGAAGACAGTAATTGTCAGAATGTTCAATGAAATGGTGAACGCAGAAGATATCTGTATATGGTTGGGAAGATTCTGCACTGTTAAAGGCCAGGCAATGAAGATGAGGGATGTCGACGGCATCTGGAACTGCGCCTGGAGGGTCCCCATCCAACAATGGAAAGACCCCCAGGGCTTCCAGGGCCTGAAACATCTCCCATCAATGATTGTCTTGGGAGAAAACAGAGGCTACATCCACTACCAGGGACAGCCCAAACTCTGCCGCAAATGTGGGGAGCACGGGCACCTGGTGGAGGCCTGCACGAAGGTGTTTTGTGTCAAATGTAGAGGAATCGGTCACACCTTCGAAGAGTGTACGAATGGCAGAAAGTGCAATCTCTGTGGAGAATCAAACCACCTCTTCAGAGATTGCCCAAAATCCTTTGCCAACAAATTGAAATCCAAAAAAACGCGGGAAGGAAATGGAGGGCAGACCGAGGCAGTTAACGAGCTACTTGAAACAGCTGGGCTGGAAAATTCAAACTTCACGCCAAAATCCCTGAATGGTGGACAGCAGTCAGGTGAGGCCGAGGAGGGGGAGGGGCCTGCTACACCCCCACCAATGGAGAGTTCTGGAGAGGAGGAGGAGGAGGTGGTGCAGGCAGAAGGCGGAGCTAGTTCAGAATGTGAAGAAGTCCAATCACAGGATGATAGCGAGGATGCCTCCCTCCCAGATGCCCAGCAAACAAAGAGGCTTGCATCAGAATTGTCCTCTGATTCTCCTATAGTCTCAGAGAAGAGGGGAAGAGCTGGGACTACCTCAGACAGTTCATCTGTGGAGGAGCCCAGAGTCTTCCCCTCCAATTCACCAAATGAGGTCTCTTTTTTAAATGTAGTTCTGCAATCAACCCCTAGAGACTCAAAGTTTAACAAAACCTTGCAACAGAGGCCAACCCCCAGAGTCCGACCGGGGAATAGAGCTCAACACCCTCGCCTCTCACCTGTAGAAGTGAAGGAAGAGCTCCGTTCACAAGAAATTACATAACTGCTTTTAAGACATTTTAAATGTTTTAACCCTCATTTAGTCTTTTAAGATGTCATACCTGTTGTTTTTAACCATACTCATGACACTCACTCTCTCAACTATTAATGTGAGAAGTGTAAAGTCGAAAGTTAGAGCCCAGAGTGTTTTATCCTTTCTTAGTTCTTTTAAGTCAGATGTTCTTTTAATACAGGAATGCAGCCTACCGTTTTTAAAGCACTACAGACAGTGGGAGGAGATGTGGCCACAGACATCATTGTGGAGTGGATCCAACCAAAACAAAAATGATGGAGTGGCCATTTTGATCAAAAACCCTCAGGTTCTGGTGAAGGGCAGCACTGTGGTGAGAGACGGACGGGCACTTTTAGCACATTTGACTTTTATGGGACAAGATTTTAACCTCTTAAATATTTATGGCTTTAACGAAAAAAATGACCGGTATGACCTTTTAGAAGACCTGCAGTCCCACATGCTAGGTAGGGAACCACTAGTTTTAGGGGGTGATTTTAACTGTATTTTAAGCAGGAGTGACAGAAAAAGAGCAGGGGAATTTTTTAAAGTTGACAAAACATCGGTTTTATTACAGGGCATATGCAAGGATTTTAAACTTCAGGACTGTTTTAAAACCATGCATCCCAGAGAGGAGGGCTTCACCTGGTTCAGTGGTGATGGCACCAGAGCCTCTCGTATAGACTACCTTTTTACACGGGACTGCCCACCAACCGATGCTAGATTGACCCCCGTTTTCTTTTCTGATCACCTGATGCTTTCCTGCACCCTATCACTCTCTTCGGGTGTGACTTCCGGAAGTGGTCTGTGGAAACTAAACTGCTCCCTTTTAAAAGAAAATGAAATAGTTAGTCAGTACCGGGAGCAGTACCACGAGTGGCAGACCCTTCAAGACTTTTACGATACATGTGCACACTGGTGGGAAATGGTGAAGGAAAAGACCCAGACTTTCTTTAGACAGGCAGGTAGGAGAAAAAAGAATAGGGAAAACAGACGCATGATGGGACTGCAGAAGCGACTACAGCGCTATTTTAAATTAAACCAACAAGGGATGGATTTTAATGATGAAATTAAACAAGTGAAAACAGAGATGTCGGTTTTAGCAGATATTAAAAGTAAGGGCGTCATTTTAAGAAGCAGGGAACGAGAAATAGAGGAAGGAGAGAAGTGCACAAGGTATTTTTTTAAGAAAATTGTGAATAAAGGGGGGGCCATTTTAAAGCTAACAAAAGAGAACGGGTGCACAGTTGATTCGATGGAAGAAATTAAACAAGCTGTTGAACAATTTTATCGTGAATTGTACGAACAAAAACCTGTTGAAATGGACACCATGACAGAAGTTTTAAATTTCATAGAAAAAACAGTAAAAGACAGGGTGCTTTTAACCCAAGATTTTACAATTTCAGAGTTAAATAAATGTTTTACAAATTTTAAGAAAGGGAAGTCCCCAGGACAAGATGGACTTCCCTTGGAATTTTATTTGACCTTTTGGGATATTTTAGCACCTGACTTGTTTACTGTTTTTATGGAATTTGAGCAACTTGAGCGACTTCCTGACAGTTTTAGAGCAGGGATAGTGACTCTTCTTCACAAAAAAAAAAGACAAGACTGACTTGAAGAATTGGAGACCGATTACACTTTTAAACTTTGACTGTAAACTTTTTAGTAAACTTTTAACTTCACGTATGTCCTTGTTTTTAGAAGACCTGATTCACCCGGATCAAGCCTGTGCCATCCCGGGGAGGAAGATAACCGACAGCCTCGTACTGATCCGAGACACCATCTGTTATGCGAGAGACAGAAACATTCGGCTAGCAGTCCTAAATTTAGACTTTGAGAAAGCCTTTGATCGGGTCTCGCACCAGTACCTTTTCCAGGTACTGCAAAAAATGGGGTTCCCAGAAAGGTTTATAGCTTGGGTGGGTCTGCTGTACCGGGGCATTACCAGCAAATTCCTTGTTAACGGGCATCTGACAAAAGCAGTAAACATCCACTGCGGTGTCCGTCAGGGTTGTCCGTTATCTGCCCTCCTCTACATCATCTGTGTGGAACCACTGGCACAGAGCTTGAGAAGGGACCACCGAATCAATGGGGTGAGAGTCCCGGGGAGCGGGGGACTATCGACAAAGTGTGTTTTATATATGGACGACGTAAACATTTTATGTACAGACCTAATATCCATCAATAGGACTCTGGACTTGACTGACTGGTATGGACGGGCCTCTGGGGCAAAACTAAACAGAAACAAGACCCAAGCCCAATTTTACGGGCCATGGACAGCGACTGAGACTGCAGGACTCCCCGTGACTATAACCCAGACAAAACAGAAAATACTGGGGATTAATTTTGACAAGGAAGGGGGAGGGACATCAAACTGGCCAGACGTGGTAGGGAAAGTAAAGCAAAGACTAGGATACTGGGGACTTAGAGGACTGACCATTGAAGGAAAGGTTTTAATCATCAAAGCCGTGATTTTACCTTTGCTTTTACTAATCAGTTCTGTTTTTATCCCACCTAGAAAAGTGCTTTTAGACCTGGACCGAGCCATTTTTTATTTTCTGTGGGGCTCCAAGTGGGAAAGACTGAGGAGAGATGTAATGAAGAAACAAAAAGAGAAAGGAGGAAAAGGAGTGCCTGATTTTTATTTGTTTTTAGGAAGCAGATACACTACACTGCACATCCTACAGGCCACAGACCCATCCGGAAACCCCAAAACTAAAGCAATGACACGATTCTGGATGGGTTCTTACCTCAGAAGACTGAAGATTTTACCCACCGACCTAAAAGTGCCTGTGTCTTTTAGCCTGCCACCATCCTATGCTTTTATCCAGACGTTCTTAAAGCATTTTAACTTGGAGGCAGAGGAGTTGCATGTTTTAACAAACCACCGCTCTTTGATTTCTGTTGTGCAGGAGCGGGAACCAGTGAGTCCAGTGCGTGGGCTCGCGTTCGGCGAGCCCTCAACAGTTTGGTGCAACGTCAACCATTCCGCTCTCCCAAACAGACTCCGGGACCTGTCGTGGATGGTGGCTCATGAGATCCTCCCAGTCAGGTCCGTTATGCACTCCCGGGGCATGTCAGCGATCTCAACCTGCCCGCGACCTGGTTGTGGCGCGCCCGAGTCGGTGAGGCACCTGCTCTGGGAGTGCAGCGCTGCTGCAGACCAGTGGGCAACAGCCGGCTCCTTGCAATTCCCGTACTTGCCAGCAAGGGAGGTCCTCACAGCACAACTCGTGCTCTATGGGGTGAGCCAAAAAAAAATTAAAAAAGAATGACTTTGCCAAGCAGTGGCTCACCCTAGCCGCCATCAAAGACGCCATGTGGACCTCCAGGAACTTGCTGGTGAGGAAGCGCATGCAGATCCCCCCCGTGGCTGTGATCCGGATGGCCGCAGCGGCGGCTCAAGCGGCCGGAGCTGCAGGCGGCGGGCCTAGGACACATCCACAAAGAAGAATCGCCTCTGTGCCCATTCGGATGAAGGAGCCGGAGCTACACACAAAAAGGTCAAAGCAACGACGGCCTGGCTCTCCGGGTGAGGCAGGTGGGAAGGAGCAACAGGGTGGGGATCTCCTCTGAGCACCACGACAGGATCCCGAGAGACCTACTGTTTGGGGGAGCGAAATGAGTTTCCCTGGGTAGGGACTCACTGCGCTCCTGCACAAAAAATGGACTTGGAAGAGAGCATTTTAACTAATGCACTCCTTTTTAAAGACACTCAATACAAACTGCTACTCGCATGAGAACTACTTCACATGTAACTTTTACCTTAGACAACATTGACCTTATCTGGAATATCCCATGGAAAACTTGTTTTATTGTTGTTGTTTTAAATGTGGTTATACAGATTACACTTATTTATTGATGTTTTTATTCATAGGTAAAACATATGTCTTAAATATGAAGTTTTTATGAAAATGTGATGTATTAGTGTCAATAAATTTTTTCAAAAGAAAAAAAAATCTGTTCTTATCAGTTTAATATCTGATACGTCCTCAATATGAGGACTACATATTAAATGGATTTTTAGGCACAGGGGATGAAAAAGGGGCTTGCTCCGTTCACTCCACGCATCGTCCCGGTACTGCAGTGCCGCCGGGAATGGTGCACTCTTCCCAACTCTTGTGAAATAACAAAACCAGCGGTACATGGTGGTAGTTTCAGGGAGCCATTGTATTCTGACTTCTAAAATACAACTATAATCTTTAGAAAAGATGCAGTTTATGAGCACGTCGTGGGATTGAGCTTCCCTGGTTTCTCTGTATGACCATGAACACCAAACTACACACAGAGAACAGAGGAGCTTGACAGACACACACTAAGTTATCTGAGAGTCCCATTTTCAGCTGCAGAGAAAAAACACATCAGGGAAGTCGACGTGCAGGCTCAACATCAGCCTCTCAAGTCAACTCTCTGGTAAAATAGGGGAAACGTATGGTTCCAGCACCTATGTAACACATATTTGTCACGAGGACTGTGGCTTACGGCCACACCGCCCTGAACACGCCCGATCTCGTCCGAACTCGGAAGCCAAGCAGGGTCGGGCCTGGTTAGTACTTGGATGGGAGACCGCTTGGGAATACCAGGTGCTGTAAGCATTTTTCTCTCTTCTCTCTGCATGTCTTTTGTTGAAACATCTGTTGATCACCCTGTGATCCATCTTGCTGATCCTGGATCTGCTAAGGTGTCCCAGGTCATGGTTGCCTTTGATCCTCATACATTTAACTTTGTCCTGACAAAGGAGCAGTTCCAAAAAGTCAAACAGGGACTGCCTTTGCATTTGACGCAGTCAAACTGCATGCGCCTGGAGAAGCCAAAAGGCTTACAGCACCTGGTATTCCCAGGCGGTCTCCCCATCCAAGTACTAACCAGGCCCGACTCTGCTTAGCTTCTGAGATAAAACTCTGGCTTTTAGTCTGCGAAAAGAGAGTGAAAGTGAACTCCACTTTGAGATGGCTCTGGGATTGGGCCGACTGGGAGAATTGCTTGAAAAAAACCTCTACACCCAATGAGCGGTCAGAACAAAGCCTCAAGACCCCTAGTCTTTTGCACAGAGTAAAAGACAAAGCAGCCATTGAATAGGGCCCGATTGTTCCTACCTGGTCGGCCGAGGAGCCAGCGTCTCAACCAAGCAAAGCTCACCGTGGGGAAGGTGGCTATGCCAACTAGCCTGATGCACTGCTCCCGCAGTGTCGAATACTCGTACTCTGGTTTCTCTTCATAACGTACAAGTTTTTCGCCTTTTACTAAAGACTTCCGTGGAGAGCAGCATTAATGAGTTGTTTCTATTTTTGGAAGGCTTTACCTTTGCGGGTGAAGCCCATTCTGTCTGTGCAAAGGAAATCTTCTTGCTGTGCCAAGTGATTTCTCGGAGTAGAGTCACCTTATTTGTTGAGACCGTGCCCATGTTCAAAGCTGGAGCGCTAAATTGTTGTTGTTTGAATGGTGCTCAGTGGAGTGGGCGGGAGTGCAAAGTTGTACCATCTGAAACGGCTGAAGAGTGCTCACTGCAACGCCAGAACAAAAACCAAGGTAGAGTTGCCCAGGGATATTTACATTATACAGTCAAATCAGGGGAGAACGCGAACGCAGTCCCCCACTACCAGAAATTATGCAGTCGAGATTCCCACATTTGGGGAATTCGCAAGGGTCAGTACAGCCGGTGTGCAATGGCTGAGCCTCGTCCTGGGTGAACCACCTTCTTGATTATGGTATCTCCCCTGCCAGGTAAGTATGAGTTGGAACTGTCAGAGGCTGACACCTCTTTCCCAGGTGCCTCACTCGGCCGGACGGTGCAGCAAATTCAACTGTCTGCAGTGCCATGCCAGCAGCTAACCTGAATCTGAAAAGCTTGCAGATTAAAACAGTCCGGCTTTTCTTCATCTTTCTGATCAGTTCTTGTTTCAACAACCAAGGAACTTGGAGCACAAATTGATTTAGTTTTTCCACTCTCCCCGTCTCTAGAGCCACACCCACCCACACTGGGAAAATTCTTAGTTGAGGCAAACCCTCACGGCTTAATATCTCCAGTGCAGAAATGCTGCCGTATTCTCATCTCGTTGTTGCCATCACTAAGGCAACGCCCACCTGCCTGGGGTGACTGCACCGTATGACCTCACCTGACAACTGCGCAGCTGCATATCAGCTGTGCAGACCTGCCGCAGCATTCAGCAAACCTTGCAAAACATGGGTTTTAAAGATGGAAAGGTGTCGTTAAAGCAGCAACGCCAGGACAAAAACCAAGGTAGAGTTGCCCAGGGATATTTACGTTATACAGTCAAATCAGGGGAGAGCGCGAACGCAGTCCCCCACTACCAGAAATTATGCAGTCGAGATTCCCACATTTGGGGAATTCGCAAGGGTCAGTACAGCCGGTGTGCAATGGCTGAGCCTCGTCCTGGGTGAACCACCTTCTTGATCATGGTATCTCCCCTGCCAGGTAAGTATGAGTTGGAACTGTCAGAGGCTGACACCTCTTTTCCAGGTGCCTCACTCGGCCGGACGGTGCATCAAATTCAACTGTCTGCAGTGCCATGCCAGCAGCTAACCTGAATCTGAAAAGCTTGCAGATTAAAACAGTCCGGCTTTTCTTCATCTTTCTGATCAGTTCTTGTTTCAACAACCAAGGAATTTGGAGCACAAATTGATTTAGTTTTTCCACTCTCCCCATCTCTAGAGCCACACCCACCCACACTGGGAAAATTCTTAGTTGATGCAAACCCTCACGGCTTAATATCTCCAGTGCAGAAATGCTGCCGTATTCTCATCTCGTTGTTGCCATCACCAAGGCAACGCCCACCTGCCTGGGGTGACTGCACCGTATGACCTCACCTGACAACTGCGCAGCTGCATATCAGCTGTGCAGACCTGCCGCAGCATTCAGCAAACCTTGCAAAACATGGGTTTTAAAGATGGAAAGGTGTCGTTAAAGCAGCAACGCCAGGACAAAAACCAAGGTAGAGTTGCCCAGGGATATTCACGTTATACAGTCAAATCAGGGGAGAGCGCGAACGCAGTCCCCCACTACCAGAAATTATGCAGTCGAGATTCCCACATTTGGGGAATTCGCAAGGGTCAGTACAGCCGGTGTGCAATGGCTGAGCCTCGTCCTGGGTGAACCACCTTCTTGATCATGGTATCTCCCCTGCCAGGTAAGTATGAGTTGGAACTGTCAGAGGCTGACACCTCTTTTCCAGGTGCCTCACTCGGCCAGACGGTGCAGCAAATTCAACTGTCTGCAGTGCCATGCCAGCAGCTAACCTGAATCTGAAAAGCTTGCAGACTAAAACAGTCCGGCTTTTCTTCATCTTTCTGATCAGTTCTTGTTTCAACAACCAAGGAATTTGGAGCACAAATTGATTTAGTTTTTCCACTCTCCCCGTCTCTAGAGCCACACCCACCCACACTGGGAAAATTCTTAGTTGAGGCAAACCCTCACGGCTTAATATCTCCAGTGCAGAAATGCTGCCGTATTCTCATCTCGTTGTTGCCATCACTAAGGCAACGCCCACCTGCCTGGGGTGACTGCACCGTATGACCTCACCTGACAACTGCGCAGCTGCATATCAGCTGTGCAGACCTGCCGCAGCATTCAGCAAACCTTGCAAAACATGGATTTTAAAGATGGAAAGGTGTCGTTAAAGCAGCAACGCCAGAACAAAAACCAAGGTAGAGTTGCCCAGGGATATTCACGTTATACAGTCAAATCAGGGGAGAGCGCGAACGCAGTCCCCCACTACCAGAAATTATGCAGTCGAGATTCCCACATTTGGGGAATTCGCAAGGGTCAGTACAGCCGGTGTGCAATGGCTGAGCCTCGTCCTGGGTGAACCACCTTCTTGATCATGGTATCTCCCCTGCCAGGTAAGTATGAGTTGGAACTGTCAGAGGCTGACACCTCTTTTCCAGGTGCCTCACTCGGCCGGACGGTGCAGCAAATTCAACTGTCTGCAGTGCCATGCCAGCAGCTAACCTGAATCTGAAAAGCTTGCAGATTAAAACAGTCCGGCTTTTCTTCATCTTTCTGATCAGTTCTTGTTTCAACAACCAAGGAATTTGGAGCACAAATTGATTTAGTTTTTCCACTCTCCCCATCTCTAGAGCCACACCCACCCACACTGGGAAAATTCTTAGTTGAGGCAAACCCTCACGGCTTAATATCTCCAGTGCAGAAATGCTGCCGTATTCTCATCTCGTTGTTGCCATCACTAAGGCAACGCCCACCTGCCTGGGGTGACTGCACCGTATGACCTCACCTGACAACTGCGCAGCTGCATATCAGCTGTGCAGACCTGCCGCAGCATTCAGCAAACCTTGCAAAACATGAGTTTTAAAGATGGAAAGGTGTCGTTAAAGCAGCAACGCCAGGACAAAAACCAAGGTAGAGTTGCCCAGGGATATTTACGTTATACAGTCAAATCAGGGGAGAGCGCGAACGTAGTCCCCCACTACCAGAAATTATGCAGTCGAGATTCCCACATTTGGGGAATTCGCAAGGGTCAGTACAGCCGGTGTGCAATGGCTGAGCCTCGTCCTGGGTGAACCACCTTCTTGATCATGGTATCTCCCCTGCCAGGTAAGTATGAGTTGGAACTGTCAGAGGCTGACACCTCTTTTCCAGGTGCCTCACTCGGCCGGACGGTGCAGCAAATTCAACTGTCTGCAGTGCCATGCCAGCAGCTAACCTGAATCTGAAAAGCTTGCAGATTAAAACAGTCCGGCTTTTCTTCATCTTTCTGATCAGTTCTTGTTTCAACAACCAAGGAACTTGGAGCACAAATTAATTTAGTTTTTCCACTCTCCCCATCTCTAGAGCCACACCCACCCACACTGGGAAAATTCTTAGTTGAGGCAAACCCTCACGGCTTAATATCTCCAGTGAAGAAATGCTGCCGTATTCTCATCTCGTTGTTGCCATCACTAAGGCAACGCCCACCTGCCTGGGGTGACTGCACCGTATGACCTCACCTGACAACTGCGCAGCTGCATATCAGCTGTGCAGACCTGCCGCAGCATTCAGCAAACCTTGCAAAACATGGGTTTTAAAGATGGAAAGGTGTCGTTAAAGCAGCAACGCCAGGACAAAAACCAAGGTAGAGTTGCCCAGGGATATTTACGTTATACAGTCAAATCAGGGGAGAGCGCGAACGCAGTCCCCCACTACCAGAAATTATGCAGTCGAGATTCCCACATTTGGGGAATTCGCAAGGGTCAGTACAGCCGGTGTGCAATGGCTGAGCCTCGTCCTGGGTGAACCACCTTCTTGATCATGGTATCTCCCCTGCCAGGTAAGTATGAGTTGGAACTGTCAGAGGCTGACACCTCTTTTCCAGGTGCCTCACTCGGCCGGACGGTGCAGCAAATTCAACTGTCTGCAGTGCCATGCCAGCAGCTAACCTGAATCTGAAAAGCTTGCAGATTAAAACAGTCCGGCTTTTCTTCATCTTTCTGATCAGTTCTTGTTTCAACAACCAAGGAACTTGGAGCACAAATTGATTTAGTTTTTCCACTCTCCCCATCTCTAGAGCCACACCCACCCAAACTGGGAAAATTCTTAGTTGAGGCAAACCCTCACGGCTTAATATCTCCAGTGCAGAAATGCTGCCGTATTCTCATCTCGTTGTTGCCATCACTAAGGCAACGCCCACCTGCCTGGGGTGACTGCACCGTATGACCTCACCTGACAACTGCGCAGCTGCATATCAGCTGTGCAGACCTGCCGCAGCATTCAGCAAACCTTGCAAAACATGGGTTTTAAAGATGGAAAGGTGTCGTTAAAGCAGCAACGCCAGGACAAAAACCAAGGTAGAGTTGCCCAGGGATATTTACGTTATACAGTCAAATCAGGGGAGAGCGCGAACGCAGTCCCCCACTACCAAAAATTATGCAGTCGAGACTCCCACATTTGGGGAATTCGCAAGGGTCAGTACAGCCGGTGTACAATGGCTGAGCCTCGTCCTGGGTGAACCACCTTCTTGATCATGGTATCTCCCCTGCCAGGTAAGTATGAGTTGGAACTGTCAGAGGCTGACACCTCTTTTCCAGGTGCCTCACTCGGCCAGACGGTGCAGCAAATTCAACTGTCTGCAGTGCCATGCCAGCAGCTAACCTGAATCTGAAAAGCTTGCAGATTAAAACAGTCTGGCTTTTCTTCATCTTTCTGATCAGTTCTTGTTTCAACAACCAAGGAACTTGGAGCACAAATTGATTTAGTTTTTCCACTCTCCCCGTCTCTAGAGCCACACCCAACCCACACTGGGAAAATTCTTAGTTGAGGCAAACCCTCACGGCTTAATATCTCCAGTGCAGAAATGCTGCCGTATTCTCATCTCGTTGTTGCCATCACTAAGGCAACGCCCACCTGCCTGGGGTGACTGCACCGTATGACCTCACCTGACAACTGCGCAGCTGCATATCAGCTGTGCAGACCTGCCGCAGCATTCAGCAACCCTTGCAAAACATGGGTTTTAAAGATGGAAAGGTGTCGTTAAAGCAGCAACGCCAGGACAAAAACCAAGGTAGAGTTGCCCAGGGATATTTACGTTATACAGTCAAATCAGGGGAGAGCGCGAACGCAGTACCCCACTACCAGAAATTATGCAGTCGAGATTCCCACATTTGGGGAATTCGCAAGGGTCAGTACAGCCGGTGTGCAATGGCTGAGCCTCGTCCTGGGTGAACCACCTTCTTGATCATGGTATCTCCCCTGCCAGGTAAGTATGAGTTGGAACTGTCAGAGGCTGACACCTCTTTTCCAGGTGCCTCACTCGGCCGGACGGTGCAGCAAATTCAACTGTCTGCAGTGCCATGCCAGCAGCTAACCTGAATCTGAAAAGCTTGCAGATTAAAACAGTCCGGCTTTTCTTCATCTTTCTGATCAGTTCTTGTTTCAACAACCAAGGAACTTGGAGCACAAATTGATTTAGTTTTTCCACTCTCCCCATCTCTAGAGCCACACCCAACCCACACTGGGAAAATTCTTAGTTGAGGCAAACCCTCACGGCTTAATTTCTCCAGTGCAGAAATGCTGCCGTATTCTCATCTCGTTGTTGCCATCACTAAGGCAACGCCCACCTGCCTGGGGTGACTGCACTTTATGACCTCACCTGACAACTGCGCAGCTGCATATCAGCTGTGCAGACCTGCCGCAGCATTCAGCAAACCTTGCAAAACATGGGTTTTAAAGATGGAAAGGTGTCGTTAAAGCAGCAACGCCAGGACAAAGACCAAGGTAGAGTTGCCCAGGGATATTTACGTTATACAGTCAAATCAGGGGAGAGCGCGAACGCAGTCCCCCACTACCAGAAATTATGCAGTCGAGATTCCCACATTTGGGGAATTCGCAAGGGTCAGTACAGCCGGTGTACAATGGCTGAGCCTCGTCCTGGGTGAACCACCTTCTTGATCATGGTATCTCCCCTGCCAGGTAAGTATGAGTTGGAACTGTCAGAGGCTGACACCTCTTTTCCAGGTGCCTCACTCGGCCGGACGGTGCAGCAAATTCAACTGTCTGCAGTGCCATGCCAGCAGCTAACCTGAATCTGAAAAGCTTGCAGATTAAAACAGTCCGGCTTTTCTTCATCTTTCTGATCAGTTCTTGTTTCAACAACCAAGGAACTTGGAGCACAAATTGATTTAGTTTTTCCACTCTCCCCATCTCTAGAGCCACACCCACCCACACTGGGAAAATTCTTAGTTGAGGCAAACCCTCACGGCTTAATATCTCCAGTGCAGAAATGCTGCCGTATTCTCATCTCGTTGTTGCCATCACTAAGGCAATGCCCACCTGCCTGGGGTGACTGCACCGTATGACCTCACCTGACAACTGCGCAGCTGCATATCAGCTGTGCAGACCTGCCGCAGCATTCAGCAAACCTTGCAAAACATGGGTTTTAAAGATGGAAAGGTGTCGTTAAAGCAGCAACGCCAGGACAAAAACCAAGGTAGAGTTGCCCAGGGATATTTACGTTATACAGTCAAATCAGGGGAGAGCGCGAACGCAGTCCCCCACTACCAGAAATTATGCAGTCAAGATTCCCACATTTGGGGAATTCGCAAGGGTCAGTACAGCCGGTGTGCAATGGCTGAGCCTCGTCCTGGGTGAACCACCTTCTTGATCATGGTATCTCCCCTGCCAGGTAAGTATGAGTTGGAACTGTCAGAGGCTGACACCTCTTTTCCAGGTGCCTCACTCGGCCGGACGGTGCAGTAAATTCAACTGTCTGCTGTGCCATGCCAGCAGCTAACCTGAATCTGAAAAGCTTGCAGATTAAAACAGTCCGGCTTTTCTTCATCTTTCTGATCAGTTCTTGTTTCAACAACCAAGGAACTTGGAGCACAAATTGATTTAGTTTTTCCACTCTCCCCATCTCTAGAGCCACACCCACCCACACTGGGAAAATTCTTAGTTGAGGCAAACCCTCACGGCTTAATATCTCCAGTGCAGAAATGCTGCCGTATTCTCATCTCGTTGTTGCCATCACTAAGGCAACGCCCACCTGCCTGGGGTGACTGCACCGTATGACCTCACCTGACAACTGCGCAGCTGCATATCAGCTGTGCAGACCTGCCGCAGCATTCAGCAAACCTTGCAAAACATGGGTTTTAAAGATGGAAAGGTGTCGTTAAAGCAGCAACGCCAGGACAAAAACCAAGGTAGAGTTGCCCAGGGATATTTACGTTATACAGTCAAATCAGGGGAGAGCGCGAACGCAGTCCCCCACTACCAGAAATTATGCAGTCGAGATTCCCACATTTGGGGAATTCGCAAGGGTCAGTACAGCCGGTGTGCAATGGCTGAGCCTCGTCCTGGGTGAACCACCTTCTTGATCATGGTATCTCCCCTGCCAGGTAAGTATGAGTTGGAACTGTCAGAGGCTGACACCTCTTTTCCAGGTGCCTCACTCGGCCGGACGGTGCAGCAAATTCAACTGTCTGCAGTGCCCTGCCAGCAGCTAACCTGAATCTGAAAAGCTTGCAGATTAAAACAGTCCGGCTTTTCTTCATCTTTCTGATCAGTTCTTGTTTCAACAACCAAGGAACTTGGAGCACAAATTAATTTAGTTTTTCCACTCTCCCCATCTCTAGAGCCACACCCACCCACACTGGGAAAATTCTTAGTTGAGGCAAACCCTCACGGCTTAATATCTCCAGTGAAGAAATGCTGCCGTATTCTCATCTCGTTGTTGCCATCACTAAGGCAACGCCCACCTGCCTGGGGTGACTGCACCGTATGACCTCACCTGACAACTGCGCAGCTGCATATCAGCTGTGCAGACCTGCCGCAGCATTCAGCAAACCTTGCAAAACATGGGTTTTAAAGATGGAAAGGTGTCGTTAAAGCAGCAACGCCAGGACAAAAACCAAGGTAGAGTTGCCCAGGGATATTTACGTTATACAGTCAAATCAGGGGAGAGCGCGAACGCAGTCCCCCACTACCAGAAATTATGCAGTCGAGATTCCCACATTTGGGGAATTCGCAAGGGTCAGTACAGCCGGTGTGCAATGGCTGAGCCTCGTCCTGGGTGAACCACCTTCTTGATCATGGTATCTCCCCTGCCAGGTAAGTATGAGTTGGAACTGTCAGAGGCTGACACCTCTTTTCCAGGTGCCTCACTCGGCCGGACGGTGCAGCAAATTCAACTGTCTGCAGTGCCATGCCAGCAGCTAACCTGAATCTGAAAAGCTTGCAGATTAAAACAGTCCGGCTTTTCTTCATCTTTCTGATCAGTTCTTGTTTCAACAACCAAGGAACTTGGAGCACAAATTGATTTAGTTTTTCCACTCTCCCCATCTCTAGAGCCACACCCACCCAAACTGGGAAAATTCTTAGTTGAGGCAAACCCTCACGGCTTAATATCTCCAGTGCAGAAATGCTGCCGTATTCTCATCTCGTTGTTGCCATCACTAAGGCAACGCCCACCTGCCTGGGGTGACTGCACCGTATGACCTCACCTGACAACTGCGCAGCTGCATATCAGCTGTGCAGACCTGCCGCAGCATTCAGCAAACCTTGCAAAACATGGGTTTTAAAGATGGAAAGGTGTCGTTAAAGCAGCAACGCCAGGACAAAAACCAAGGTAGAGTTGCCCAGGGATATTTACGTTATACAGTCAAATCAGGGGAGAGCGCGAACGCAGTCCCCCACTACCAAAAATTATGCAGTCGAGACTCCCACATTTGGGGAATTCGCAAGGGTCAGTACAGCCGGTGTACAATGGCTGAGCCTCGTCCTGGGTGAACCACCTTCTTGATCATGGTATCTCCCCTGCCAGGTAAGTATGAGTTGGAACTGTCAGAGGCTGACACCTCTTTTCCAGGTGCCTCACTCGGCCAGACGGTGCAGCAAATTCAACTGTCTGCAGTGCCATGCCAGCAGCTAACCTGAATCTGAAAAGCTTGCAGATTAAAACAGTCTGGCTTTTCTTCATCTTTCTGATCAGTTCTTGTTTCAACAACCAAGGAACTTGGAGCACAAATTGATTTAGTTTTTCCACTCTCCCCGTCTCTAGAGCCACACCCAACCCACACTGGGAAAATTCTTAGTTGAGGCAAACCCTCACGGCTTAATATCTCCAGTGCAGAAATGCTGCCGTATTCTCATCTCGTTGTTGCCATCACTAAGGCAACGCCCACCTGCCTGGGGTGACTGCACCGTATGACCTCACCTGACAACTGCGCAGCTGCATATCAGCTGTGCAGACCTGCCGCAGCATTCAGCAACCCTTGCAAAACATGGGTTTTAAAGATGGAAAGGTGTCGTTAAAGCAGCAACGCCAGGACAAAAACCAAGGTAGAGTTGCCCAGGGATATTTACGTTATACAGTCAAATCAGGGGAGAGCGCGAACGCAGTACCCCACTACCAGAAATTATGCAGTCGAGATTCCCACATTTGGGGAATTCGCAAGGGTCAGTACAGCCGGTGTGCAATGGCTGAGCCTCGTCCTGGGTGAACCACCTTCTTGATCATGGTATCTCCCCTGCCAGGTAAGTATGAGTTGGAACTGTCAGAGGCTGACACCTCTTTTCCAGGTGCCTCACTCGGCCGGACGGTGCAGTAAATTCAACTGTCTGCTGTGCCATGCCAGCAGCTAACCTGAATCTGAAAAGCTTGCAGATTAAAACAGTCCGGCTTTTCTTCATCTTTCTGATCAGTTCTTGTTTCAACAACCAAGGAACTTGGAGCACAAATTGATTTAGTTTTTCCACTCTCCCCATCTCTAGAGCCACACCCAACCCACACTGGGAAAATTCTTAGTTGAGGCAAACCCTCACGGCTTAATTTCTCCAGTGCAGAAATGCTGCCGTATTCTCATCTCGTTGTTGCCATCACTAAGGCAACGCCCACCTGCCTGGGGTGACTGCACTTTATGACCTCACCTGACAACTGCGCAGCTGCATATCAGCTGTGCAGACCTGCCGCAGCATTCAGCAAACCTTGCAAAACATGGGTTTTAAAGATGGAAAGGTGTCGTTAAAGCAGCAACGCCAGGACAAAGACCAAGGTAGAGTTGCCCAGGGATATTTACGTTATACAGTCAAATCAGGGGAGAGCGCGAACGCAGTCCCCCACTACCAGAAATTATGCAGTCGAGATTCCCACATTTGGGGAATTCGCAAGGGTCAGTACAGCCGGTGTACAATGGCTGAGCCTCGTCCTGGGTGAACCACCTTCTTGATCATGGTATCTCCCCTGCCAGGTAAGTATGAGTTGGAACTGTCAGAGGCTGACACCTCTTTTCCAGGTGCCTCACTCGGCCGGACGGTGCAGCAAATTCAACTGTCTGCAGTGCCATGCCAGCAGCTAACCTGAATCTGAAAAGCTTGCAGATTAAAACAGTCCGGCTTTTCTTCATCTTTCTGATCAGTTCTTGTTTCAACAACCAAGGAACTTGGAGCACAAATTGATTTAGTTTTTCCACTCTCCCCATCTCTAGAGCCACACCCACCCACACTGGGAAAATTCTTAGTTGAGGCAAACCCTCACGGCTTAATATCTCCAGTGCAGAAATGCTGCCGTATTCTCATCTCGTTGTTGCCATCACTAAGGCAACGCCCACCTGCCTGGGGTGACTGCACCGTATGACCTCACCTGACAACTGCGCAGCTGCATATCAGCTGTGCAGACCTGCCGCAGCATTCAGCAAACCTTGCAAAACATGGGTTTTAAAGATGGAAAGGTGTCGTTAAAGCAGCAACGCCAGGACAAAAACCAAGGTAGAGTTGCCCAGGGATATTTACGTTATACAGTCAAATCAGGGGAGAGCGCGAACGCAGTCCCCCACTACCAGAAATTATGCAGTCAAGATTCCCACATTTGGGGAATTCGCAAGGGTCAGTACAGCCGGTGTGCAATGGCTGAGCCTCGTCCTGGGTGAACCACCTTCTTGATCATGGTATCTCCCCTGCCAGGTAAGTATGAGTTGGAACTGTCAGAGGCTGACACCTCTTTTCCAGGTGCCTCACTCGGCCGGACGGTGCAGTAAATTCAACTGTCTGCTGTGCCATGCCAGCAGCTAACCTGAATCTGAAAAGCTTGCAGATTAAAACAGTCCGGCTTTTCTTCATCTTTCTGATCAGTTCTTGTTTCAACAACCAAGGAACTTGGAGCACAAATTGATTTAGTTTTTCCACTCTCCCCATCTCTAGAGCCACACCCACCCACACTGGGAAAATTCTTAGTTGAGGCAAACCCTCACGGCTTAATATCTCCAGTGCAGAAATGCTGCCGTATTCTCATCTCGTTGTTGCCATCACTAAGGCAACGCCCACCTGCCTGGGGTGACTGCACCGTATGACCTCACCTGACAACTGCGCAGCTGCATATCAGCTGTGCAGACCTGCCGCAGCATTCAGCAAACCTTGCAAAACATGGGTTTTAAAGATGGAAAGGTGTCGTTAAAGCAGCAACGCCAGGACAAAAACCAAGGTAGAGTTGCCCAGGGATATTTACGTTATACAGTCAAATCAGGGGAGAGCGCGAACGCAGTCCCCCACTACCAGAAATTATGCAGTCGAGATTCCCACATTTGGGGAACTCGCAAGGGTCAGTACAGCCGGTGTGCAATGGCTGAGCCTCGTCCTGGGTGAACCACCTTCTTGATCATGGTATCTCCCCTGCCAGGTAAGTATGAGTTGGAACTGTCAGAGGCTGACACCTCTTTTCCAGGTGCCTCACTCGGCCGGACGGTGCAGCAAATTCAACTGTCTGCAGTGCCATGCCAGCAGCTAACCTGAATCTGAAAAGCTTGCAGATTAAAACAGTCCGGCTTTTCTTCATCTTTCTGATCAGTTCTTGTTTCAACAACCAAGGAACTTGGAGCACAAATTGATTTAGTTTTTCCACTCTCCCCATCTCTAGAGCCACACCCACCCACACTGGGAAAATTCTTAGTTGAGGCAAACCCTCACGGCTTAATATCTCCAGTGCAGAAATGCTGCCGTATTCTCATCTCGTTGTTGCCATCACTAAGGCAACGCCCACCTGCCTGGGGTGACTGCACCGTATGACCTCACCTGACAACTGCGCAGCTGCATATCAGCTGTGCAGACCTGCCGCAGCATTCAGCAACCCTTGCAAAACATGGGTTTTAAAGATGGAAAGGTGTTGTTAAAGCAGCAACGCCAGGACAAAGACCAAGGTAGAGTTGCCCAGGGATATTTACGTTATACAGTCAAATCAGGGGAGAGCGCGAACGCAGTCCCCCACTACCAGAAATTATGCAGTCGAGATTCCCACATTTGGGGAATTCGCAAGGGTCAGTACAGCCGGTGTGCAATGGCTGAGCCTCGTCCTGGGTGAACCACCTTCTTGATCATTGTATCTCCCCTGCCAGGTAAGTATGAGTTGGAACTGTCAGAGGCTGACTCCTCTTTTCCAGGTGCCTCACTCGGCCGGACGGTGCAGCAAATTCAACTGTCTGCAGTGCCCTGCCAGCAGCTAACCTGAATCTGAAAAGCTTGCAGATTAAAACAGTCCGGCTTTTCTTCATCTTTCTGATCAGTTCTTGTTTCAACAACCAAGGAACTTGGAGCACAAATTGATTTAGTTTTTCCACTCTCCCCATCTCTAGAGCCACACCCACCCACACTGGGAAAATTCTTAGTTGAGGCAAACCCTCACGGCTTAATATCTCCAGTGCAGAAATGCTGCCGTATTCTCATCTCGTTGTTGCCATCACTAAGGCAACGCCCACCTGCCTGGGGTGACTGCACCGTATGACCTCACCTGACAACTGCGCAGCTGCATATCAGCTGTGCAGACCTGCCGCAGCATTCAGCAAACCTTGCAAAACATGGGTTTTAAAGATGGAAAGGTGTCGTTAAAGCAGCAACGCCAGGACAAAAACCAAGGTAGAGTTGCCCAGGGATATTTACGTTATACAGTCAAATCAGGGGAGAGCGCGAACGCAGTCCCCCACTACCAGAAATTATGCAGTCGAGATTCCCACATTTGGGGAATTCGCAAGGGTCAGTACAGCCGGTGTGCAATGGCTGAGCCTCGTCCTGGGTGAACCACCTTCTTGATCATGGTATCTCCCCTGCCAGGTAAGTATGAGTTGGAACTGTCAGAGGCTGACACCTCTTTTCCAGGTGCCTCACTCGGCCGGACGGTGCAGCAAATTCAACTGTCTGCAGTGCCATGCCAGCAGCTAACCTGAATCTGAAAAGCTTGCAGATTAAAACAGTCCGGCTTTTCTTCATCTTTCTGATCAGTTCTTGTTTCAACAACCAAGGAACTTGGAGCACAAATTGATTTAGTTTTTCCACTCTCCCCATCTCTAGAGCCACACCCACCCACACTGGGAAAATTCTTAGTTGAGGCAAACCCTCACGGCTTAATATCTCCAGTGCAGAAATGCTGCCGTATTCTCATCTCGTTGTTGCCATCACTAAGGCAACGCCCACCTGCCTGGGGTGACTGCACCGTATGACCTCACCTGACAACTGCGCAGCTGCATATCAGCTGTGCAGACCTGCCGCAGCATTCAGCAAACCTTGCAAAACATGGGTTTTATAGATGGAAAGGTGTCGTTAAAGCAGCAACGCCAGGACAAAAACCAAGGTAGAGTTGCCCAGGGATATTTACGTTATACAGTCAAATCAGGGGAGAGCGCGAACGCAGTCCCCCACTACCAGAAATTATGCAGTCGAGATTCCCACATTTGGGGAATTCGCAAGGGTCAGTACAGCCGGTGTGCAATGGCTGAGCCTCGTCCTGGGTGAACCACCTTCTTGATCATGGTATCTCCCCTGCCAGGTAAGTATGAGTTGGAACTGTCACAGGCTGACTCCTCTTTTCCAGGTGCCTCACTCGGCCGGACGGTGCAGCAAATTCAACTGTCTGCAGTGCCATGCCAGCAGCTAACCTGAATCTGAAAAGCTTGCAGATTAAAACAGTCCGGCTTTTCTTCATCTTTCTGATCAGTTCTTGTTTCAACAACCAAGGAACTTGGAGCACAAATTGATTTAGTTTTTCCACTCTCCCCATCTCTAGAGCCACACCCAACCCACACTGGGAAAATTCTTAGTTGAGGCAAACCCTCACGGCTTAATTTTTCCAGTGCAGAAATGCTGCCGTATTCTCATCTCGTTGTTGCCATCACTAAGGCAACGCCCACCTGCCTGGGGTGACTGCACCGTATGACCTCACCTGACAACTGCGCAGCTGCATATCAGCTGTGCAGACCTGCCGCAGCATTCAGCAACCCTTGCAAAACATGGGTTTTAAAGATGGAAAGGTGTCGTTAAAGCAGCAACGCCAGGACAAAAACCAAGGTAGAGTTGCCCAGGGATATTTACGTTATACAGTCAAATCAGGGGAGAGCGCGAACGCAGTCCCCCACTACCAGAAATTATGCAGTCGAGATTCCCACATTTGGGGAATTCGCAAGGGTCAGTACAGCCGGTGTACAATGGCTGAGCCTCGTCCTGGGTGAACCACCTTCTCGATCATGGTATCTCCCCTGCCAGGTAAGTATGAGTTGGAACTGTCAGAGGCTGACACCTCTTTTCCAGGTGCCTCACTCGGCCGGACGGTGCAGCAAATTCAACTGTCTGCAGTGCCATGCCAGCAGCTAACCTGAATCTGAAAAGCTTGCAGATTAAAACAGTCCGGCTTTTCTTCATCTTTCTGATCAGTTCTTGTTTCAATAACCAAGGAACTTGGAGCACAAATTGATTTCGTTTTTCCACTCTCCCCATCTCTAGAGCCACACCCACCCACACTGGGAAAATTCTTAGTTGAGGCAAACCCTCGCGGCTTAATATCTCCAGTGCAGAAATGCTGCCGTATTCTCATCTCGTTGTTGCCATCACTAAGGCAACGCCCACCTGCCTGGGGTGACTGCACCGTATGACCTCACCTGACAACTGCGCAGCTGCATATCAGCTGTGCAGACCTGCCGCAGCATTCAGCAAACCTTGCAAAACATGGGTTTTAAAGATGGAAAGGTGTCGTTAAAGCAGCAACGCCAGGACAAAAACCAAGGTAGAGTTGCCCAGGGATATTTACGTTATACAGTCAAATCAGGGGAGAGCGCGAACGCAGTACCCCACTACCAGAAATTATGCAGTCAAGATTCCCACATTTGGGGAATTCGCAAGGGTCAGTACAGCCGGTGTGCAATGGCTGAGCCTCGTCCTGGGTGAACCACCTTCTTGATCATGGTATCTCCCCTGCCAGGTAAGTATGAGTTGGAACTGTCAGAGGCTGACACCTCTTTTCCAGGTGCCTCACTCGGCCGGACGGTGCAGCAAATTCAACTGTCTGCAGTGCCATGCCAGCAGCTAACCTGAATCTGAAAAGCTTGCAGATTAAAACAGTCCGGCTTTTCTTCATCTTTCTGATCAGTTCTTGTTTCAACAACCAAGGAACTTGGAGCACAAATTGATTTAGTTTTTCCACTCTCCCCATCTCTAGAGCCACACCCACCCACACTGGGAAAATTCTTAGTTGAGGCAAACCCTCACGGCTTAATATCTCCAGTGCAGAAATGCTGCCGTATTCTCATCTCGTTGTTGCCATCACTAAGGCAACGCCCACCTGCCTGGGGTGACTGCACCGTATGACCTCACCTGACAACTGCGCAGCTGCATATCAGCTGTGCAGACCTGCCGCAGCATTCAGCAACCCTTGCAAAACATGGGTTTTAAAGATGGAAAGGTGTTGTTAAAGCAGCAACGCCAGGACAAAGACCAAGGTAGAGTTGCCCAGGGATATTTACGTTATACAGTCAAATCAGGGGAGAGCGCGAACGCAGTCCCCCACTACCAGAAATTATGCAGTCGAGATTCCCACATTTGGGGAATTCGCAAGGGTCAGTACAGCCGGTGTGCAATGGCTGAGCCTCGTCCTGGGTGAACCACCTTCTTGATCATTGTATCTCCCCTGCCAGGTAAGTATGAGTTGGAACTGTCAGAGGCTGACTCCTCTTTTCCAGGTGCCTCACTCGGCCGGACGGTGCAGCAAATTCAACTGTCTGCAGTGCCCTGCCAGCAGCTAACCTGAATCTGAAAAGCTTGCAGATTAAAACAGTCCGGCTTTTCTTCATCTTTCTGATCAGTTCTTGTTTCAACAACCAAGGAACTTGGAGCACAAATTGATTTAGTTTTTCCACTCTCCCCGTCTCTAGAGCCACACCCACCCACACTGGGAAAATTCTTAGTTGAGGCAAACCCTCGCGGCTTAATATCTCCAGTGCAGAAATGCTGCCGTATTCTCATCTCGTTGTTGCCATCACTAAGGCAACGCCCACCTGCCTGGGGTGACTGCACCGTATGACCTCACCTGACAACTGCGCAGCTGCATATCAGCTGTGCAGACCTGCCGCAGCATTCAACAAACCTTGCAAAACATGGGTTTTAAAGATGGAAAGGTGTCGTTAAAGCAGCAACGCCAGGACAAAAACCAAGGTAGAGTTGCCCAGGGATATTTACGTTATACAGTCAAATCAGGGGAGAGCGCGAACGCAGTCCCCCACTACCAGAAATTATGCAGTCGAGATTCCCACATTTGGGGAATTCGCAAGGGTCAGTACAGCCGGTGTGCAATGGCTGAGCCTCGTCCTGGGTGAACCACCTTCTTGATCATGGTATCTCCCCTGCCAGGTAAGTATGAGTTGGAACTGTCAGAGGCTGACACCTCTTTTCCAGGTGCCTCACTCGGCCAGACGGTGCAGCAAATTCAACTGTCTGCAGTGCCATGCCAGCAGCTAACCTGAATCTGAAAAGCTTGCAGATTAAAACAGTCTGGCTTTTCTTCATCTTTCTGATCAGTTCTTGTTTCAACAACCAAGGAACTTGGAGCACAAATTGATTTAGTTTTTCCACTCTCCCCATCTCTAGAGCCACACCCAACCCACACTGGGAAAATTCTTAGTTGAGGCAAACCCTCACGGCTTAATATCTCCAGTGCAGAAATGCTGCCGTATTCTCATCTCGTTGTTGCCATCACTAAGGCAACGCCCACCTGCCTGGGGTGACTGCACCGTATGACCTCACCTGACAACTGCGCAGCTGCATATCAGCTGTGCAGACCTGCCGCAGCATTCAGCAACCCTTGCAAAACATGGGTTTTAAAGATGGAAAGGTGTCGTTAAAGCAGCAACGCCAGGACAAAAACCAAGGTAGAGTTGCCCAGGGATATTTACGTTATACAGTCAAATCAGGGGAGAGCGCGAACGCAGTCCCCCACTACCAGAAATTATGCAGTCGAGATTCCCACATTTGGGGAATTCGCAAGGGTCAGTACAGCCGGTGTGCAATGGCTGAGCCTCGTCCTGGGTGAACCACCTTCTTGATCATGGTATCTCCCCCTGCCAGGTAAGTATGAGTTGGAACTGTCAGAGGCTGACACCTCTTTTCCAGGTGCCTCACTCGGCCGGACGGTGCAGCAAATTCAACTGTCTGCAGTGCCATGCCAGCAGCTAACCTGAATCTGAAAAGCTTGCAGATTAAAACAGTCCGGCTTTTCTTCATCTTTCTGATCAGTTCTTGTTTCAACAACCAAGGAATTTGGAGCACAAATTGATTTAGTTTTTCCACTCTCCCCGTCTCTAGAGCCACACCCACCCACACTGGGAAAATTCTTAGTTGATGCAAACCCTCACGGCTTAATATCTCCAGTGCAGAAATGCTGCCGTATTCTCATCTCGTTGTTGCCATCACTAAGGCAACGGCCACCTGCCTGGGGTGACTGCACCGTATGACCTCAACTGACAACTGCGCAGCTGCATATCAGCTGTGCAGACCTGCCGCAGCATTCAGCAAACCTTGCAAAACATGGGTTTTAAAGATGGAAAGGTGTCGTTAAAGCAGCAACGCCAGGACAAAAACCAAGGTAGAGTTGCCCAGGGATATTTACGTTATACAGTCAAATCAGGGGAGAGCGCGAACGCAGTCCCCCACTACCAGAAATTATGCAGTCGAGATTCCCACATTTGGGGAATTCGCAAGGGTCAGTACAGCCGGTGTACAATGGCTGAGCCTCGTCCTGGGTGAACCACCTTCTCGATCATGGTATCTCCCCTGCCAGGTAAGTATGAGTTGGAACTGTCAGAGGCTGACACCTCTTTTCCAGGTGCCTCACTCGGCCGGACGGTGCAGCAAATTCAACTGTCTGCAGTGCCATGCCAGCAGCTAACCTGAATCTGAAAAGCTTGCAGATTAAAACAGTCCGGCTTTTCTTCATCTTTCTGATCAGTTCTTGTTTCAATAACCAAGGGACTTGGAGCACAAATTGATTTCGTTTTTCCACTCTCCCCATCTCTAGAGCCACACCCACCCACACTGGGAAAATTCTTAGTTGAGGCAAACCCTCGCGGCTTAATATCTCCAGTGCAGAAATGCTGCCGTATTCTCATCTCGTTGTTGCCATCACTAAGGCAACGCCCACCTGCCTGGGGTGACTGCACCGTATGACCTCACCTGACAACTGCGCAGCTGCATATCAGCTGTGCAGACCTGCCGCAGCATTCAGCAAACCTTGCAAAACATGGGTTTTAAAGATGGAAAGGTGTCGTTAAAGCAGCAACGCCAGGACAAAAACCAAGGTAGAGTTGCCCAGGGATATTTACGTTATACAGTCAAATCAGGGGAGAGCGCGAACGCAGTACCCCACTACCAGAAATTATGCAGTCAAGATTCCCACATTTGGGGAATTCGCAAGGGTCAGTACAGCCGGTGTGCAATGGCTGAGCCTCGTACTGGGTGAACCACCTTCTTGATCATGGTATCTCCCCTGCCAGGTAAGTATGAGTTGGAACTGTCAGAGGCTGACACCTCTTTTCCAGGTGCCTCACTCGGCCGGACGGTGCAGCAAATTCAACTGTCTGCAGTGCCATGCCAGCAGCTAACCTGAATCTGAAAAGCTTGCAGATTAAAACAGTCCGGCTTTTCTTCATCTTTCTGATCAGTTCTTGTTTCAACAACCAAGGAACTTGGAGCACAAATTGATTTAGTTTTTCCACTCTCCCCATCTCTAGAGCCACACCCACCCACACTGGGAAAATTCTTAGTTGAGGCAAACCCTCACGGCTTAATATCTCCAGTGCAGAAATGCTGCCGTATTCTCATCTCGTTGTTGCCATCACTAAGGCAACGCCCACCTGCCTGGGGTGACTGCACCGTATGACCTCACCTGACAACTGCGCAGCTGCATATCAGCTGTGCAGACCTGCCGCAGCATTCAGCAACCCTTGCAAAACATGGGTTTTAAAGATGGAAAGGTGTTGTTAAAGCAGCAACGCCAGGACAAAGACCAAGGTAGAGTTGCCCAGGGATATTTACGTTATACAGTCAAATCAGGGGAGAGCGCGAACGCAGTCCCCCACTACCAGAAATTATGCAGTCGAGATTCCCACATTTGGGGAATTCGCAAGGGTCAGTACAGCCGGTGTGCAATGGCTGAGCCTCGTCCTGGGTGAACCACCTTCTTGATCATTGTATCTCCCCTGCCAGGTAAGTATGAGTTGGAACTGTCAGAGGCTGACTCCTCTTTTCCAGGTGCCTCACTCGGCCGGACGGTGCAGCAAATTCAACTGTCTGCAGTGCCCTGCCAGCAGCTAACCTGAATCTGAAAAGCTTGCAGATTAAAACAGTCCGGCTTTTCTTCATCTTTCTGATCAGTTCTTGTTTCAACAACCAAGGAACTTGGAGCACAAATTGATTTAGTTTTTCCACTCTCCCCGTCTCTAGAGCCACACCCACCCACACTGGGAAAATTCTTAGTTGAGGCAAACCCTCGCGGCTTAATATCTCCAGTGCAGAAATGCTGCCGTATTCTCATCTCGTTGTTGCCATCACTAAGGCAACGCCCACCTGCCTGGGGTGACTGCACCGTATGACCTCACCTGACAACTGCGCAGCTGCATATCAGCTGTGCAGACCTGCCGCAGCATTCAACAAACCTTGCAAAACATGGGTTTTAAAGATGGAAAGGTGTCGTTAAAGCAGCAACGCCAGGACAAAAACCAAGGTAGAGTTGCCCAGGGATATTTACGTTATACAGTCAAATCAGGGGAGAGCGCGAACGCAGTCCCCCACTACCAGAAATTATGCAGTCGAGATTCCCACATTTGGGGAATTCGCAAGGGTCAGTACAGCCGGTGTGCAATGGCTGAGCCTCGTCCTGGGTGAACCACCTTCTTGATCATGGTATCTCCCCTGCCAGGTAAGTATGAGTTGGAACTGTCAGAGGCTGACACCTCTTTTCCAGGTGCCTCACTCGGCCAGACGGTGCAGCAAATTCAACTGTCTGCAGTGCCATGCCAGCAGCTAACCTGAATCTGAAAAGCTTGCAGATTAAAACAGTCTGGCTTTTCTTCATCTTTCTGATCAGTTCTTGTTTCAACAACCAAGGAACTTGGAGCACAAATTGATTTAGTTTTTCCACTCTCCCCATCTCTAGAGCCACACCCAACCCACACTGGGAAAATTCTTAGTTGAGGCAAACCCTCACGGCTTAATATCTCCAGTGCAGAAATGCTGCCGTATTCTCATCTCGTTGTTGCCATCACTAAGGCAACGCCCACCTGCCTGGGGTGACTGCACCGTATGACCTCACCTGACAACTGCGCAGCTGCATATCAGCTGTGCAGACCTGCCGCAGCATTCAACAAACCTTGCAAAACATGGGTTTTAAAGATGGAAAGGTGTCGTTAAAGCAGCAACGCCAGGACAAAAACCAAGGTAGAGTTGCCCAGGGATATTTACGTTATACAGTCAAATCAGGGGAGAGCGCGAACGCAGTCCCCCACTACCAGAAATTATGCAGTCGAGATTCCCACATTTGGGGAATTCGCAAGGGTCAGTACAGCCGGTGTGCAATGGCTGAGCCTCGTCCTGGGTGAACCACCTTCTTGATCATGGTATCTCCCCCTGCCAGGTAAGTATGAGTTGGAACTGTCAGAGGCTGACACCTCTTTTCCAGGTGCCTCACTCGGCCGGACGGTGCAGCAAATTCAACTGTCTGCAGTGCCATGCCAGCAGCTAACCTGAATCTGAAAAGCTTGCAGATTAAAACAGTCCGGCTTTTCTTCATCTTTCTGATCAGTTCTTGTTTCAACAACCAAGGAATTTGGAGCACAAATTGATTTAGTTTTTCCACTCTCCCCGTCTCTAGAGCCACACCCACCCACACTGGGAAAATTCTTAGTTGATGCAAACCCTCACGGCTTAATATCTCCAGTGCAGAAATGCTGCCGTATTCTCATCTCGTTGTTGCCATCACTAAGGCAACGGCCACCTGCCTGGGGTGACTGCACCGTATGACCTCAACTGACAACTGCGCAGCTGCATATCAGCTGTGCAGACCTGCCGCAGCATTCAGCAAACCTTGCAAAACATGGGTTTTAAAGATGGAAAGGTGTCGTTAAAGCAGCAACGCCAGGACAAAAACCAAGGTAGAGTTGCCCAGGGATATTTACGTTATACAGTCAAATCAGGGGAGAGCGCGAACGCAGTCCCCCACTACCAGAAATTATGCAGTCGAGATTCCCACATTTGGGGAATTCGCAAGGGTCAGTACAGCCGGTGTACAATGGCTGAGCCTCGTCCTGGGTGAACCACCTTCTCGATCATGGTATCTCCCCTGCCAGGTAAGTATGAGTTGGAACTGTCAGAGGCTGACACCTCTTTTCCAGGTGCCTCACTCGGCCGGACGGTGCAGCAAATTCAACTGTCTGCAGTGCCATGCCAGCAGCTAACCTGAATCTGAAAAGCTTGCAGATTAAAACAGTCCGGCTTTTCTTCATCTTTCTGATCAGTTCTTGTTTCAATAACCAAGGGACTTGGAGCACAAATTGATTTCGTTTTTCCACTCTCCCCATCTCTAGAGCCACACCCACCCACACTGGGAAAATTCTTAGTTGAGGCAAACCCTCGCGGCTTAATATCTCCAGTGCAGAAATGCTGCCGTATTCTCATCTCGTTGTTGCCATCACTAAGGCAACGCCCACCTGCCTGGGGTGACTGCACCGTATGACCTCACCTGACAACTGCGCAGCTGCATATCAGCTGTGCAGACCTGCCGCAGCATTCAGCAAACCTTGCAAAACATGGGTTTTAAAGATGGAAAGGTGTCGTTAAAGCAGCAACGCCAGGACAAAAACCAAGGTAGAGTTGCCCAGGGATATTTACGTTATACAGTCAAATCAGGGGAGAGCGCGAACGCAGTACCCCACTACCAGAAATTATGCAGTCAAGATTCCCACATTTGGGGAATTCGCAAGGGTCAGTACAGCCGGTGTGCAATGGCTGAGCCTCGTACTGGGTGAACCACCTTCTTGATCATGGTATCTCCCCTGCCAGGTAAGTATGAGTTGGAACTGTCAGAGGCTGACACCTCTTTTCCAGGTGCCTCACTCGGCCGGACGGTGCAGCAAATTCAACTGTCTGCAGTGCCATGCCAGCAGCTAACCTGAATCTGAAAAGCTTGCAGATTAAAACAGTCCGGCTTTTCTTCATCTTTCTGATCAGTTCTTGTTTCAACAACCAAGGAACTTGGAGCACAAATTGATTTAGTTTTTCCACTCTCCCCATCTCTAGAGCCACACCCACCCACACTGGGAAAATTCTTAGTTGAGGCAAACCCTCACGGCTTAATATCTCCAGTGCAGAAATGCTGCCGTATTCTCATCTCGTTGTTGCCATCACTAAGGCAACGCCCACCTGCCTGGGGTGACTGCACCGTATGACCTCACCTGACAACTGCGCAGCTGCATATCAGCTGTGCAGACCTGCCGCAGCATTCAGCAACCCTTGCAAAACATGGGTTTTAAAGATGGAAAGGTGTTGTTAAAGCAGCAACGCCAGGACAAAGACCAAGGTAGAGTTGCCCAGGGATATTTACGTTATACAGTCAAATCAGGGGAGAGCGCGAACGCAGTCCCCCACTACCAGAAATTATGCAGTCGAGATTCCCACATTTGGGGAATTCGCAAGGGTCAGTACAGCCGGTGTGCAATGGCTGAGCCTCGTCCTGGGTGAACCACCTTCTTGATCATTGTATCTCCCCTGCCAGGTAAGTATGAGTTGGAACTGTCAGAGGCTGACTCCTCTTTTCCAGGTGCCTCACTCGGCCGGACGGTGCAGCAAATTCAACTGTCTGCAGTGCCCTGCCAGCAGCTAACCTGAATCTGAAAAGCTTGCAGATTAAAACAGTCCGGCTTTTCTTCATCTTTCTGATCAGTTCTTGTTTCAACAACCAAGGAACTTGGAGCACAAATTGATTTAGTTTTTCCACTCTCCCCGTCTCTAGAGCCACACCCACCCACACTGGGAAAATTCTTAGTTGAGGCAAACCCTCGCGGCTTAATATCTCCAGTGCAGAAATGCTGCCGTATTCTCATCTCGTTGTTGCCATCACTAAGGCAACGCCCACCTGCCTGGGGTGACTGCACCGTATGACCTCACCTGACAACTGCGCAGCTGCATATCAGCTGTGCAGACCTGCCGCAGCATTCAACAAACCTTGCAAAACATGGGTTTTAAAGATGGAAAGGTGTCGTTAAAGCAGCAACGCCAGGACAAAAACCAAGGTAGAGTTGCCCAGGGATATTTACGTTATACAGTCAAATCAGGGGAGAGCGCGAACGCAGTCCCCCACTACCAGAAATTATGCAGTCGAGATTCCCACATTTGGGGAATTCGCAAGGGTCAGTACAGCCGGTGTGCAATGGCTGAGCCTCGTCCTGGGTGAACCACCTTCTTGATCATGGTATCTCCCCTGCCAGGTAAGTATGAGTTGGAACTGTCAGAGGCTGACACCTCTTTTCCAGGTGCCTCACTCGGCCAGACGGTGCAGCAAATTCAACTGTCTGCAGTGCCATGCCAGCAGCTAACCTGAATCTGAAAAGCTTGCAGATTAAAACAGTCTGGCTTTTCTTCATCTTTCTGATCAGTTCTTGTTTCAACAACCAAGGAACTTGGAGCACAAATTGATTTAGTTTTTCCACTCTCCCCATCTCTAGAGCCACACCCAACCCACACTGGGAAAATTCTTAGTTGAGGCAAACCCTCACGGCTTAATATCTCCAGTGCAGAAATGCTGCCGTATTCTCATCTCGTTGTTGCCATCACTAAGGCAACGCCCACCTGCCTGGGGTGACTGCACCGTATGACCTCACCTGACAACTGCGCAGCTGCATATCAGCTGTGCAGACCTGCCGCAGCATTCAACAAACCTTGCAAAACATGGGTTTTAAAGATGGAAAGGTGTCGTTAAAGCAGCAACGCCAGGACAAAAACCAAGGTAGAGTTGCCCAGGGATATTTACGTTATACAGTCAAATCAGGGGAGAGCGCGAACGCAGTCCCCCACTACCAGAAATTATGCAGTCGAGATTCCCACATTTGGGGAATTCGCAAGGGTCAGTACAGCCGGTGTGCAATGGCTGAGCCTCGTCCTGGGTGAACCACCTTCTTGATCATGGTATCTCCCCTGCCAGGTAAGTATGAGTTGGAACTGTCAGAGGCTGACACCTCTTTTCCAGGTGCCTCACTCGGCCAGACGGTGCAGCAAATTCAACTGTCTGCAGTGCCATGCCAGCAGCTAACCTGAATCTGAAAAGCTTGCAGATTAAAACAGTCTGGCTTTTCTTCATCTTTCTGATCAGTTCTTGTTTCAACAACCAAGGAACTTGGAGCACAAATTGATTTAGTTTTTCCACTCTCCCCATCTCTAGAGCCACACCCAACCCACACTGGGAAAATTCTTAGTTGAGGCAAACCCTCACGGCTTAATATCTCCAGTGCAGAAATGCTGCCGTATTCTCATCTCGTTGTTGCCATCACTAAGGCAACGCCCACCTGCCTGGGGTGACTGCACCGTATGACCTCACCTGACAACTGCGCAGCTGCATATCAGCTGTGCAGACCTGCCGCAGCATTCAGCAACCCTTGCAAAACATGGGTTTTAAAGATGGAAAGGTGTCGTTAAAGCAGCAACGCCAGGACAAAAACCAAGGTAGAGTTGCCCAGGGATATTTACGTTATACAGTCAAATCAGGGGAGAGCGCGAACGCAGTCCCCCACTACCAGAAATTATGCAGTCGAGATTCCCACATTTGGGGAATTCGCAAGGGTCAGTACAGCCGGTGTGCAATGGCTGAGCCTCGTCCTGGGTGAACCACCTTCTTGATCATGGTATCTCCCCTGCCAGGTAAGTATGAGTTGGAACTGTCAGAGGCTGACACCTCTTTTCCAGGTGCCTCACTCGGCCGGACGGTGCAGCAAATTCAACTGTCTGCAGTGCCATGCCAGCAGCTAACCTGAATCTGAAAAGCTTGCAGATTAAAACAGTCCGGCTTTTCTTCATCTTTCTGATCAGTTCTTGTTTCAACAACCAAGGAACTTGGAGCACAAATTGATTTAGTTTTTCCACTCTCCCCATCTCTAGAGCCACACCCACCCACACTGGGAAAATTCTTAGTTGAGGCAAACCCTCACGGCTTAATATCTCCAGTGCAGAAATGCTGCCGTATTCTCATCTCGTTGTTGCCATCACTAAGGCAACGCCCACCTGCCTGGGGTGACTGCACCGTATGACCTCACCTGACAACTGCGCAGCTGCATATCAGCTGTGCAGACCTGCCGCAGCATTCAGCAACCCTTGCAAAACATGGGTTTTAAAGATGGAAAGGTGTTGTTAAAGCAGCAACGCCAGGACAAAGACCAAGGTAGAGTTGCCCAGGGATATTTACGTTATACAGTCAAATCAGGGGAGAGCGCGAACGCAGTCCCCCACTACCAGAAATTATGCAGTCGAGATTCCCACATTTGGGGAATTCGCAAGGGTCAGTACAGCCGGTGTGCAATGGCTGAGCCTCGTCCTGGGTGAACCACCTTCTTGATCATTGTATCTCCCCTGCCAGGTAAGTATGAGTTGGAACTGTCAGAGGCTGACTCCTCTTTTCCAGGTGCCTCACTCGGCCGGACGGTGCAGCAAATTCAACTGTCTGCAGTGCCCTGCCAGCAGCTAACCTGAATCTGAAAAGCTTGCAGATTAAAACAGTCCGGCTTTTCTTCATCTTTCTGATCAGTTCTTGTTTCAACAACCAAGGAACTTGGAGCACAAATTGATTTAGTTTTTCCACTCTCCCCGTCTCTAGAGCCACACCCACCCACACTGGGAAAATTCTTAGTTGAGGCAAACCCTCGCGGCTTAATATCTCCAGTGCAGAAATGCTGCCGTATTCTCATCTCGTTGTTGCCATCACTAAGGCAACGCCCACCTGCCTGGGGTGACTGCACCGTATGACCTCACCTGACAACTGCGCAGCTGCATATCAGCTGTGCAGACCTGCCGCAGCATTCAACAAACCTTGCAAAACATGGGTTTTAAAGATGGAAAGGTGTCGTTAAAGCAGCAACGCCAGGACAAAAACCAAGGTAGAGTTGCCCAGGGATATTTACGTTATACAGTCAAATCAGGGGAGAGCGCGAACGCAGTCCCCCACTACCAGAAATTATGCAGTCGAGATTCCCACATTTGGGGAATTCGCAAGGGTCAGTACAGCCGGTGTGCAATGGCTGAGCCTCGTCCTGGGTGAACCACCTTCTTGATCATGGTATCTCCCCTGCCAGGTAAGTATGAGTTGGAACTGTCAGAGGCTGACACCTCTTTTCCAGGTGCCTCACTCGGCCAGACGGTGCAGCAAATTCAACTGTCTGCAGTGCCATGCCAGCAGCTAACCTGAATCTGAAAAGCTTGCAGATTAAAACAGTCTGGCTTTTCTTCATCTTTCTGATCAGTTCTTGTTTCAACAACCAAGGAACTTGGAGCACAAATTGATTTAGTTTTTCCACTCTCCCCATCTCTAGAGCCACACCCAACCCACACTGGGAAAATTCTTAGTTGAGGCAAACCCTCACGGCTTAATATCTCCAGTGCAGAAATGCTGCCGTATTCTCATCTCGTTGTTGCCATCACTAAGGCAACGCCCACCTGCCTGGGGTGACTGCACCGTATGACCTCACCTGACAACTGCGCAGCTGCATATCAGCTGTGCAGACCTGCCGCAGCATTCAGCAACCCTTGCAAAACATGGGTTTTAAAGATGGAAAGGTGTCGTTAAAGCAGCAACGCCAGGACAAAAACCAAGGTAGAGTTGCCCAGGGATATTTACGTTATACAGTCAAATCAGGGGAGAGCGCGAACGCAGTCCCCCACTACCAGAAATTATGCAGTCGAGATTCCCACATTTGGGGAATTCGCAAGGGTCAGTACAGCCGGTGTGCAATGGCTGAGCCTCGTCCTGGGTGAACCACCTTCTTGATCATGGTATCTCCCCCTGCCAGGTAAGTATGAGTTGGAACTGTCAGAGGCTGACACCTCTTTTCCAGGTGCCTCACTCGGCCGGACGGTGCAGCAAATTCAACTGTCTGCAGTGCCATGCCAGCAGCTAACCTGAATCTGAAAAGCTTGCAGATTAAAACAGTCCGGCTTTTCTTCATCTTTCTGATCAGTTCTTGTTTCAACAACCAAGGAATTTGGAGCACAAATTGATTTAGTTTTTCCACTCTCCCCGTCTCTAGAGCCACACCCACCCACACTGGGAAAATTCTTAGTTGATGCAAACCCTCACGGCTTAATATCTCCAGTGCAGAAATGCTGCCGTATTCTCATCTCGTTGTTGCCATCACTAAGGCAACGGCCACCTGCCTGGGGTGACTGCACCGTATGACCTCAACTGACAACTGCGCAGCTGCATATCAGCTGTGCAGACCTGCCGCAGCATTCAGCAAACCTTGCAAAACATGGGTTTTAAAGATGGAAAGGTGTCGTTAAAGCAGCAACGCCAGGACAAAAACCAAGGTAGAGTTGCCCAGGGATATTTACGTTATACAGTCAAATCAGGGGAGAGCGCGAACGCAGTACCCCACTACCAGAAATTATGCAGTCGAGATTCCCACATTTGGGGAATTCGCAAGGGTCAGTACAGCCGGTGTGCAATGGCTGAGCCTCGTCCTGGGTGAACCACCTTCTTGATCATGGTATCTCCCCTGCCAGGTAAGTATGAGTTGGAACTGTCAGAGGCTGACACCTCTTTTCCAGGTGCCTCACTCGGCCGGACGGTGCAGCAAATTCAACTGTCTGCAGTGCCATGCCAGCAGCTAACCTGAATCTGAAAAGCTTGCAGATTAAAACAGTCCGGCTTTTCTTCATCTTTCTGATCAGTTCTTGTTTCAACAACCAAGGAACTTGGAGCACAAATTGATTTAGTTTTTCCACTCTCCCCATCTCTAGAGCCACACCCAACCCACACTGGGAAAATTCTTAGTTGAGGCAAACCCTCACGGCTTAATATCTCCAGTGCAGAAATGCTGCCGTATTCTCATCACGTTGTTGCCATCACTAAGGCAACGCCCACCTGCCTGGGGTGACTGCACCGTATGACCTCACCTGACAACTGCGCAGCTGCATATCAGCTGTGCAGACCTGCCGCAGCACTCAGCAACCCTTGCAAAACATGGGTTTTAAAGATGGAAAGGTGTTGTTAAAGCAGCAACGCCAGGACAAAGACCAAGGTAGAGTTGCCCAGGGATATTTACGTTATACAGTCAAATCAGGGGAGAGCGCGAACGCAGTCCCCCACTACCAGAAATTATGCAGTCGAGATTCCCACATTTGGGGAATTCGCAAGGGTCAGTACAGCCGGTGTGCAATGGCTGAGCCTCGTCCTGGGTGAACCACCTTCTTGATCATTGTATCTCCCCTGCCAGGTAAGTATGAGTTGGAACTGTCAGAGGCTGACTCCTCTTTTCCAGGTGCCTCACTCGGCCGGACGGTGCAGCAAATTCAACTGTCTGCAGTGCCCTGCCAGCAGCTAACCTGAATCTGAAAAGCTTGCAGATTAAAACAGTCCGGCTTTTCTTCATCTTTCTGATCAGTTCTTGTTTCAACAACCAAGGAACTTGGAGCACAAATTGATTTAGTTTTTCCACTCTCCCCGTCTCTAGAGCCACACCCACCCACACTGGGAAAATTCTTAGTTGAGGCAAACCCTCGCGGCTTAATATCTCCAGTGCAGAAATGCTGCCGTATTCTCATCTCGTTGTTGCCATCACTAAGGCAACGCCCACCTGCCTGGGGTGACTGCACCGTATGACCTCACCTGACAACTGCGCAGCTGCATATCAGCTGTGCAGACCTGCCGCAGCATTCAACAAACCTTGCAAAACATGGGTTTTAAAGATGGAAAAGTGTCGTTAAAGCAGCAACGCCAGGACAAAAACCAAGGTAGAGTTGCCCAGGGATATTTACGTTATACAGTCAAATCAGGGGAGAGCGCGAACGCAGTCCCCCACTACCAGAAATTATGCAGTCGAGATTCCCACATTTGGGGAATTCGCAAGGGTCAGTACAGCCGGTGTGCAATGGCTGAGCCTCGTCCTGGGTGAACCACCTTCTTGATCATGGTATCTCCCCTGCCAGGTAAGTATGAGTTGGAACTGTCAGAGGCTGACACCTCTTTTCCAGGTGCCTCACTCGGCCAGACGGTGCAGCAAATTCAACTGTCTGCAGTGCCATGCCAGCAGCTAACCTGAATCTGAAAAGCTTGCAGATTAAAACAGTCTGGCTTTTCTTCATCTTTCTGATCAGTTCTTGTTTCAACAACCAAGGAACTTGGAGCACAAATTGATTTAGTTTTTCCACTCTCCCCATCTCTAGAGCCACACCCAACCCACACTGGGAAAATTCTTAGTTGAGGCAAACCCTCACGGCTTAATATCTCCAGTGCAGAAATGCTGCCGTATTCTCATCTCGTTGTTGCCATCACTAAGGCAACGCCCACCTGCCTGGGGTGACTGCACCGTATGACCTCACCTGACAACTGCGCAGCTGCATATCAGCTGTGCAGACCTGCCGCAGCATTCAGCAACCCTTGCAAAACATGGGTTTTAAAGATGGAAAGGTGTCGTTAAAGCAGCAACGCCAGGACAAAAACCAAGGTAGAGTTGCCCAGGGATATTTACGTTATACAGTCAATCAGGGGAGAGCGCGAACGCAGTCCCCCACTACCAGAAATTATGCAGTCGAGATTCCCACATTTGGGGAATTCGCAAGGGTCAGTACAGCCGGTGTGCAATGGCTGAGCCTCGTCCTGGGTGAACCACCTTCTTGATCATGGTATCTCCCCCTGCCAGATAAGTATGAGTTGGAACTGTCAGAGGCTGACACCTCTTTTCCAGGTGCCTCACTCGGCCGGACGGTGCAGCAAATTCAACTGTCTGCAGTGCCATGCCAGCAGCTAACCTGAATCTGAAAAGCTTGCAGATTAAAACAGTCCGGCTTTTCTTCATCTTTCTGATCAGTTCTTGTTTCAACAACCAAGGAATTTGGAGCACAAATTGATTTAGTTTTTCCACTCTCCCCGTCTCTAGAGCCACACCCACCCACACTGGGAAAATTCTTAGTTGATGCAAACCCTCACGGCTTAATATCTCCAGTGCAGAAATGCTGCCGTATTCTCATCTCGTTGTTGCCATCACTAAGGCAACGGCCACCTGCCTGGGGTGACTGCACCGTATGACCTCAACTGACAACTGCGCAGCTGCATATCAGCTGTGCAGACCTGCCGCAGCATTCAGCAAACCTTGCAAAACATGGGTTTTAAAGATGGAAAGGTGTCGTTAAAGCAGCAACGCCAGGACAAAAACCAAGGTAGAGTTGCCCAGGGATATTTACGTTATACAGTCAAATCAGGGGAGAGCGCGAACGCAGTACCCCACTACCAGAAATTATGCAGTCGAGATTCCCACATTTGGGGAATTCGCAAGGGTCAGTACAGCCGGTGTGCAATGGCTGAGCCTCGTCCTGGGTGAACCACCTTCTTGATCATGGTATCTCCCCTGCCAGGTAAGTATGAGTTGGAACTGTCAGAGGCTGACACCTCTTTTCCAGGTGCCTCACTCGGCCGGACGGTGCAGCAAATTCAACTGTCTGCAGTGCCATGCCAGCAGCTAACCTGAATCTGAAAAGCTTGCAGATTAAAACAGTCCGGCTTTTCTTCATCTTTCTGATCAGTTCTTGTTTCAACAACCAAGGAACTTGGAGCACAAATTGATTTAGTTTTTCCACTCTCCCCATCTCTAGAGCCACACCCAACCCACACTGGGAAAATTCTTAGTTGAGGCAAACCCTCACGGCTTAATATCTCCAGTGCAGAAATGCTGCCGTATTCTCATCACGTTGTTGCCATCACTAAGGCAACGCCCACCTGCCTGGGGTGACTGCACCGTATGACCTCACCTGACAACTGCGCAGCTGCATATCAGCTGTGCAGACCTGCCGCAGCACTCAGCAACCCTTGCAAAACATGGGTTTTAAAGATGGAAAGGTGTTGTTAAAGCAGCAACGCCAGGACAAAGACCAAGGTAGAGTTGCCCAGGGATATTTACGTTATACAGTCAAATCAGGGGAGAGCGCGAACGCAGTCCCCCACTACCAGAAATTATGCAGTCGAGATTCCCACATTTGGGGAATTCGCAAGGGTCAGTACAGCCGGTGTGCAATGGCTGAGCCTCGTCCTGGGTGAACCACCTTCTTGATCATTGTATCTCCCCTGCCAGGTAAGTATGAGTTGGAACTGTCAGAGGCTGACTCCTCTTTTCCAGGTGCCTCACTCGGCCGGACGGTGCAGCAAATTCAACTGTCTGCAGTGCCCTGCCAGCAGCTAACCTGAATCTGAAAAGCTTGCAGATTAAAACAGTCCGGCTTTTCTTCATCTTTCTGATCAGTTCTTGTTTCAACAACCAAGGAACTTGGAGCACAAATTGATTTAGTTTTTCCACTCTCCCCGTCTCTAGAGCCACACCCACCCACACTGGGAAAATTCTTAGTTGAGGCAAACCCTCGCGGCTTAATATCTCCAGTGCAGAAATGCTGCCGTATTCTCATCTCGTTGTTGCCATCACTAAGGCAACGCCCACCTGCCTGGGGTGACTGCACCGTATGACCTCACCTGACAACTGCGCAGCTGCATATCAGCTGTGCAGACCTGCCGCAGCATTCAACAAACCTTGCAAAACATGGGTTTTAAAGATGGAAAGGTGTCGTTAAAGCAGCAACGCCAGGACAAAAACCAAGGTAGAGTTGCCCAGGGATATTTACGTTATACAGTCAAATCAGGGGAGAGCGCGAACGCAGTCCCCCACTACCAGAAATTATGCAGTCGAGATTCCCACATTTGGGGAATTCGCAAGGGTCAGTACAGCCGGTGTGCAATGGCTGAGCCTCGTCCTGGGTGAACCACCTTCTTGATCATGGTATCTCCCCTGCCAGGTAAGTATGAGTTGGAACTGTCAGAGGCTGACACCTCTTTTCCAGGTGCCTCACTCGGCCAGACGGTGCAGCAAATTCAACTGTCTGCAGTGCCATGCCAGCACCTAACCTGCATCTGAAAAGCTTGCAGATTAAAACAGTCCGGCTTTTCTTCATCTTTCTGATCAGTTCTTGTTTCAACAACCAAGGAACTTGGAGCACAAATTGATTTAGTTTTTCCACTCTCCCCATCTCTAGAGCCACACCCAACCCACACTGGGAAAATTCTTAGTTGAGGCAAACCCTCACGGCTTAATATCTCCAGTGCAGAAATGCTGCCGTATTCTCATCTTGTTGTTGCCATCACTAAGGCAACGCCCACCTGCCTGGGGTGACTGCACCGTATGACCTCACCTGACAACTGCGCAGCTGCATATCAGCTGTGCAGACCTGCCGCAGCATTCAGCAAACCTTGCAAAACATGGGTTTTAAAGATGGAAAGGTGTCATTAAAGCAGCAACGTCAGAACAAAAACCAAGGTCGAGTTGCCCAGGGATATTTACGTTATACAGTCAAATCAGGGGAGAGCGCGAACGCAGTCCCCCACTACCAGAAATTATGCAGTCGAGATTCCCACATTTGGGGAATTCGCAAGGGTCAGTACAGCCGGTGTGCAATGGCTGAGCCTCATCCTGGGTGAACCACCTTCTTGATCATGGTATCTCCCCCTGCCAGGTAAGTATGAGTTGGAACTGTCAGAGGCTGACACCTCTTTTCCAGGTGCCTCACTCGGCCGGACGGTGCAGCAAATTCAACTGTCTGCAGTGCCATGCCAGCAGCTAACCTGAATCTGAAAAGCTTGCAGATTAAAACAGTCCGGCTTTTCTTCATCTTTCTGATCAGTTCTTGTTTCAACAACCAAGGAATTTGGAGCACAAATTGATTTAGTTTTTCCACTCTCCCCATCTCTAGAGCCACACCCACCCACACTGGGAAAATTCTTAGTTGAGCCAAACCCTCACGGCTTAATATCTCCAGTGCAGAAATGCTGCCGTATTCTCATCTCGTTGTTGCCATCACTAAGGCAACGCCCACCTGCCTGGGGTGACTGCACCGTATGACCTCACCTGACAACTGCGCAGCTGCATATCAGCTGTGCAGACCTGCCGCAGCATTCAGCAAACCTTGCAAAACATGGGTTTTAAAGATGGAAAGGTGTCCTTAAAGCAGCAACGCCAGGACAAAAACCAAGGTAGAGTTGCCCAGGGATATTTACGTTATACAGTCAAATCAGGGGAGAGCGCAAACGCAGTTCCCCACTACCAGAAATTATGCAGTCAAGATTCCCACATTTGGGGAATTCGCAAGGGTCAGTACAGCCGGTGTGCAATGGCTGAGCCTCGTCCTGGGTGAACCACCTTCTTGATCATGGTATCTCCCCTGCCAGGTAAGTATGAGTTGGAACTGTCAGAGGCTGACACCTCTTTTCCAGGTGCCTCACTCGGCCGGACACATGCCATCTAACAAGTAAGCCCAATCAGACTCTAAAACCTGCTCCTCTATTACCAATTCCAGCAGTCAATCAACCTTTTGAGCACTTAATCGTGGACTGTTTGGGCCCCCTCCCTCGCTCGAAATCCGGTACTATCTATCTTCTCACTGTAATGTGCCAAGCCACTCGCTATCCAGCAGCATACCCGTTGCTTACCATCACTGCTAGGTCGGTGGTGAGAGTGTTGTCACAATTCATCTCTATATTTGGCATTCCAATAATCATTCAAAGTGACCAGGGTTTGAATTTCTCCTCACACCTTTTCTCTCAAGTGTTGAAGCAGCTTAACATCAAGCATAACAAAGCATCTGCTTATCATGCACAAAGTCAGGGAGCATTAGAACGTTTCCATCAAACGTTGAAGTCGTTGCTACGTTCTTATTGCATTCAAATGGAAGGTGACTGGGAGGAGGGTTTGCCCTGGTTAATGCTTGCGGCTAGGGAAGTAGTTCAAGAGAGTACAGGGTTTAGCCCAAATGACTTGGTGTTCGGCCATACTGTACGAGGTCCGTTAGCCATTTTGAGGGACCAGTGGATGGGGGAGGACCCTCCCCGGAACCTGTTAGACTATGTGAATGGTTTTCGGCGTAGACTTTATGCAGCTGGCGAACTGGCCAGGGAGAAAATGGAGCATGTGCAGGGAAAAATGAAAAAGCTCTATGATAGACGTACGGAACGGTGGGTTTTCAGTCCTGGTGATCGAGTACTGGCGCTGTTGCCCATCATAGGCTCGCCATTTCAAGCCAAATTTAATGGCTCACACACAGTTTTAAGGAAGCTTTCTGATTTAAATTATTTGATTTCGACTCCAGAGCGCAGGAAAACCACCCAATTGTGTCATGTGAACCTGTTAAAACCATATTATGAGCGTGCGTCAAAATCACCTGGGTATGGTGCACAGGTTATCGCGGCGAATTCTCATCCAGCATGTTTAGCAACTAGAGCATCAGCGGTCACTACACCTTTGTTGGTGAGTGAGGTGGAGGCGGATGGGTTACCAGCTGTTGATCAAGCATTAACACATGGGCGGCTGAAAAACTCTGAGGCTCTCTGTAACCTTGAGGCATTGTTGCAACATCTGCCAGAGTTAGAAAGGGCAGAGTTGGCAGAGTTGATTAGGTCTTTTCCATGTTTGTTTGGTGATACGCCTACTCAGACCCTCCTTATTGAACACGATATTGAGGTGGGAGATGTTCAGCCTATTCGTCAATGTTTTTTTCGTGTCAATGCTGAAAAACGCAGGTATCTGGATGCCGAAATTAAGTATATGTTGGAGAATGGAATAGCTGAGCCATCCTCCTCAAGCTGGGCATCGCCTTGCATCATGGTACCCAAAGCAGACGGCACACCAAGGTTTTGCACTGACTTCAGGAAAGTTAATGCTGTCACCAGACCTGACTCGTTCCCACTTCCTCGTATGGAAGATTGTGTAGATGAGGTTGGTCATGCTAAGTTTGTAAGTAAGTTTGATCTATTGAAAGGGTACTGGCAGATCCCTTTAACTCAGCGGGCCCATGAAATTTCTGCATTTGTGACACCGAACAGTTTGTTTTCTTACAAGGTTATGCCTTTTGGCTTGAGAAATGCGCCACCGACATTTCAACGCCTTATGACTCGTGTTCTGGGGGACCTGGAGGGTTGCGCTGTCTATTTGGATGACGTGGTGGTGTTTTCTGACTCTTGGCGTCAGCATGTCGAGCGCATCAGGGCGCTGTTCGGTCGCTTGGCTGAGGCCTGTCTCACCGTGAACCTCTCAAAATTTGAGTTTGCCAAGGCGACAGTGACTTATCTTGGACGAGTTGTGGGTCAGGGGTGCGTCCGTCCTGTGGCTGCTAAAGTGAGCCCGGTTGAAAATACCAACCACGAAAAAGGAACTGTTGCGGTTTCTTGGATTAGTGGGTTACTACAGGTGTTTTTGTCGCAATTTTTCCACTGTTGCATCGCCACTCACTAACCTTTTGAAGGCAAAGGCAGTGTATATATGGACCCCTGAATGTCAACAGGCTTTTGAGAACATTAAAGCCTTGTTATGTACAGCTCCTGTTCTTGAGGCACCACGGTTTGACCGCCCTTTTTCACTGCAGGTAGATGCGAGTCACGTGGGTGCAGGTACTGTTCTATTGCAAGCTGATGATCTGGGTGTTGATAAGCCAGTGAGTTTTTTTTCCCAAAAAGTTTAACTCCTACCAACTAAATTATTCAATCATCGAAAAGGAGGCACTAGCTTTGATATGGGCTTTGAAACATTTTGACGTGTATGTAGTTTCAGGCACTACACCCATGGTGGTCTACACGGATCACAATCCACTAACCTTTTTGAATTCCTTGCAGTGTCCAAACCAGAGACTGATACGATGGTCTCTGATGTTGCAGTCTTATGGGTTGGACATCCGATACATAAAAGGATCAGAGAATGTGGTGGCGGATGCCCTCTCTCGGGCCCATTAGAAGTATGGGTTGGCGAGGGACCTGGTGTGTTAGGACAACTTTGATCGGTTGATATACCCTTCCAGTTCCGCTTGCGGTGTCTGTTCCTACCTCCTGTCTTTCTCCTCTTAAATGCTCACAGAAATCCTAGGCAAATCTCTGTTGCTGAGGAGCAAGAGTTTGGTGTGCTGGGGGCAGATGGCAGTGGTTGGACTTTAAACTCCTAATGGGGCAAGTGTTTTTTTTCTGATTTGTTTTTTTTGATAACTTTTCATTGAGCATTTAATAGTGCTGGTTGTGTGTTGTACCTACTAGGTTTTAAACATATTTCGGTTCCCTATATTGAACCTCTTTTTAGGGGGAGGGTGTCACAGCCCCTGGGGCTTGTGCTGGGCATGTCTCTCTCCTCCCTCTTTCTTTGGCTGTGTTCGAAACCGCCTACTACATACTACATACTTGAAAACGGCATACTCATCGATCTGACAGTATGCAGAGCGTTTACACACAGTGCACTTCACTCCTGCCCGAGCCGAAATCAGCCGGCCTGAAAAGCTGATTTCGCTTAAGCTATAAACTCTGTAAATATATAACTTTAGCAACATTTGAAACATTTTCAGGCGAGAAAGTAGTCATTTAGACCCCCAAGGTGTTGAAAATCTGACAAAATACCGGCTATTTATAATTTTGTTCTCACGAATTCGGCGCTACTAAAGCTAGCCGCAGTGAGCAACGCACTTCCGGTTATGCCGTTTTGACTGCTCTCGTCCCGTTAACGGAATTTGACCGTTCAAATGGCGATGGGCGATGTCAAATTACGTTGCATCTTGGGTAGTTTGAGTGTGACGAGTAACCTCATGATGAATACTCAACATTTCGGCGAATCTAGTATGTATCTAGTGTACATCCGGGAACTTAAAAAAGTATGACTAGTAGGAATAGTAGGAGAAGTAGGCGGTTTTGAACACAGCCTTTGTCTCCTCCCTCAGACCAGGAAGCTGGTTGGAGTGTGCAGCAGTGATTGCGGCAGCTCGTACACCTGGCCATCTGTGGGAGTGGATTTAAGCCGCCTTATTTTGTTAATTCTTCCCTTTTGGTTCCTGGCTGGGTTTGTGAGAACAGCATTGTGTTTTGGGATTGTTTGCTTTATCCTTTTGATATGTTTCGCACCATACAACACCTTTGCCGCACATTTATGCTCCATAACACCACTACACTACTGATGACTGATTGCCACATCCCATTGTTTTACTTTTGTTGAATTCGTAGCTTAAGTTCGAATTGTTTAAATAAATTTGATTTCCTTATAACTTACATACCGTGTGCTTCCTCCTTTTTGATACGGCTTTTGAGCCAGGTCGTGTCATTAGTAAAATCAAAGGTAAAATCACAGCTTTGATGATTAAAACCTTTCCTTCAATGGTCAGTCCTCTAAGTCCCCAGTATCCTAGTCTTTGCTTGACTTTCCCTACCACGTCTGGCCAGTTTGATGACCCTCTTCCTTCCCTGTCAAATTTAATCCCCAGTATTTTCTGATTGGTCTGGGTTATAGTCACGGGGAGTCCTGTTGTCTCGGTCGCTGTCCATGGCCCATAAAATTAGGCTGAGGTCTTGTCTCTGTTTAGTTTTGCCCAGTGTTCAAACTATGCCGAGATTTTCGGGAGGTCAAAAGTGTAATCGGTCTCCAATTCTTCAAGTCAGTCTTGTCTTTTTTTTGTGAAGATAAAATTGTTCAACAGCTTGTTTAATTTCTTCCATTGTATCAACTGTGCACCCGTTCTCTTTTGTTAGCTTTGAAATGGCCCCCCCTTTATTTACAATTTTCTTTGTAGCGCTGTAGTCGCTTCTGCAGTCCAATCATGCGTCTGTTTTCCCTATTCTTTTTTCTCCTACCTGCCTGTCTAAAGAAAGTCTGGGTCTTTTCCTTCACCATTTCCCACCAGTGTGCAAGTGTATCGTAAAAGTCTTGAAGGGTCTTCCACTCGTGGTACTGCTCCCGGTACTTACATCGAAATCTTTGTTAAAAGGCAATGACAGGATGCAATTCAAATCGTCTGGCTTGAAGTTCAATATGTTTTGAATTAGCTTCCGAGAGAAGTCCAATCTGGACATCTCTATAAACTTTCCTTCTCTTTCTTTAAATAAAAATCTAGCGCTGTGGTGCCTCCTCATGCCAGCATAGTTAGCCGACATGATGGAGGCACTACAAACAGTTTTTAAATAAAATGCTTAAAAGAACAATAATAAATATCACACTAAAACCCAATAAAAGAGTAAAAAGTGGATAAAAAGGTACTAAAAAGGGATACTTACCTTCCTCTAAAAAAAACGGAACACCGACACCGACCCTGTTTCAGCTGAAACTCGTTCAAAAAGCAAAAACCTGGGAAAAAAAAAAAGAGGGTAATACAGGAAAAATTAAATACAAAGAACTCCAACTACAAAAGACTTGGAATACTTTGATCGAACACAGGCGGATGCAGTTTGACTGCGTCAAATGCAAAGGCAGTCCCTGTTTGACTTTTTGGAACTGCTCCTTTGTCAGGACAAAGTTAAATGTATGAGGATCAAAGGCAACCATGACCTGGGACACCTTAGCAGATCCAGGATCAGCAAGATGGATCACAGGGTGATCAACAGATGTTTCAACAAAAGACATGCAGAGAGAAGAGAAGAGAAAAATGCTTACAGCACCTGGTATTCCCAAGCGGTCTCCCATCCAAGTACTAACCAGGCCCGACCCTGCTTGGCTTCCGAGTTCGGACGAGATCGGGCGTGTTCAGGGCGGTGTGGCCGTAAGCCACAGTCCCTTTGACAAATATGTGTTACATAGGTGCTGGAACCATACGTTTCCCCTATTTTACCAGAGAGTTGGCTTGAGAGGCTGATGTTGAGCCTGCACATCGACTTCCTTGATGTGATTGTTCTCTGCAGCTGAAAATGGGACTCTCAGATAACTTAGTGTGTGTCTGTCAAGCTCCTCTGTTCTCTGTGTGTAGTTTGGTGTTCATGGTCATACAGGGAAACCAGGGAAGCTCAATCCCACGACATGCTCATAAGCTGCGTCTTTTCTAAAGATTATAGTTCTATTTTAGAAGTCAGGATACAACGGCTCCCTGAAACTACCACCATGTACCGCTGGTTTTGTTATTTCACAAGAGTTGGGAAGAGTGCACCGTTCCCGGCGGCACTGCAGTATCGGGACGATGCATGGAGTGAACGGAGCAAGCCCCTTTTTCAACCCCTGTGCCTAAAAATCCATTTAATATGTAGTCCTCATATAGAGGACGTATCAGATATTAAACTGATAAGAACAGATTTTTTTTCTTTTGAAAAAATTTATTGACACTAATACATCACATTTTCATAAAAACTTCATATTTAAGACATATTTTACCTATGGATGAAAACATCAATAAATAAGTGTAATCTGTATAACCACATTTAAAACAACAACAATAAAACAAGTTTTTCATGGGATATTACAGATAAAGTCAATGTTGTCTAAGGTAAAAGCTACATGTGAAGTAGTTCTCATGCGAGTAGCAGTTTGTATTGAGTGTCTTTAAAAAGGAGTGCATTAGTTAAAATGCTCTCTTCCAAGTCCATTTTTTTTGTGCAGGAGCGCAGTGAGTCCCTACCCAGGGAAACTCATTTCGCTCCCCCAAACAATAGGTCTCTTGGGATTCTGTCGTGGTGCTCAGAGGAGATCCCCACCCTGTTGCTCCTTCCCACCTGCCTCACCCGGAGAGCCAGGCCGTCGCTGCTTTGACCTTTTTGTGTGTAGCTCCGGCTCCTTCATCCGAATGGGCACAGAGGCGATTCTTCTTTGTGGATGTGTCCTAGGCCCGCCGCCTGCAGCTCTGGCCGCTTGAGCCGCCGCTGCGGCCATCCGGATCACAGCCACGGGGGGGATCTGCATGCGCTTCCTCACCAGCAAGTTCCTGGAGGTCCACATGGCGTCTTTGATGGCGGCTAGGGTGAGCCACTGCTTGGCAAAGTCATTCTTTTTCATTTTTGTTTGGCTCACCCCATAGAGCACGAGTTGTGCTGTGAGGACCTCCCTTGCTGGCAAGTACGGGAATTGCAAGGAGCCGGCTGTTGCCCACTGGTCTGCAGCAGCGCTGCACTCCCAGAGCAGGTGCCTCACCGACTCGGGCGCGCCACAACCAGGTCGCGGGCAGGTTGAGATTGCTGACATGCCCCGGGAGTGCATAACGGACCTGACTGGCAGGATCTCATGAGCCACCATCCACGACAGGTCCCGGAGTCTGTTTGGGAGAGCGGAATGGTTGACGTTGCACCAAACTGTTGAGGGTTCGCCGAATGCGAGCCCACGCACTGGACTCACTGGTTCCCGCTCCTGCACAACAGAAATCAAAGAGCGGTGGTTTGTTAAAACATGCAACTCCTCTGCCTCCAAGTTAAAATGCTTTAAGAACGTCTGGATAAAAGCATAGGATGGTGGCAGGCTAAAAGACACAGGCACTTTTAGGTCGGTGGGTAAAATCTTCAGTCTTCTGAGGTAAGAACCCATCCAGAATCGTGTCATTGCTTTAGTTTTGGGGTTTCCGGATGGGTCTGTGGCCTGTAGGATGTGCAGTGTAGTGTATCTGCTTCCTAAAAACAAATAAAAATCAGGCACTCCTTTTCCTCCCTTCTCTTTTTGTTTCTTCATTACATCTCTCCTCAATCTTTCCCACTTAGAGCCCCACAGAAAATAAAAAATGGCTCGGTCCAGGTCTAAAAGCACTTTTCTAGGTGGGATAAAAACAGAACTGATTAGTAAAAGCAAAGGTAAAATCACGGCTTTGATGATTAAAACCTTTCCTTCAATGGTCAGTCCTCTAAGTCCCCAGTATCCTAGTCTTTGCTTTACTTTCCCTACCACGTCTGGCCAGTTTGATGTCCCTCCCCCTTCCTTGTCAAAATTAATCCCCAGTATTTTCTGTTTTGTCTGGGTTATAGTCACGGGGAGTCCTGCAGTCTCAGTCGCTGTCCATGGCCCGTAAAATTGGGCTTGGGTCTTGTTTCTGTTTAGTTTTGCCCCAGAGGCCCGTCCAAACCAGTCAGTCAAGTCCAGAGTCCTGTTGATGGATATTAGGTCTGTACATAAAATGTTCACGTCGTCCATATATAAAACACACTTTGTCGATAGTCCCCCGCTCCCCGGGACTCTCACCCCATTGATTCGGTGGTCCCTTCTCAAGCTCTGTGCCAGTGGTTCCACACAGATGATGTAGAGGAGGGCAGATAACGGACAACCCTGACGGACACCGCGGTGGATGTTTACTGCTTTTGTCAGATGCCCGTTAACAAGGAATTTGCTGGTAATGCCCCGGTACAGCAGACCCACCCAAGCTATAAACCTTTCTGGGAACCCCATATTTGGCAGTACCTGGAAAAGGTACTGGTGCGAGACCCGATCAAAGGCTTTCTCAAAGTCTAAATTTAGGACTGCTAGCCGAATGTTTCTGTCTAACCAACTGGATGAACTCAGATCTGAACTTTTTAATGCTCAAATCATCATTATCGATGAGATCTCCATGGTTTCAAAGCCTCTTTTTGCTTATGTGGACGCACGACTGAAACAGATCAAAGCAATCAGAGAGCGTTTGGTGGAATGTCAGTTTTAGCTGTTGGAGATTTCTATCAGCTGCCGCCTGTGCGCCAGTCTAAACCTCTGTGTTGTAGCGTTACCGGGTATTTATATACCTATTAAATATAAGGATTTATGAGATGTTCTTACAGTCTCAAATAAACCTTACCTCGAATTCAGGGCACCACCTACCTAGGTTTTGACTTAATTTAAGTCACAGTCAGGTAGGAAAACTGTTCGAAATCTTACGATCCTGGTGTTAAATTAATCTTTCGATTAATATTCAATTAATATTCAGTCTCATATCTCGCTACTTTCGTGAAGTTCTCGTTTGGTTGGACAGACATTACGTAAAGAAAGCATATGACACAATCTGTGATTATAACATATATATAGATATATGAGCTGTTTATTACAATGATATGATCTTAGACATGAACCTTTAAACAAACAGGAGATGCATTGAATATGGGTGATTATATAAAACACTTAGTGAATGGAAAATAAAATATGGGGAATGGGGAGATACTGGATGTATTCAAATAGTTTGGGTTGGCTGACTATTTGAAGCTAAATACTGACATTTCGGATTAATTTATCATTCTGTGAAAGCCTCGAGACATCCATCAAACCCACTTTAAGGTGAAAACGGGTCGGTCTTACTGTGCTTAGCCGGTTCGGAACACGGCAGCGGCAACGCGGGTCCGAGGGGATTTCTCTTCCGCTCTCTGGGCCTTCCTGGCTGTGGTGGCTGACTTTAGCGGACTTCTCAGTTGCTTCTTTCACCGGGAAACCGAAACGATGGTGCCGAGGACTGGGGTTAGATGGTCGAATCTTCTTAGTGTCAGTGGGTCCGTTGCTTCTCTGATGAAGTGAACTTAAGTTCACAGAAGATTAATAAAAGGTTGCTTGGAGTTGGCTTCTTGGTAGGAAAAGGTGATGATGGCGTGAAACAGCGGAGATTAGGACGTGCGACGTAGAAGGACGTGGATGGCGAGGGACGAGCAAAAACACGTAAAACGTGCATCTTCAGAGTATTTCAATCTGTTTCTTTGTTCGGGTCTTTCTTTCTCGTCTCCGGGGTCTCACTGGGTTCTGGAGGGTCTCCTCCGGTCGTCCGCTGCATCGTTATCCACACGTCCTTCCGTTCTCTCCTGAGATTATGGGAAAACTCCCAAACTCTGGCGAGCTCTTCTCTTCTGCTTAAACCATCTCTAAAAGTCTCTGAGCAGCTGTTCTCTGCTCAAATCTCCTTCTGAAACTCTGGGTTGGAACCCTTCTGGAACAAGAGGCAAGAAGCAAGAGAGCAGACGCCTGAAGCGAGCCAGCAAACGAGAGAACTAGAGAGAGCACTCGAGAGCCAGAGAGCGTGTTTTCCGCGGGTTCCGGGTTTTGACTCTCGGAGGCGGGGCTTACACTACTCTTTCAGCCAATGACATGCTTGAACTGTGTGCATGTCTGTGTAAGGTGATCTGTGCTAAAGGGGATTTCTGGATGAGACAAAGAAAACTCTTATTTCTCCATTACTCCCATCTCATAGAACATTTGTCTCGGTGATTCTGAAAACACCACATCTTGTTAAGATATGCAGATTAAAGATATAACATAGACTTGTAATATAAAGACATCAAAATAACACACATGATAAAGACAATTATGACTTTCAAAATTCAGATGAATATCCATGAAATCGTGACATATGAATAGTGAGCCACACAATGTTCATCTTCTGTGTTAACAATGGGGACACTAAACAAATACCAAATAGATACCGAAGGGACATCGTTAGAAGTTACTAGTTGCATATATTGTCCATTTTACTGAGTCCTCTGGGATTTAAATGTTCAACTAATCAACACTGCAGACCACTAGGGGGCAATGTGGTTCCATCAGGCAGGTTGGGCATTTTCCACCAAGATCAGTTCTTTGTCAATATTTAAGCCAGAATCGTACAAATTGTCTCTATATGCGTCTTGTGATCAAGCTGGAAACCTGAAAGAAATTGTACACGGTTATCAAACACATTTAATATAGTTTTAAGATTCGACTAAAAGTGAGTCTTATGAAGTCTTCTCAGTTTGTATGTAGCCATCTGGTCGGTTTGCTGGTGAAAAGGGGTGTTAAAGTGTCAACTTTCGAGTTATGGTCTAGATAAGATAGTAAGTGTCCCACTTTTCCAAGAGTGAGTTCGACTCCCCAAAAGCTCTTAAGGGTGTTGTAAATTAGGCAGTTTCTGTCTCTTTTTCCTTTGTGGAAAGAAAATGAAGATCTGGTTTATATCCACATACGTAAACATCCCCCACAGGAATGTTGGTTTTGTCAAAGTTTGAAAAACTCTTAATCCACACGGCACTGTGACTGCTACAGTGTGTACACGATCCAGCAGATACTGACCTGTGGCAGGAACATTTTCAGATGATCACTCTGACTGAGATCATGAGACAGAAGGATGATGTTGCCTTTGCAGACGTGCTGAACAGGATTGGGGTGAAACCAAAGGTAGACGAGCTGTCTCCGGCTGACAGAGATTTGTTGTCACAGGCCATCACTGAACCAGCTCTTTGTCCCACTGAGCTTCTGCACATTTTCCCCACCAATAAGTTGGTTGATGAACACAACTCAGCGACACTGGCTTTGTTCCATTCCAACATTATCACGATGGATGCAGATGACTTCCAGAAAGATCCCGAACAGGCAGAATGGCCCGTAAAGACACACCATGTAAGGGAGGCCGAAATGATTTAGCCCACACTCTGAAAGCTGCTGAAGGTGCTCGTGTCATGCTCACCAGAAACTTTGACATTCAGAACGGTCTGGTTAACGGTGCTTCTGCCACACTGATGTACATAGTGACTTCTGAGGATGATCAACACATCACTAAGCTGGGCCTAAGGATGGATAATCAGACAGGTGTAGCAAGAATCCAGAGTGGAGCTCCAGAATCTGCCAATCTGGTTTACATGGAGAGAGCAGAGGAGAAGCTGAAACAGAACGGAGTGCTACGCAGACAGTTTCCTGTGAGGCTGGCGTTCTCCTGCACTGTCCATAAAACCCAGGGCCTCACAACACATGCAGCCGTGGTGTCCCTGCAGAAAGTCTCTGAAGCAGGTATGGCTTATGTAGCTCTCAGCAGGGGGACGTCTCTCAGTGGGCTGGATTTACTGGATTTGGATGAAAAGAAAATATACGCCAATGCTGAAGTGAGCGCAGTGCTCCAGACCATGAGACAAGCCGATGTGGATCACATGATGCCTCTTCCTCAGGTGAGAGAAACAGTAAACAGGCCCGACACTCTGAGCCTTGTTCAGCACAACACAGAGGGACTGCCATCTCACATCGGTGACATCAGGAGACATCATGAGCTGTGCCTGGCAGATGTCCTGTGTCTGACAGAAACTCACCTGCAGGGCTCCTTTGTTGCAGACAGGCTGCATCTGGACGGCTACAACATGTTCAAGCGCAACAGACACACGTCCTACACTCAGTATCCTCAGATGGCCAGCAGAGCAGGTGGCGGGGTTGCTGTCTATGTGAGAAAGCACATTCAGGTGCGTGAGAGACAGTATTTGCATAATGTGACTGATCTGGAGTTTGTGGCTTTGAAGGTTGAGGCTCCAGTCTGTGCAGTGATTGCAGCTGTGTACAGACCTCCTGACTACAGTCTGACACCGTTCCTGGAGAACCTGGGAAGCCTTTTGGATGGACTGTCACCCTGTTATTGTGTGTGGAGACTTCAATGAGAATCAGCTACTCAGGTCAACAAAGCCAGTTCTAGATGTGTTTCAGTCTAAGGGATATGTACAGCTGATCACCTCTGCCACCACAGACAGGAACACGCTGCTTGACCTTATTTTCATTTCCCAGCCACAGCGATGTCTCCAGTCAGGTGTCATGAGAACGTATTACAGCTATCACAACCCAGTGTTCTGTGTCCTGTCCACCAGGGAACCATGAAGAGGTTGGTGATAGAGCCCTGCACTCCCGCGGGACCCAACGCAAAGCAGTGCGGCGCGGGACACATTTTGAAAGCTCATTGCGGGAGCGTGCGGGAGCGTGCAGGAGCGGTGATAAGCTGCAGTCCCGCTAACTAAAAACGTGTTTAATATAAAAGCTATAATGATCTCCTGCTGCTGAAAACAACTGAGAAGAAATAAAGCCTAACTAAAAGAAGTTAAAAAGCACGATCCATCTCTCCTTTTATTCAGGAGATGCGCATTGCACAACGACGAGGGACAGGGCATGGTTAACCTACTTAAATAATAATTGGATTACATGTTACATTTTCAACATTCTGGGTTTAGAAAAGGTAGGGTAATTAATAACACATATTGTTTTCATTCCACTTGTTTGCATTTAAATCAATGTAACGTGAGCTGTAGGCTTAGATATTTATGCTCAAATCCACTCAAAGTAGAGGGCGGGGCTCCATCACGCTGTGTTTAAAATCATATTAACTAAAAATATATACTTTTACTTCCAAGAATGGAAATGTGAGGAGTGGCATATAAGTTATATGTACAATGTATTATTCTTAATATTCCCGGTAGATTTTGGTAGGTATGTTGGGTAGGCTTATTGCTGTAAAGCCTCAGCTGCTTGTGCCATAATGCGCTCCTGCACTATGTGCCCCATGTGAAGGATCGGACAGTGGTGTGCGCAGCTAAGATCATGTTTCTTTCCTCATGCCAATGACAAGAACTTCCGTGAGAAGTAACGCGAACGTCAGAATCATGCGGAAATTGCGGGCGGGAGCGGGACAAAATATGACAGGTGCGGGCAGGAGCGGGACTGTAAATTCTGTCCCGCGCAGGCCTCTAGTCGGTGAGTCTTAAAAATCATAACAAATGTAAACAATTACTGCCTGAAGTTCGTAGTTTTGGTGAAGAGATGATAATGTTTTCTTCAGAAAAGTATAAGAAAAGTTTTATCACAAAATCTGAAGAGCTGAAATATGCTATTGATATTTAAAGCTGCAGTCGGCAAGTTTTCAAAATTCTGAGTCTAAAGTCGGAAAATTCGAACTGATACAACTTTCAGGTCCCTCCCCCAACCTCTAACAAGCTCCGAATCGCCCCCCAAACCCCTCCCCCTCTGTGGACGAGGTTGTGCACGTGAGTTCACACCAGTGTGAGCGCACACAAGCTGGGGCAGCAGCAGCGTGTGCACAAGCTGTGATTGACAGGTAGGATTCCTCCACCCTAACTTGATTGGTTAAAAACAGCCGGGAGCGCTCGGTTTTTGCAAGCATGATTACAGGCTTCAGAAGGAGCTACAGATTTCGTTATTTTTCCTAAACAGCCTATTTAATATTCTACTTCCAGAATCCCATGACAGTTCAAGCTAATATGACTAAAAAAAAGTTGCCGACTGCCGCTTTAACTGAATCGGATAATGACTTTTTTCCAAATACTGTATTTTTTCTCAATATTGGACGTTTCTCCTCATAAAATATTATTGACAGCTAATATAATACTTATAATATAACCCTCATACCTGATTTAAAACACAACTTAATTTCAGAAAAGGGACATTTTTGTCCCCTTTTAAAACCACCTAAAAACACCATATATTAATATTTTTTTCCACTTTATTTTTCATAAATCTTTTATTCCACTTCAGTTCTAATCATAACTACCAAGTTTTCAATTATTTTAAAAAAAAATTAACCCTTTAGATGCCAATTTGAACTTTTTAGCCCAAATTTGAAACCTTTAGGTGCCAGTATTTTCAAAATATGTAATGCAAAGTGGAATTATTGAGTAGGGATAATTATGGTCTGGGATATGTCAATGATTAGCAACAACATTGATTTTTAGGGATTTTTATTTTTTTTGTTATGCCTGATTTTAAAAAAAACTCCTTAATTTGAAAAGTGACGCACTTCCTGTGAGCAGGTAGAGTAGCCTCGTGGCTCCTCTCCGATTCTTTATTTACTATAATTTAACGAAGCTGATCGTGTGCCTGATTAAAGTATTATGGTGAAATACCGTGAACTTTTAAGGTGCGCAGTGATGCTTTCGGTTTGCCGAAACTCCGATAACCTTGCTTGAACCATCAGCTGGTGCAGAGCACCAACAAGCCAAATCAAGATGCCTTCCAACTTGGAGCTGAAACAATCACTTGATAAGTTGATTTAGGAAGTAGCAGCTGTCAAAGAACAACAGACGATGATTTTGGAACTTGTGAAAAAAATGGAAGAGATGCAGGAGCAAATCAAAAGAAAGGATGAGAAAATTGCGTCTTTGGAAAGACGGTCCGTGACTCTGGAAAACAGAGTCACGGACCTGGAATACCTGGAGCAATACAGTCGAATGAATGATGTTATCATAACTGGACTGAACATCAAACCAAGATCATACGCGAGGGCAGTGGAACCTGAAGGCATTGGTGACGCGGCCTCCGAGGAGAAAAACGCCAGCTCCACGCAGCGACAGGTCGCTGCTTTCATGGAATCAAATGGAATTATATTGGATACTAACAACATCGAGGCATGCCATATTTTGCCCAAGAAGAGAGTCGGTACCGACACACGGAGAGGACTAAGGCCGAAGGAAACAAGTGTGCTCCTGAGATTTGTGAACAGGAAGCACAAATTGGAGTTGTTGAAACAAGGAAAGAAATTAAAAGGAACGAACGTATACATGAATGACCATCTGACAAAACGAAATGCGGATATAGCCAAAAAGGCACAGGATTTAAGGAAGGAGAAGAAAATTCAGCAGACATGGACATGGAACTGTAAGGTGTTCATCAAACTTAACGGATCTCCGGAGGAGGCCGAGGTATTGGTGATCAAAAACATTGAGGAGTTGAGCGAGTACCTGTGATGAACTAAGGTAAACGCGACCACATTTCCTAACCATGACACTCAGTTTCACGAGACTTAACAGACAAAACTCTTGACACAATTCAGCTGATTACAGAATATGACCGTGTACAAATGGAAATATCGAAATACACTGAACACCATTCATATGACTTGGAACATGATATAGACCCGGACAATAATTTTCTTCTCGAGGTTAATGAAAACTGTTCTTAGTACACTAACGAACAATTTAATCATAACATTACCAACGAGGCCAACATATCAATAATTCATTTCAACAGCAGAAGCCTAAATAAAAACTTTAAAGACATAAAGGATTATTTGCATACATTTTCACAACCTTTCAACATCATTGCAATATCTGAAACCTGGATGAATAGTGGGGATGTGGAGGACTTTGAAATGGATGGTTATGAACTTGTATATGTAAACAGGAAAAATAAGGCTGGTGGAGGAGTAGCAATCTATGTGGACAATGGCCTGAAATTTAAAGTCTTAGATGATATGACAACTGTGGTTGACAATTTACTTGAATGTTTGACTATTGAAGTTTGTATGGAAAGAGGTAGAAATATTATCACAAGTTGTATATATAGAGCACCAGGAATAAGTATTGATGTGTTTACAGAATATGTTGAAAGCATGCTTGTAAGAGTAATAAGACTATTTTCATGTGCGGGGACTTTAATATCGATTTGTTAAATCCTAACAAAGTTAAAGCTATAGATGATTTCATTGATACAATGTACAGCATGAGCCTATTCCCAAAAATTACTAGGCCCAGCCGAGTTACAACACACTCAGCTACTCTAATTGATAATATTTTTACTAATGATATGGAAAATCAAACTGTGAGCGGGCTATTGATAAGTGACATTACAGACCATCTGCCAGTTTTTCTGTTAATAAAAGGAAGATACAAGAAAAACATTTCAAATAGACCAAAACAATATAGAAGAATGCGATCTGAGAAATCCATTAATTTATTTAAAGAGGATTTGTTAAAACAGACCTGGGAAGTAATATATGAAAATGATGATGTTAACAGTGCTTATGAAACCTTCGTTAAGATATTTGGTAATCTATATGATAAACATTGTCCAGTTAAAGAATGGAAAAGTGTAAGAAAGCATGAAAACAATGATCCTTGGATTACAAAGGGAATTGTAAATGCGTGTAAAAAGAAAAACAGTCTTTACAAAGAATTTCTTAGAGTAAGAACAAAAGAAGCAGAAAATAAATATAAGAAATATAAGAATAAATTAACTCATATTATAAGGGCAAATAAAAAGGACTACTACAAGAAAGTACTCAATGAGAATAAAAATAATGTGAAAGGAATATGGAATACGCTTTCTTGCAGTCTGTTAGTCTATTAATTATCCATTTTAATGTGTTTAACAGAGTGCAAGAAGACTTCCATGATGTGACAACTTCAGATAGTTACTTCAAAACGGCAGGTTATACAGTTTCACTGTGGAACTTCCATGCCTTAAACGTTCCTATGTTTCAACAAAATAAAACTCCGTCTCCAAGCATGCTGTGCAGGAAACCGGAAATAGGAACTTGAGAACATCCGTTTGATCGCTCTCAAATTCACAATCAAATCAAGCAATATTGAAGGGGTGAACATTGAGAGAGTTTTTGAAATAAAATTTCTTGGAGTCATAATTGATGATAAAATAAGTTGGAAACCACATATCAAATACCTACAGAGCAAGATATCAAGGAGTATTTCAGTAATAAATAAAGCCAAAATGTTTTTAGATTTTGATTCACTCTATATTCTGTACTGTTCTTTAGTTCTGCCTTATTTAATGTACTGTGTGGAAGTATGGGGCAATAATTACAAAAGTTAATTGAATTCTATAGTTGTTCTTCAAAAAAGAGCAATTTGTGTTATTCATAAGGTAAGATATGTGGACCATACTCATTCACTTTTTTTGCAATCAAAGATCTTAAAATTTGTTGATATGGTAAAATATCAAACAATGCAATTTATGTATGAGGCAAAAAATAATAAGCTACCTGGTAACATTCAACAATTGTTTAGTCTGAAAGATGTACATTATAATTTAAGAAGGACATTTAATTTCAAAAGAACCAGGAATAAAACGACAATGAGAGGTTTCAGTTCATCAATATGTGGAGTAAGGATGTGGTTAAAAAATGGTTAAAAAAATGTCAAAGTATGTATCAATTCAAGAAAATGTATAAACAGACCGTTTTTCAGAGATACATGAGTGAAAACATGCTGTGATTTTTTTTTCTTGTTTTTCTCTCTATCTCTCTTTCTTTTTGTATTATTTGGATATGCATGTATAACATGCATGGTATAGTTTTGATTTTACATGGAGGTGCGTACAAGTAATATGTATTATATTTTGAATGTGTAGGGGTGGGATTCAATAAGCTATGCTTCTTCCCACTCCTTTTCAGGTGTGTTAAGTAGGATTTTGCTTATATGATTTTGTTTTGTTGACTTGGAGGCTGTTGATCTCCCTTGAACATCTGAAATCAAATCAAATCAAATCAAAACGTCAAACTTAAAGGTGGGGTAGGGGTTCTTTTTCTGGAGCATTTTTTTACATATTGTTTGAAATACTCTTCACACCCCCATTGCAACCAATTAATTAAAAGTTTTGACACAAATATGAAAGGTTTTAGTGGCCTCTAGAACGAACAATCCAGGAAAAACACTATCCAATCATACTGAACGGACTGTTAACGATGATTGGATTCTGATGCGTCTATCAAACTGCAATCTGCTCCTCCCTCCCCCTCCTTCCCCCTGTGCACGTACCCTTCTTCGTGAACGAATAACGCGTGCCCAGAAGCTTGGCAGGAAGCTAAAATAGAGCCGGCTTGGCTAGCACCTAGCATTATTAAACGTATAGTTAGCATATACTAAATACTAAATACGGCAACGTGTGAACGCTCTTGAATAAGCATTGCGCGTTCATGTACTCTAGAGGCGTGGCTTCGGGGGGAAGTCTGAAGAAAGGGGTTGGGACTTTTGACCTGTGTATTTTCAAAAAGCAGCTTCGCTGGACTCAACATCCAGGATCTCCTACCCTACCTTTAACCAGTCAGTCACATTTTGTCAAAATGTTTCATCACTGATCAGCCTTTAACATTTAAAAGATTCTTTATTTCGTTCCTCGACAGCAAATTAGCTCGCTGATGACGTCACGATCAAAAAGCCCAAAACCTGCTTGAATGAGAGTGCCTGTCGCCGGGAGCGGGCTACCTGGGGTAGCCCGGGAACACCAGGTTATCTAATGCTGCGTGTACACCAAGAGCGACCTACGCTACCTGAACGCCGGAAATCATTATTTCTCTATGGAGGGTGAGCTACCTGGGCTACCAGAGCCGATTCTCCAGTGGCGAAGAGAACTGCGCTACCAGAGCGGATTCAAGCGATTAAACTCAAGCTAACTTTATGGTAATGAGCTATGACGCGGTTCGGCGAAAACCAATGACAATCCACAGATTGTAGGGGTCCGACAATCCGCGGGGTTCGCGGAAACAGACGTGTAAACTTTGGTTCCTATCCAAACAATAGTCGTTTAATCCTGAGACTGTTGCAATTGACGTGTCGAGTGCTTCAATACAATAGTGTAGTAACCCCACGCATACCTTTCTCACTGCAAGTAAGTTTTATTTCGGATTTATTTCGGATTTAGTTTCTTTTTCACAGCTGCCTCTGCTATTCCTGCTCTTCTCAGGTGTACCTAATGTAGTTTTACATAATTTGTAACGTGATGTATATCTTGTATAACAAATTCTAAATAACAACACGTTTATTCGTGTCCCTGCCCTCTCTTTCCTCATGTTTTTTTTCGCGGGGGTGTTGCACAGCCGCGGGGCCTTTAAAAATTGAACATTCTTAATGTGACGTCACGAGCAACCAAAGCTACCAAAGCAAATTCTTAAGCGAAGCTTCTCCAGCTACCTCCGCTACCAGGTAGCGTAGGTCGCTCTTGGTGTACACGCAGCATAAGGAGGGGTGCAACGGCCCAGGTGGGAAACGGAGCAGGGCAAAGCCCCCGTGCCGCTCAGTAGTGGGATCGCACCTGTGAATAGATGCTGTAGAGCAGCCTGAGTAATACAGCGGGACTCAGGCTTTTTACACTCTTTCTGCTCTTCCACACACACAACACACTGCACGCACGCTACAACGACACGCTTTGACACCTTTTAGCAGCTTCCTCGCTGCTTCTCTGGCTTCTCTTTCCCTTACAAAGCACAGCTGTTTCTTGCTCCTGCAGCGCCTCCACCTGGACAACACGACCAATGACCATCACTCACTGCAGCTTCACAGACTCATTCTAAGGAGCTGCTCCAGAAGACACTTGCCAATGAGTTTAATGGGGTGCCATGTGTTTCCACATGCCCAAACATATTTAAGGGAAAGTAAAGGACACTTAACTATTTGACAAAATTCCCACAGTTTCCTGTCTTCTTCTTTCAGCTCATCAGTGATCATACTGAACTACAACTACATACTTTGTATTCATTTTATAAATTTCTCAGTTTTGCTCAAATTCATATGTTTAAACAAAAGGAATGATTAGATTCAAACCTTCCTTAAACATCCTCTAAATCCTGTGTCCGTCTTCATCAAAATCAGAAGAGAGAAACAAGCGTCCAGACTGGTCGAGTTGAATTATTGTTGATAATTTTAGATGATTTTGACAGTTTTTAGTGCTCTGAGCAGTGCTGTTATATATCAGAATATCTCAGATTATATAAAATATGTAATGAGTATAAAGACCTCTGATTTTTCACATTTTGATCTGAATATGAATAATCCTGCCTCTGACTGCAGGAGGATCATTTAAAACAGAACTTTAACTGATGGTATTTTAGCATAGCACTTCCTTTGTTTTCTTCTGAGGTTTTCTCTGACTTCACAGACTTGCTGATCGATCAGCTCAGCGAGGGAATTGATTTCAGCGGGAGCTCAGAGATGCTTCTTCATCCTCCATGTTCACCAGCATCTCCTCCTCCTGTCCCAAACTGAGAAGCTCTCTGACTTCAAGCCTCTTTGTGCTCTGTCCTCACACCTAAACTCCACCTGAGAGGCAGCACAAGCTGAAACTCTGACTTTATTTCTTCCTTTATCTGGGTGACCTGGAAGGAATCTGAAACATACAGAGACTCTGCACTGCGAGATTATTATTAAGACGATGACTGTGAACTGATCAACAGACTTTGCAGCAGTTTGTGAACAAGGACAGATGGCTCTCCATCCCAGTTCCAGCAGTTTTTCAACCCAAACTCCAATTAAAGTCTGAAGAATTCAGAGATGGTCCAACTGAGTCTGTAGGTCCTCACATCTTCAACCACACTCTGAAAAATGGTGCAGTTAGGTCCCAGTGTCATAGTGAAACATTCCTGTTAATTATAGTGCGTATAGCTACATCAAATATTCTGATATCTTTGCTCTCTGGATCTTCTAACGAAGCAAACTTTGAATATCTGGCAGACAGAACCATGTGCGTGAGCCTTGGTGCTTCAGAGTCCCGCCCTGCTCCGCTGTCATATGGGGTTCCGCAGGGTTCAATTTTAGGGCCCCTGCTTTTTTCCCTGTACTTGCTGCCCCTGGGTTCCATCCTGAGAAAGCATGGTATCTCTTTCCATTGCTATGCTGATGACAGCCAAATCTATGTGCCCCTAAAGAAGAAAAATGCTTTCTCTCTGAAACCACTTCTGTTATGTCTTGAAGACATTAAAGTCTGGATGTCCTTAAACTTTTTAAAATTTAAAGAGAAGAAGATAGAAGTGATGGTGTTCGGTCCCAGTGGCTCCTGTGAATCCCCTCCTGTTGACTTGGGCCCCTTGGTGCAATACAGGAAGCCAACAGTCACAAACTTGGGTTTTAAGATGGAAAGTGATTTTAAATTGGACCGGCAAATTTGTGCAGTAGTGAAGTCCAGCTTTTTTTATCTCAGGCAGCTGGCAAAGGTGAAGCCCTTCCTCGCAGTAATCCACGCAGTAATCCACGCCTTCATCACATCTCGGCTGGATTACTGCAATGCACTTTATCTTGGAGTCAGCCAGTCCTCCCTCACACGTCTCCAGTTGGTCCAAAATGCTGCCGCTCGCCTCCTAACTGGAACACGTAAGAGGGAGCACATCATTCATCACCCATTTTAGCCTCCCTCCACTGGCTGCCTGTGCATTTTAGAGTCCATTTTAAGATTCTTTTATTTGTTTTTAAATCTTTAAATGGACTCGCCCCGCCTTACCTCTCTGAGCTGCTCCATGCTTATGCTCCTGCCGGATGCCTCAGGTCAGCTGATCAGCTGCTCCTGGAGGTACCGAGGGCCAAACGGAAGCTCAGAGACAGAGCCTTTTCCACTGCCGGTCCGAAACTGTGGAATGACCTCCCATTTCACATCAGACAGGCCCTTTCAAGGCCCATTTTTAAAACCGGTTTGAAGACCCATTTTTATTCCCTGGCTTTTAACCCAGCATGAGACTCTGTTTCTAGTATTGTTTTATTGTTTTTATTATTTTAATATTGTTGTTGTTTAATGTTGTTTTTACATTGTTCTTGTGTTTTAAGCCTTGTTTTATTTTGTGTTGTACAGCACTTTGTTTCAGCCACGGCTGTGTTAAAAAGCTATATAATAAAGTTAATGATGATGATGATTTGGCACTGAAAATGCTCCTATCTGTGTATTTAAACAGCGTGTTTCAATGTGATAAAGATTATTCCCATAAGAAGAGAACTGCTTCTCTACATGACTGAGAACAGGCTAATGTGTGTAACATCTAAAATAAAACTGTAGAAAAAGGAGACACCTGATGGAGGACATTTAGAGGCATTCCTTTTTAAATGTTTGGTGAGCTCATCTGTCAGTGTTAAAGAAGCAGAAATGAGAAACTCCTCTGAAGCTGATCAGAAATTGAGGTTTTACGGAGCACCAAAGAAAAATGTTTCATCGATATCAAACATCAAACTTAACCAGTCAGTCATATTTTGTCAAAATGTTTCATCACTGATCAGCCTTTAACGTTTAAAAGATGCTTTATTTCGTTCCTCTGTCATTGTCATTGTTATTTCCTTTTCTGTCTCTTTCACTGAATATAATGAGTGGAAGCAGAACTTAAATCTATCGAACGTAGAAACGAAGTCTAAAAAAAATGTGATCAGACTTTTCATATCGGGGATTGCTTGCGTAAGCTCGTTATGCGGCCAATTCCTTTCTGTAACGCAAATACGTCACTTAACGTTCGTTGACCCTCATCAAAGGTCCAGAACATTTTGTGACGTGCGAAAACAGTGACGTCACAAAGATTTCCTGACGACACAAAGATTCCCTGACGACACAAAGGCGTGACGTCACCGCCGTTGAAGTTAATACAGGCAGTTTTATTCATCAACTGAACACTTCAATTTCTTCAAGGATCTGAAAGTATAGAAGACAACATGTCAGGATACAGTAATCAGTGTACTGAGGAGGCTTCTGTGGAGTCAGAGCACACCAGAGAAGAGGAGATGGAGCAGCTGATGGAAACAGAGCAATCCTGAGATTTGGGGGGAAAGTTATGGACAAGACCTCTTAGACAAGATGGCCCAACTTAAGAACAGGACAATGATAATGCAAGAACAGAACAAAATGACATTGGCAGAAATAATGGATATACAGGAGAGAGAGAGGAACCTGAAGGTCAGAGCTGGACTGAGTCTTCTTGAAAAGAAGCTGAAAACAGAAAAGGCATACAAGGAAGATTTGAAAGAAGAAGTTGAGGCTCGGTATCAAATGAGGACGTTTTGAAGGAGAAAATCCAGATTCTCACTGAAGAGCTGGCACAGAAAAATGAAAAAATTAAACATTTGATGACTGATAAGGAAAATCTTCAGGACCAAGTGGAGGAATCCCAAAAAGTAATTCCGAGTAAAGACGAGCTGATGCCTCAACAGGGAAACCTCAGACCAGAGGTCAGTGGCAGTTCTGTACCAAATGCATGTTTAAAGTAGCTGAATATGCCGTTGTCGGTGACAACGCATATTGGCAGTTCCATTTTTTATGGCAAGACAGGTTTGTAGCTTGCTGCCAGACGATTTCCATGGACATGGAGAATTAATATTCTAAAGACAATAGATTTTGTAAACTCCAAAGACAAGACTGTCGCTTTGGATAAAAGCGTCTGCTAAATGCAGAAACATAAGCATAAGCATAAAGATTGTCAGGCCCAAGAGTGGAGGACGCAGGAGCAGGAGGTGATGTATTCAAAAGCTTTTATTTGAGGAGCAAAAGTTCTCAAGTCTCTCCAGAGAGAAACAAAACAGGCTATGGAAGTCACTAATTTATTTATATATATATACACTTCTCCCAAAATGAGAGAAGTATATCTATGAAAATTTATCAAAATCAAAATCACTCCACTATAAGGAGGAACAAACAAAAGGACTATCAAGATTTAACTGTAACTAAATATCACTCCTGCTACGGAGGAAAAACAAATAACCTCTCCTGAAAAATGGGAGGCACTACACTATGAAAATGTATTAAACAAAAACTCACTTCAACTGGGAGGAAAAACAGGAATGCTATGAAAAACTTAAACTGGTACTTTAGCACGACTATTTTATCAAAGTTAACAAGAACAACAAATCTCTGTTGGCGAGGATACAAGACAGCAAATTAGCTCGCTGATGACGTCACGATCAAAAAGCCCAAAACCTGCTTGAATGAGAGCACCTGTCGCCGGGAGCGGGGGCGCGCGCCTGTAATCCAAGCTACCGGGAGGCTGAGGCTGGTGGATCGCTTGAACTCAGGAGTTCTGAGCTGCAGAGGACTATGTCCATCGGGTGTCTGCACTAAGTTGGGTATGGATATGGTGCGCCTGGGGTAGCCCGGGAACACCAGGTTGTCTAAGGAGGGGGGCAACAGCCCAGGTGGGAAACGGAGCAGGGCAAAGCCCCCGTGCCGCTCAGTAGTGGAGTCGTGCCTGTGAATAGATGCTGTAGTGCAGCCTGAGTAATACAGCGGGACTCAGGCTTTTTACTAGCCTGGAAAACCAGCGCCAACTGCTGGACGGCAAAATGTTTTGCCTGCGGTTGGGTCTGGCCTCGAACCACTTTTCATTTTGAAAATACTGCCCTGAATCTGGCAGATGGCAACTAAACCAATCACAACGCAGAGATGTGTTTTGAATCAACGCGGGCGGGGCAGAGGGTTCTGGTGCGGGGTTTTGAGGGAGTGACGACAGAGCAGTGCGACGTTGGGCAGTGGAAGCGAACATAGACATCATATAGAACACTAGACTGAGCATTGGCTGCTGAGACGCGAGAAAAACGGCCGCCATCTTGGAGTGGTGAACTCAAGCTCACGATAACGTTTGTCATTGAATTTGCAACTAGAGACTTGTCAAGATGCCTGGCTGGTGTTCAGCATACAACTGCTCAAACGAGCGAACCAAGGAAAACAGAAGTCGTGGGATTACTTTTCACAAGTAAGATTTAACATTACCGTACTATTGAATCTATTTGTTTTACCAGAGTGTTGTAGTATAAATAGATGCTCCTGAGGCCGTGGCTAGCTAGATTAGCTCACAAGATGAATATGAATGGCTTGATGATATGATAATGAAATTAATGAAAATGAAAACATGACATAGGCTACTTGAACAACAAAGTAATAGCGGAGGGCAACGGCAGAGTAATATTGGCGTATTAACACTATGCGACCACATCGTAAATGAATGACAGATGACAGCTGAGAGCTGACAGCTCGGCATCAACCATAGCATCCTATTATATAAATGGCTTGAAATTAAGGAAATGAAAACATGACATACTTTAACAACAAAGTTTAAAATAAAGATAAACAATAAAAAAAACTGTACAGCATTTTATGAACTTCATTTTAGGCGAACGTATGCTAAGGTTACTGAGTCGTATCACTGTTGATATGGGTGGTGGGGTGCGTGCATTACATTTGTGACTTGATTTCACACTTTTTTCCATGGGTTCCGTTGTCTACAAAAATTGCACATCGTTGGTGACGGGCAGAAACCTTGTATCTTTTACATTATCACATTGCATTATACTTGGCAAACACCTTTATCAAAAGTGACCTACAATCAAGGAAAACTATTTCGATTTATATTTAAACGCTTAAAAAAGGGAAAAAAATGGACATACAAGTTTTCAACCTGTCACTAATGACATCACATGGTGCTTTCAAGAGGAGTCTTGTTTTGCTATGATCAGAATAATGAATGTTTTTGTTTTTCCAATTGCAGGTACCTGTCAGTCATGGGGTTTGTTATAAACATTGACACACTGATGCTGATGATTCCCGAACTGCTCCAGGTTCAGAGAACCAGAAAAAGTAAATGTATTGCCAAAGCATAAAATATAATGAACATGTAATGATTAATTTATACACATTGTTTTTGCTGCAATAAAGTGCAGTGTGTCTGAGGGACTTGTTTTGAGGTGCATCCAAAATTGTAGTGCTCTTTTTTGTATATTAATGGCCAGTGGATATCTTCCCTATATATATATATATATATATAAAATTGTGGGGAAAAAAAGAAGTGTGAAAAAAACCAATATTGTAATGTTGAAGGTCCGTGTATGATTCACTTAAGAACTAAAAATAAAAATAAAATGAAAAAATGACTCGTTATCTCATTGTTTGTTTTTCAAAGGTGAACCATGAACTATTAAGGACTCATGTAGGCCTATATTGTGTTACGTTATGCCAAGTATGAACAATAAATCCCGCCAAACCATGTTTTTTTTTTATCAGTGCTTCACGGATGACATTTAAAACGTATAAACACGAGTGTTATTCAGCGATATATTATTAATTAAATGCGCTGACTGTTCATTGCTCCTATCAACCCGGTTATACTGAATGGAGTGAATCACCACTCCAATATGGCGGCCCTGCGTTACGTTCGGCCCAAGAGCGGTTACGTTCGTTGCTCAGTCTAGTATTCTATATGATGTCTATGGAAGCGAAAGCACAACAAGAAAGATGGAGGCGGCAATGGAACAGCGCTCGTTTGATTCAGCCTTGGCATCAGTTTTGGAAGAGTCCCCTCCCACCAAAGCTTTCTGTCGCGCTTACTACGTCACAGTCAGTTGCGCTGATTGGTCAGAGCGTTGGCCTATAGGCACAGACACGGTTTGAAAGACAACGGGTTGTGCTCATCAACAATGTTCCGTTGTATCCATTGATCGGAGCCAGACTAAATTAGACATCCAATCCATTTAGGCTGGTTTATCAGGCTAGCTTTTTATACTCTTTCTGCTCTTCCACACACACAACACACAGCACGTGCGCCACAACGACACGGTTTGACACCTTTTAGCAGCTTCCTCGCTGCTTCTCTGGCTTCTCTTTCCCTTACAAAGCACAGCTGTTTCTTGCTCCTGCAGCGCCTCCACCTGGACAACACGACCAATGACCATCACTCACTGCAGCTTCACAGACTCATTCTAAGGAGCTGCTCCAGAGGACACTTGCCAATGAGTTTAATGGGGTGCCATGTGTTTCCACATGCCCAAACATATTTAAAGGGACACTATGTAATAAATTAAGTCATTTATTAGCTCAAATCAACATATTCATTCATAAGTTAGTCCTCATTGGTGTAAAATGATCTCTGTCAAAAATCTCACTTATCCTCCTGAGTGAAGAATAACTTGTCTGTATCTACATAGAGCAGGTAAGCTCTATGGAGGCTGCCATGTCCTTCCGGTCTATGAAAAACGACAAAGTGCCGAGAGGGACATAAAGCACTTCGAATCGCGATTTCTCCGCCAGGCCTGCAAGCGGAAATGACGTCATTGTGATGTCATTTCCGCCGAATGGCTTATTACAGCCACTAATGCTAAATAGATTTTATCTGGTAAATTATCCCACTAATAATGCATTGATCGTTTCCAAACTTCTGCCGTAGTATACACAGGCTCTTAACTCACAAAACGAGGCATTAGAAAGTTTGTAAGTTTACCGGGAGTTTATTTACCACTGCTAATGCTGCTTAATGCTAACGCTGCTAATGCTAACGCTGCGTCGACGTCACTTCCGGTAACTCCCGGAATATGACTAATTGCCTTGTTTGCACACCAAAGGCTATGTCACCTTATGTTATCTGACATGTTATCTGTCACCTGTATTTATAGTGTTGTTGTATGTGTGTTATGTAATCCTTTGTATTGTGTGTCTTGATTTCTTTTTGTTCGTATGGACCTTGAGTCTGAAGCTATAGCTTCTTGAATCTTGACACATTCTGCTTGCCGTAGTTCAAGAAGTTGCAACGCACATTTGAAAACGTGAGGCGCTAGAGAGCAAATTCTTTCGACTTTGCAAAATAAAATTGCACCACTAGATGGGGGAAGAAATTACATAGTGTCCCTTTAAGGGAAAGTAAAGGACACTTAACTATTTGACCAAATTCCCACAGTTTCCTGTCTTCTTCTTTCAGCTCATCAGTGATCATACCTAACCACAACTACATACTTTGTATTCATTTTATAAATTTCTCAGTTTCACTCAAATTCATATGTTTAAACAAAAGGAATGATTAGATTCAAACATTCCTTAAACATCCTATAAATCCTGTGTCCGTCTTCAGCAAAATCAGAAGAGAGAAACAAGCGACCAGACTGGTGGAGTTGAATTATTGTTAATAATTTTAGATGATTTTGACAGTTTTTAGTGCTCTGAGCAGTGCTGTTATATATCAGAATATCTCAGCTTATATTACAATATGTGAATGAGTGGAAAGACCTCTGATTTTTCACATTTTGGTGTTGATCTGAATATGAATAATCCTGCCTCTGACTGCAGGAGGATCATTTAAAACAGAACTTTAACTGATGGTATTTTAGCATAGCACTTCCTTTGTTTCCTTCTGAGGTTTTCTCTGACTTCACAGACTTGCTGATCGATCAGCTCAGCGAGGGAATTGATTTCAGCGGGAGCTCAGAGATGCTTCTTCATCCTCCATGTTCACCAGCATCTCCTCCTCCTGTCCCAAACTGAGAAGCTCTCTGACTTCAGCCTCTTTGTGCTCTGTCCTCACACCTAAACTCCACCTGAGAGGCAGCACAAGCTGAAACTCTGACTTTATTTCTTCCTTTATCTGGGTGACCTGGAAGGAATCTGAAACATACAGAGACTCTGCACTGCGAGATTATTATTAAGACGATGACTGTGAACTGATCAACAGACTTGGCAGCAGTTTGTGAACAAGGACAGATGGCTCTCCATCCCAGTTCCAGCAGTTTTTCAACCCAAACTCCAATTAAAGTCTGAAGAATTCAGAGATGGTCCAACTGAGTCTGTAGGTCCTCACATCTTCAACCACACTCTGAAAAATGCTGCAGTAAGGTCCCAGTGTCATAGTGAAACATTCCTGTTAGTTATAGTGCGTATAGCTACATCAAATATTCTGATATCTATGCTCTCTGGGTCTTCTAACAAAGCAAACTTTGAATATTTGGCACTGAAAATGCTCCTATCTGTGTATTTAAACAGCGTGTTTCAATGTGATAAAGATGATTCCCATAAGAAGAGAACTGCTTTCCTACATGACTGAGAACAGGCTAATGTGTGTAACATCTGAAATAAAACTGTAGAAAAAGGAGACACCTGATGGAGGACATTTAGAGGCATTCCTTTTTAAATGTTTGGTGAGCTGATCTGACAGTGTTAAAGAAGCAGAAATGAGAAACTCCTCTGAAGCTGATCAGAAATTGAGGTTTTACGGAGCACCAAAGAAAAATGTTTCATCGATATCAAACGTCAAACTTAACCAGTCAGTCATATTTTGTCAAAATGTTTCATCACTGATCAGCCTTTAACGTTTAAAAGATGCTTTATTTCGTTCCTCTGTCATTGTCATTGTTATTTCCTTTTCTGTCTCTTTCACTGAATATAATGAGTGGAAGCAGAACTTAAATCTATCGAACGTAGAAACGAAGTCTAAAAAAAATGTGATCAGACTTTTCATATCGGGGATTGCTTGCGTAAGCTCGTTATGCGGCCATTTCCTTTCTGTAACGCAAATACGTCACTTAACGTTCGTTGACCCTCATCAAAGGTCCAGAACATTTTGTGACGTGCGAAAACAGTGACGTCACAAAGATTTCCTGACGACACAAAGATTCCCTGACGACACAAAGGCGTGACGTCACCGCCGTTGAAGTTAAAACAGGCAGTTTTATTCATCAACTGAACACTTCAATTTCTTTTAGGATCTGAAAGTATAGAAGACAACATGTCAGGATACAGTAATCAGTGTACTGAGGAGGCTTCTGTGGAGTCAGAGCACACCAGAGAAGAGGAGATGGAGCAGCTGATGGAAACAGAGCAATCCTGAGATGAGGGGAAAGTTATGGACAAGACCTCTTAGACAAGATGGCCCAACTTAAGAACAGGACCATGATAATGCAAGAACAGAACAAAATGACATTGGCAGAAATAATGGATATACAGGAGAGAGAGCGGAACCTGAAGGTCAGAGCGGGACTGAGTCTTCTTGAAAAGAAGCTGAAAACAGAAAAGGCATCCAAGGAACATTTGAAAGAAGAAGTTGAGGCTCGGTATCAAAATGAGGACGTTTTGAAGGAGAAAATCCAGATTCTCACTGAAGAGCTGGCCCAGAAAAATGAAAAAATTAAACATTTGATGACTGATAAGGAAAATCTTCAGGACCAAGTGGAGGAATCCCAAAAAGTAATTCCGAGTAAAGACGAGCTGATAACCAAACAGAGCAGGGAAATACTTCCTCAGAAGGAGTTGAACAATTTAAGACAAGCAGACCAAGATCAGATGCCCCAGACTTCCACTGATGCCTCAACAGGGAAACCTCAGACCAGAGGTCGGTGGCAGTTCTGTACCAAATGCATGTTTAAAGTAGCTGAATATGCCGTTGTCGGTGACAACGCATATTGGCAGTTCCATTTTTTTATAGCAGCAGGTTTGTAGCTTGCTGCCAGACGATTTCCATGGACATGGAGAATTAATATTCTAAAGACAATAGATTTTGTAAACTCCAAAGACAAGACTGTTGCTTTGGATAAAAGCGTCTGCTAAATGCAGAAACATAAGCATAAGCATAAAGATTGTCAGGCCCAAGAGTGGAGGACGCAGGAGCAGGAGGTGATGTATTCAAAAGCTTTTATTTGAGGAGCAGAAGTTCTCAAGTCTCTCCAGAGAGAAACAAAACAGGCTATGGAAGTCACTAATTTATTTATATATATATACACTTCTCCCAAAATGAGAGAAGTATGTCTATGAAAATTTATCAAAATCAAAATCACTCCACTATAAGGAGGAACAAACAAAAGGACTATCAAGATTTAACTGTAACTAAATATCACTCCTGCTACGGAGGAAAAACAAATAACCTCTCCTGAAAAATGGGAGGCACTACACTATGAAAATGTATTAAACAAAAACTCACTTCAACTGGGAGGAAAAACAGGAATGCTATGAAAAACTTAAACCGGTACTTTAGCACGACTATTTTATCAAAGTTAACAAGAACAACAAATCTCTGTTGGCGAGGATACAAGACAGCAAATTAGCTCGCTGATGACGTCAGGATCAAAAAGCCCAAAACCTGCTTGAATGAGAGCAGCTGTCGCCGGGAGCGGGGGCGCGCGCCTGTAATCCAAGCTACCGGGAGGCTGAGGCTGCTGGATCGCTTGAACTCAGGAGTTCTGAGCTGCAGAGGACTATGTCCATCGGGTGTCTGCACTAAGTTGGGTATGGATATGGTGCGCCTGGGGTAGCCTGGGAACACCAGGTTGTCTAAGGAGGGGGGCAACGGCCCAGGTGGGAAACGGAGCAGGGCAAAGCCCCCGTGCTGCTCAGTAGTGGGATCGCACCTGTGAATAGATGCTGTAGTGCAGCCTGAGTAATACAGCAGGACTCAGTCTTTTTACACTCTTTCTGCTCTTCAACACACACACACACTGCACGCGCGCTACAACGACACGCTTTGACATCTTTTAGCAGCTTCCTCGCTGCTTCTCTGGCTTCTCTTTCCCTTACAAAGCACAGCTGTTTCTTGCTCCTGCAGCGCCTCCACCTGGACAACACGACCAATGACCATCACTCACTGCAGCTTCACAGACTCATTCTAAGAAGCTGCTCCAGAGGACACTTACCAATGAGTTTAATGGGGTGCCATGTGTTTCCACATGCCCAAACATATTTAAGGGAAAGTAAAGGACACTTAACTATTTGACCAAATTCCCACAGTTTCCTGTCTTCTTCTTTCAGCTCATCAGTGATCATACCTAACCACAACTACATACTTTGTATTCATTTTATAAGTTTCTCAGTTTTGCTCAAATTCATATGTTTAAACAAAAGGAATGATTAGATTCAAACATTCCTTAAACATCCTCTAAATCCTGTGTCCGTCTTCAGCAAAATCAGAAGAGAGAAACAAGCGACCAGACTGGTGGAGTTGAATTATTGTTAATAATTTTAGATGATTTTGACAGTTTTTAGTGCTCTGAGCAGTGCTGTTATATCAGAATATCTCAGCTTATATTACAATATGTGAATGAGTGGAAAGACCTCTGATTTTTCACATTTTGGTGTTGATCTGAATATGAATAATCCTGCCTCTGACTGCAGGAGGATCATTTAAAACAGAACTTTAACTGATGGTATTTTAGCATAGCACTTCCTTTGTTTCCTTCTGAGGTTTTCTCTGACTTCACAGACTTGCTGATCGATCAGCTCAGCGAGGGAATTGATTTCAGCGGGAGCTCAGAGATGCTTCTTCATCCTCCATGTTCACCAGCATCTCCTCCTCCTGTCCCAAACTGAGAAGCTCTCTGACTTCAAGCCTCTTTGTGCTCTGTCCTCACACCTAAACTCCACCTGAGAGGCAGCACAAGCTGAAACTCTGACTTTATTTCTTCCTTTATCTGGGTGACCTGGAAGGAATCTGAAACATACAGAGACTCTGCACTGCGAGATTATTATTAAGACGATGACTGTGAACTGATCAACAGACTTTGCAGCAGTTTGTGAACAAGGACAGATGGCTCTTCATCCCAGTTCCAGCAGTTTTTCAACCCAAACTCCAATTAAAGTCTGAAGAATTCAGAGATGGTCCAACTGAGTCTGTAGGTCCTCACATCTTCAACCACACTCTGAAAAATGCTGCAGTAAGGTCCCAGTGTCATAGTGAAACATTCTTGTTAATTATAGTGCGTATAGCTACATCAAATATTCTGATATCTTTGCTCTCTGGATCTTCTAACGAAGCAAACTTTGAATATTTGGCACTGAAAATGCTCCTATCTGTGTATTTAAACAGCGTGTTTCAATGTGATAAAGATGATTCCCATAAGAAGAGAACTGCTTTCCTACATGACTGAGAACAGGCATATGTGTGTAACATCTGAAATAAAACTGTAGAAAAAGGAGACACCTGATGGAGGACATTTAGAGGCATTCCTTTTTAAATGTTTGGTGAGCTGATCTGTCAGTGTTAAAGAAGCAGAAATGAGAAACTCCTCTGAAGCTGATCAGAAATTGAGGTTTTACGGAGCACCAAAGAAAAATGTTTCATCGATATCAAACGTCAAACTTAACCAGTCAGTCATATTTTGTCAAAATGTTTCATCACTGATCAGCCTTTAACGTTTAAAAGATGCTTTATTTGGTTCCTCTGTCATTGTCATTGTTATTTCCTTTTCTGTCTCTTTCACTGAATATAATGAGTGGAAGCAGAACTTAAATCTAGCGAACGTAGCAACGAAGTCTAAAAAAAATGTGATCAGACTTTTCATTTCGGGGATTGCTTGCGTAAGCTCGTTATGCGGCCATTTCCTTTCTGTAACGCAAATACGTCACTTAACGTTCGTTGACCCTCATCAAAGGTCCAGAACATTTTGTGATGTGCGAAAACGGTGACGTCACAAAGATTCCCTGACGACACAAAGATTCCCTGACGACACAAAGATTCCCTGACGACACAAAGATTCCCTGACGACACAAAGATTCCCTGACGTCACAAAGATTCCCTGACGACACAAAGATTCCCTGACGTCAAAGATTCCCTGACGTCACAAAGATTCCCTGACGTCACAAAGATTCCCTGACGACACAAAGATTCCCTGACGTCACAAAGATTCCCTGACGACACAAAGATTCCCTGACGACACAAAGATTCCCTGACGACACAAAGATTCCCTGACGTCAAAGATTCCCTGACGTCACAAAGATTCCCTGACGACACAAAGATTCCCTGACGACACAAAGATTCCCTGACGACACAAAGATTCCCTGACGACACAAAGATTCCCTGACGACACAAAGGCGTGACGTCACCGCCGTTGAAGTTAAAACAGGCAGTTTTATTCATCAACTGAGCGCTTCAATTTCTTTTAGGATCTGGAAGTATAGAAGACAACATGTCAGGATACAGTAATCAGTGTACTGAGGAGGCTTCTGTGGAGTCAGAGCACACCAGAGAAGAGGAGATGGAGCAGCTGATGGAAACAGAGCAATCCTGAGATGAGGGGAAAGTTATGGACAAGACCTCTTAGACAAGATGGCCCAACTTAAGAACAGGACCATGATAATGCAAGAACAGAACAAAATGACATTGGCAGAAATAATGGATATACAGGAGAGAGAGCGGAACCTGAAGGTCAGAGCGGGACTGAGTCTTCTTGAAAAGAAGCTGAAAACAGAAAAGGCATCCAAGGAACATTTGAAAGAAGAAGTTGAGGCTCGGTATCAAAATGAGGATGTTTTGAATGAGAAAATCCAGATTCTCACTGAAGAGCTGGCCCAGAAAAATGAAAAAATTAAACATTTGATGACTGATAAGGAAAATCTTCAGGACCATGTGGAGGAATCCCAAAAAGTAATTCCGAGTAAAGACGAGCTGATAACCAAACAGAGCAGGGAAATACTTCCTCAGAAGGAGTTGAACAATTTAAGACAAGCAGACCAAGATCAGATGCCCCAGACTTCCACTGATGCCTCAACAGGGAAACCTCAGACCAGAGGTCGGTGGCAGTTCTGTACCAAATGCATGTTTAAAGTAGCTGAATATGCCGTTGTCGGTGACAACGCATATTGGCAGTTCCATTTTTTTATAGCAGCAGGTTTGTAGCTTGCTGCCAGACGATTTCCATGGACATGGAGAATTAATATTCTAAAGACAATAGATTTTGTAAACTCCAAAGACAAGACTGTTGCTTTGGATAAAAGCGTCTGCTAAATGCAGAAACATAAGCATAAGCATAAAGATTGTCAGGCCCAAGAGTGGAGGACGCAGGAGCAGGAGGTGATGTATTCAAAAGCTTTTATTTGAGGAGCAGAAGTTCTCAAGTCTCTCCAGAGAGAAACAAAACAGGCTATGGAAGTCACTAATTTATTTATATATATATACACTTCTCCCAAAATGAGAGAAGTATATCTATGAAAATTTATCAAAATCAAAATCACTCCACTATAAGGAGGTACAAAAAAAAGGACTATCAAGATTTAACTGTAACTAAATATCACTCCTGCTACGGAGGAAAAACAAATAACCTCTCCTGAAAAATGGGAGGCACTACACTATGAAAATGTATTAAACAAAAACTCACTTCAACTGGGAGGAAAAACAGGAATGCTATGAAAAACTTAAACTGGTACTTTAGCACGACTATTTTATCAAAGTTAACAAGAACAAAAAATCTCTGTTGGCGAGGATACAAGACAGCAAATTAGCTTGCTGATGACGTCACGATCAAAAAGCCCAAAACCTGCTTGAATGAGAGCACCTGTCGCCGGGAGCGGGGGCGCGCGCCTGTAATCCAAGCTACCGGGAGGCTGAGGCTGGTGGATCGCTTGAACTCAGGAGTTCTGAGCTGCAGAGGACTATGTCCATCGGGTGTCTGCACTAAGTTGGGTATGGATATGGTGCGCCTGGGGTAGCCCGGGAACACCAGGTTGTCTAAGGAGGGGGGCAACGGCCCAGGTGGGAAACGGAGCAGGGCAAAGCCCCCGTGCTGCTCAGTAGTGGGATCGCACCTGTGAATAGATGCTGTAGTGCAGCCTGAGTAATACAGCGGGACTCAGGCTTTTTACACTCTTTCTGCTCTTCCACACACACACACACTGCACGCGCGCTACAACAACACGCTTTGACATCTTTTAGCAGCTTCCTCGCTGCTTCTCTGGCTTCTCTTTCCCTTACAAAGCACAGCTGGTTCTTGCTCCTGCAGCGCCTCCACCTGGACAACACGACCAATGACCATCACTCACTGCAGCTTCACAGACTCATTCAAAGAAGCTGCTCCAGAGGACACTTACCAATGAGTTTAATGGGGTGCCATGTGTTTCCACATGCCCAAACATATTTAAGGGAAAGTAAAGGACACTTAACTATTTGACCAAATTCCCACAGTTTCCTGTCTTCTTCTTTCAGCTCATCAGTGATCATACTGAACTACAACTACATACTTTGTATTCATTTGATAAGTTTCTAAGTCTTGCTCAAATTCATATGTTTAAACAAAAGGAATGATTAGATTCAAACATTCCTTAAACATCCTCTAAATCCTGTGTCCGTCTTCAGCAAAATCAGAAGAGAGAAACAAGCGACCAGACTGGTGGAGTTGAATTATTGTTAATAATTTTAGATGATTTTGACAGTTTTTAGTGCTCTGAGCAGTGCTGTTATATATCAGAATATCTCAGCTTATATTACAATATGTGAATGAGTGGAAAGACCTCTGATTTTTCACATTTTGGTGTTGATCTGAATATGAATAATCCTGCCTCTGACTGCAGGAGGATCATTTAAAACAGAACTCTAACTGATGGTATTTTAGCATAGCACTTCCTTTGTTTCCTTCTGAGGTTTTCTCTGACTTCACAGACTTGCTGATCGATCAGCTCAGCGAGGGAATTGATTTCAGCGGGAGCTCAGAGATGCTTCTTCATCCTCCATGTTCACCAGCATCTCCTCCTCCTGCCCCAAACTGAGAAGCTCTCTGACTTCAAGCCTCTTTGTGCTCTGTCCTCACACCTAAACTCCACCTGAGAGGCAGCACAAGCTGAAACTCTGACTTTATTTCTTCCTTTATCTGGGTGACCTGGAAGGAATCTGAAACATACAGAGACTCTGCACTGCGAGATTATTATTAAGACGATGACTGTGAACTGATCAACAGACTTTGCAGCAGTTTGTGAACAAGGACAGATGGCTCTCCATCCCAGTTCCAGCAGTTTTTCAACCCAAACTCCAATTAAAGTCTGAAGAATTCAGAGATGGTCCAACTGAGTCTGTAGGTCCTCACATCTTCAACCACACTCTGAAAAATGCTGCAGTAAGGTCCCAGTGTCATAGTGAAACATTCCTGTTAATTATAGTGCGTATAGCTACATCAATTATTCTGATATCTATGCTCTCTGGATCTTCTAACAAAGCAAACTTTGAATATTTGGCACTGAAAATGCTCCTATCTGTGTATTTAAACAGCGTGTTTCAATGTGACAAAGATGATTCCCATAAGAAGAGAACTGCTTTCCTACATGACTGAGAACAGGCATATGTGTGTAACATCTGAAATAAAACTGTAGAAAAAGGAGACACCTGATGGAGGACATTTAGAGGCATTCCTTTTTAATGTTTGGTGAGCTGATCTGACAGTGTTAAAGAAGCAGAAATGAGAAACTCCTCTGAAGCTGATCAGAAATTACGGAGCACCAAAGAAAAATGTTTCATCGATATCAAATGTCAAACTTAACCAGTCAGTCATATTGTCAAAATGTTTCATCACTGATCAGCCTTTAACGTTTAAAAGATGCTTTATTTCGTTCCTCTGTCATTGTCATTGTTATTTCCTTTTCTGTCTCTTTCACTGAATATAATGAGTGGAAGCAGAACTTAAATCTATCGAACGTAGAAACGAAGTCTAAAAAAAATGTGATCAGACTTTTCATATCGGGGATTGCTTGCGTAAGCTCGTTATGCGGCCAATTCCTTTCTGTAACGCAAATACGTCACTTAACGTTCGTTGACCCTCATCAAAGGTCCAGAACATTTTGTGATGTGCGAAAACGGTGACGTCACAAAGATTCCCTGACGACACAAAGATTCCCTGACGACACAAAGGCGTGACGTCACCGCCGTTGAAGTTAATACAGGCAGTTTTATTCATCAACTGAACACTTCAATTTCTTTAAGGATCTGAAAGTATAGAAGACAACATGTCAGGATACAGTAATCAGTGTACTGAGGAGGCTTCTGTGGAGTCAGAGCACACCAGAGAAGAGGAGATGGAGCAGCTGATGGAAACAGAGCAATCCTGAGATTTGGGGGGAAAGTTATGGACAAGACCTCTTAGACAAGATGGCCCAACTTAAGAACAGGACCATGATAATGCAAGAACAGAACAAAATGACATTGGCAGAAATAATGGATATACAGGAGAGAGAGCGGAACCTGAAGGTCAGAGCTGGACTGAGTCTTCTTGAAAAGAAGCTGAAAACAGAAAAGGCATCCAAGGAACATTTGAAAGAAGAAGTTGAGGCTCGGTATCAAAATGAGGACGTTTTGAAGGAGAAAATCCAGATTCTCACTGAAGAGCTGGCCCAGAAAAATGAAAAAATTAAACATTTGATGACTGATAAGGAAAATCTTCAGGACCAAGTGGAGGAATCCCAAAAAGTAATTCCGAGTAAAGACGAGCTGATAACCAAACAGAGCAGGGAAATACTTCCTCAGAAGGAGTTGAACAATTTAAGACAAGCAGACCAAGATCAGATGCCCCAGACTTCCACTGATGCCTCAACAGGGAAACCTCAGACCAGAGGTCGGTGGCAGTTCTGTACCAAATGCATGTTTAAAGTAGCTGAATATGCGTTGTCGGTGACAACGCATATTGGCAGTTCCATTTTTTATGGCAAGACAGGTTTGTAGCTTGCTGCCAGACGATTTCCATGGACATGGAGAATTAATATTCTAAAGACAATAGATTTTGTAAACTCCAAAGACAAGACTGTTGCTTTGGATAAAAGCGTCTGCTAAATGCATAAACATAAGCATAAGCATAAAGATTGTCAGGCCCAAGAGTGGAGGACGAAGAGCAGGAGGTGATGTATTCAAAAGCTTTTATTTGAGGAGCAGAAGTTCACAAGTCTCTCCAGAGAGAAACAAAACAGGCTATGGAAGTCATTAATTTATTTATATATATATACACTTCTCCCAAAATGAGAGAAGTATATCTATGAAAATTTATCAAAATCAAAATCACTCCACTATAAGGAGGTACAAACAAAAGGACTATCAAGATTTAACTGTAACTAAATATCACTCCTGCTACAGAGGAAAAACAAATAACCTCTCCTGAAAAATGGGAGGCACTACACTATGAAAATGTATTAAACAAAAACTGCAAATTAGCTCGCTGATGACGTCAGGATCAAAAAGCCCAAAACCTGCTTGAATGAGAGCACCTGTAATCCAAGCTACCGGGAGGCTGAGGCTGCTGGATCGCTTGAACTCAGGAGTTCTGAGCTGCAGAGGACTATGTCGATCGGGTGTCTGCACTAAGCTCGTTCATGCTCGCACTATTTTCTTCGCAGTGGCGGAGTAATATCAACGAACATCCAGTACAAAATGTCAAATAAAACACGACAGAAGCAACTTTTCGCAACGAAATTTGAAATGGATTACCAGTGCACACCAGTTTATGGTGCTTTTACGGACCTTTTTGGACATGCACCATGCTCTCCATTCTGAAGCAGGTTGAGAAGAATCAAAATTAGGCAAATACCGGAGACAGCAGTAAACATCAAAAAAGCGGTGAGGGGGGTTCTAAAACATTGCAGACGACTCATAAATGAGGCTTAATGTTGAAAATACCACAGTTCTCCTTTAAAAAGAAACTGTCAAAACTATGATACAGAAATATGAGCTGGTTAAACAAATGGGGGCACTGAATATATAGGTGTACGTATTCACATGCATGTGCACATGTGACTGTGTGTGTACATGTATGTGTGAAAGTATATATGCTTGTATGGGTTCATATGTGTATACAGCTATGTGTGTGTATTTGTTTGATGTTGAGTAGATGGATGGTCAGCAGTCATCACTTAAACGTATTTTATGCTTTTTTATGGTTGTTGTTGTCATTCTTTTTTGCTTGGACACTTATTATGGGTGCCAATGCTGAAGGGATTAGACACACATATTACTCTTGTATCAGACTCTTATTGTGAGAATGCTGTTACTATTGTTTTCCTGTTTTTCTTTGTTGTGAGAATGCTGTTAAGCACTATTGTTGAACTATCACAGTTTAAAAACTTAGTAAAATCCTTGATGATTTCTGAGTTTACAACGCATTCCAATGACACGGAATGTTCGTGTGCACAGTGGAGGCTCCAACTGACAGTGGAAGAATACAGAAAGATTCTTCAGAAAAAAAGTTTTTAACCTCTCACTGTTTCCAAAATATTTAAGCCACAGAAATAATTTTAGCATTAAAACGTAGGAAAATGTATCCTATTTCAGCCAATGTGACATTCATAGCCTTCAGATCTTTAGTCTTCAGATTTTTCTTCTCTTTTCTGTAGTTTTGTGCCTTCATTCAGCTCCAACTTCCAAAAATACATTTTAGGCCTTTTGGAACTTCAGCAAATGAGTTTCTACTAATTTTTCAAATTGTTCTACATTGTTTCTCTTCTTTCTGAATTTTTTCACTTTTTGTTTTACATTTTTCTTCTCTTTTCTGTAGTTTTGTGCCTTCATTCAGATCCAGCTCCTTTAAAAAATACCTTTCAGGCCTTTTGAAGCGTCAGCAAATGAGTTAGTCTACGTTCAGACTGCAGACCTTGATGCTTAATTCCGATTTTTTTTGTGAAATCGTATTTTTTTGTGAGGTCGTTCACATTGCAATTAAATGCGACCTGTATGTGGCCTGCTGTGTGAACGGCGTACCGCCCCATACTATCCCGCATGCGCAGAAGAGCATACGATGACGTCATACGCAGCGAGCGTGTCCAGTGTTTGTGCAAGTAAACACGAATGGTAAGAGTAGGAATGCATATATTGCGATTTTTAAAGTTGTTGTCCAGCTGGAACCAGCACATTAATCACGGCATAATTGTAAAGAGGATATTAAAAAGAAAAAGAGCTAGGCTTTTGGCCCTGGCCTTTAGTGGGGCAGTGGCATCGTCTATCCAAAGACACGTTTGGGTGCGTCGTCGTAGCCAGGAGTGGTGGGACTGTGATGTGAGCGGCTTTTCAGACGCGGACTTCATTCAAAATTTTCGGATGACAAGGAGGTCTTTCATTTATCTCTGTGAGCGCCTTTCTTTAGCGCTATCACGACAAGACACACACCTCCGACGGTCCATATTGGTGAGCAAACACGTTGCGATTGGACTGTACTGGCTGGCAACAGGTGCTTGCGACCGTACAATTGATCACATAATGATGACGCGTAGGTCGGATAAATGCGCCCTGGCCGTTCAGACTGCAGTCACATGGCAGATACGTATCGGAATTAGGACCACATATCCAAGTGGCCTGGATCGGATTTGAAAAAATCCGATCTGTGCTGTTCAGACTGTCATGAAAAGATCAGATACAGGTCGCATAGGGCCAAAAAAATCGGATTTGGGTCACTTCAGTGTGCTGTCTGAACGTAGCCTTAGTGTAGTTTTCCGTCTCATCGAACCCTAAGCCTTCATTTCTTTTTAAAGCTGGCATATCCATTCCATTTAAGTCTTTTAAAATGACTCAGCAAAATTTTAATAGTTTTCACTTATTGTTTCACTTGTTCTCCTGTTGTTTTTAACTCTTTCACCTTTTACTGCTGAAACTTCTGCATTTTTTTCAACTTTTTAACAAATTCTTAAGTTCTTCCAATAGTGTGAAATCATTCCACTGTTGTCTTTTAACATTCAAATTCCTTCAACCCTTCATATATGTATAACATATACAAATATACATCTTATTTTTAACCCTTCAGCTTCTTCAACTAAGAATTCAGCAGTTTTTTCCAATAGGTTTAAATCATTCCACGATTGTCATTTCAACTTCAAACTCCTTCAACCAAGACTTCAGCAACTGTTTGTTCTGCTAAAATGTTCACTATTTTCAGCTTTTTTAGCATGGTCAGCTGTCCACGTTCAGCTTTTCAGCATTCTCACTGCTGTTTAGCAGGAACAGCTCTTTCTCGTTATATGAAACCATTAAACCATTTTTGCACAAAAGGCAAGGCAAGGCAATTTTATTTGTGTAAACCGGTATGAAACCTCTGCGTTGTGTTAAGGTTAATGGATGGAGACCACACTGCTGCTCTTTCGAAGGTCTTTTTATTTTCCAACCTTTCCTCACCGAACATCACAAAAGAGAGCGCGATTACAATGACGCAAACATTAGCACAAATAAGTAAAACATGGAGCAACATGGACAAAATAAAATGACAAATATAAGTGACAAAATGGGAGCTCACCTTTCCTCACTGAACATCATAAAAGAGAGGAAGAGTTTTGGCAGGATCGTGTCTTTTGTCACAAATGTTGCTCCCCCATAAAAGAATGTACAGACACAGAAAAAGAAAACAAAAGTTCCACCTGACTAATCTCATAAATGTCATAAAAACAATTAAAACAATAATTTTGTGGAATTATACACAAGCCAAATTAACCCTTGTTACATTTATAGAGCACAATTCGTACACAAGGTAATTCAAAGTGCTTTACAACTACATAAAATTACAAGATGGCAATAAAATCATTAAAAAGAAATAAAAAGTAAAAACCCATTAAAAATAATCATTAATTAATTGCAGTGCAGATAAAATACTTTCAGGAGTCATATGCACAGCTAAATAGAACTGTTTTCAGCCTGGATTTAAACATTGTCAGAGTTGAGGCCTGTCTCACATCTTCTGGAAGACTGTTCCAGATTTTAGGGGCATAAAACTGAAACGCAGCCTCACCTTGTTTAGTCCTGACTCTGGGCACCAGCAGGAGACCCCTCCCTGAGGTTCTCAGAGCCCGAGTTGGTTCATATGGCTCTAACATGTCAGAGATGTACTTTGGCGCTTGACCGTGAAGAGACTTGTACACAAGCAGAGCCGTTTTAAAGTCTATTCTCTGAGCGACAGGAAGCCAGTGCAGAGACCTGAGCACTGGACTAATATGGTCGTATTTCCTGGTTCTAGTCAGGACTCGAGCAGCAGCGTTCTGGATGTACTGCAGCTGTCTTACAGCCCGTTTAGAGAGCCCAGTGAGCAGGCCGTTACAGTAGTCTAACCTGCTGGAGACAAACGCATGGATTAGTCTTTCTAAGTCTGGTTTAGACACTATTCCTTTGATTGTTTTACATCCACACACTGATCTGTTCGATGCAGTGACACAATGTATCTACAGGCCCGTGTTCTCCTGCCGTCAGTGACACGTAGATCTGAGTGTCATCTGCATAGTTGTGGTGGGACACATTATAGCTGCGTATTAGCTGGCCTAGTGGAAGCATGTACAGATTGAACAATACGGGTCCCAGGATTGACCCCTGGGGAACCCCACAGGTCATAGCCATTTGGTGGTGGGGACCAAGCTGGGGGGGCTTTGGTCGATGGAGTAGGCTGGGGAGGGAGAGGGGCTCGATGCTTCTTTGAGGATAGAATTCTTGATCTTGCCATGTTTGGCGTGAGAGGAACCATTTTAATCCCCGATTTCACCAAGCTTTCAAGGTGATCAGGAAATCTCATGGGTGACAGTGGAGAAGAGAACGATGGTGAAATATCTCTGGAGGGTGTAGATGCAGCAGGTGGTCCCAGGCCTGTGGTGAGGGCCGTGGTGAAGGCGATGGTGGAGCTGCTGAATCCTGCGTTTGGGATGCTGGAGGTGCTGCTGTGGCTGCTGTGGCTGAATCCTTTGCTGGGTCCTTGGGTGGCGAGGCAGGAGCAGAAAACGTTCAGCTCTTTCTTGAGATGGGGGCTATCACTTTTGGTGTTTATAACTTTTACAGTTTTTAAAATATTAAGGTTTTTGTGCAACTTTTCCTCCCTTTAAAAGTAATGGTAAATCCTATCAAATCAATAAAAAAGCTTCCTCCTCTTTCAAATTTAACTACTTCAGCATACTTTCAGCTACAGACACCACTCAAACTTTAAAGATCCACTTCCATCGTTATTTAATTTACAAATATACATATTACTGTGGTCACCACTATGATTGAATGCATTGTCCATCGTCAAAAAAAAAAAAACGTCACGGGGCACACCCCCTAGACCACAGCTGAGCTGTGCCACTGTCAGCCCGCAGCGCACTATGTTTGAACTGTGAGTTTCTTGCTGCACGGCAACGATTGGCAATCATTGCTGTGAATTTGTGAAAGTTGGCGGATAAAATCATGTCTTCATGTATTCGCACCGCCTTACTCGCGCGAGCATTGCCGCGGGTGTAAATTGAATTTACTCGCCTTATTCGCGCGAGTAAAAAACGAGTGAATAGCGCAAGGGGCTATCCATTTCATTCTCTCATCAACCATGGCTGATATAAGTACCATCGCGTCCTTGTACCTGCTGTGGCATTCCGAGATTCGTCTGAAACGCACACGCCGTCGTGTATGGGTCAGTGACATCATCCGGTGGTGCATTCAGCTCGGAGAATTTCACCGCCTTCTCCAGGAGTTGTGTCTGGATGACGGCCGCTTCCAGCGGTATTTTAGGCTCACCAGGACCCAGTTTGATGACCTGCTCAGGAGGATCGGTGCCGTGATCTCTCGGCAGGACACCAACTACAGGCGCTCCGCAGCTGAAATGGAGCTACGGTGCCGTGATCACCTGAAATCGGTGCCGTGATTTCAGGTTTATTTTTTTATTTTATTTAGTCAGGGACCATGTGCAAAGTACATTAATTACAAAGTAAAGAGATGACCTGCACCAGATGTAGTTTAGAAGCTAATTTCCATCTGCAGTCCCATCTGCATGTCACAGACACGACTCCATTTCAGCTGCGGAGAGCCTGTCCATCCAGGGGTGCAAACAGAGGTATGGTCAAAAAGGAGTGAGATTATCGAAGCCCACGCCCCCGCAGGAATTATCATATAATTACATTTTGCCACCACCTCTGCCATCCAGGGCTCACCCTATTCACACAAAAATGTTCTTTATATGAAAATACACTGTCCCAGTTCCTTGGAAATTCTTAAAAGTAAAGAATACTGAGACAACGCTGGAAACATATGGCATGTCCCCTTTTTTTTCAATTTTTTTTAAAAAGTCTGACATTTTGAATATGACTCAATACACACAAGTTCCAAAATATTACACCATTAACAACCTCAGTTCACTCTCATAGACTTTTATATCACCACAACTTTCTTTAGCACACCGAGAAACAACAGAAAAATAGCCTCAGAGCAGCTAAAAAGACAAGTTTCTCACCGTTGCTCTCTGTATTTCAAATTACGCCGATATCGGAGCTTGCAGCGGCTCTACAGGTGACAGGTGAGTGTAAAGCTGGGCATACACTGTGCGATTTTTTCAATCGCGGTATTCAGCTGCTGCTCATACTGTACGAGTGAATCGCAAGGGTTAAAACGTCACAGCTCACGATTCCTGTTCTCACACTGTACGACCCGATGGTCTGATGCGATCTGGCTGCTCACACTACACGACACGTCGGACTCGGTCGCTGCCATGCTTTTCTGTTGTCTTTTTCTTCTTCTGTTGACATTTTTCTCTTCCGTACCTATGTGCGCGCATGCGTAGTGTGACAGGATGAGGTCAATCGGCTGGTCCAGCTGCTTCAACTGTACGAGAGCCTCACGAGGGGCGACCAGGATTTCAAACAAGTTTGATTTTCATCCGATCGATCGGGAGGTGGTCGGGAGGGCTTAATCGTTTGTCGTTACCCCATGTATACTAGACGATGCGAGACGCACGATTGAGCCAAAACTCGGCCCGATCTCCAAAATAGTCGCACGAGTGAAAATCTTGTCGACATCGGGCCAAAAATCGCACAGTGTATGCCCAGCTTTAGCCTGTTAGACACAGAGCTAGCATTAGCATGGACGACGGTAAGCGTTAACAAGCCTTTATTTTGATAACTGACTCGTCTTACCGACGTACTTGTCTCCGGACTTCCAATCGGTATGTGCTCTGACTTTCTTTCAGTGTAACTCGGGATTTTTCTCCTTTTTCTGTCCTTTTCACAAGTAGCTGCACTTTACTTCTCTGGTTAAGGTCAGAAAATAACGTAAAAATCGTGCGCCTGCAGTTCACCTGGCTGTTGAGGCACTCCCCACGTGGGGTCATACGAACTGTGCGGTGCATTCAAATGCAACAGGAACATTAAACTTTACAGATGCAAACATAAAATAAATACTCTCCCGCTTCTTTTATTGGTCTCTATGTCAGTCCAGAGAGATTCGGGGCTGAACTTTGATGAAATTATAATCAGACATTACAACAACACTCCCCCCCCCCCCCCCCCCTAAAAAATAAAAACTCATCGGATCTGCACGATTCACACAAGTCCCCCAGACAGCTGTGAAAAAGGCGGCATCCGCCAAAAGGCGCGCCGTTTGCACCCCTGCCATCAGATTAGCTGTGGCCATGCCATACAAGGCTATGGGCGAGGCTTACGACAGAGTGACGAATCAAAGTTTCGCCTTCTCTCACACGCTCATTTGTCTGTGCCTCAAGTGGGTTGACCCTTCAATGACCAGTGCAGCCCAAGTTGATCGAATTACACTTTGGCGCGGCGCATACTCATATGACTTGTTGTGACCTACCACATTTTAAAATGAGTGACACAAAAGTGGTTTCCAGCGAAAGTTGGCCTTTAAAATGTTCACAAGACATTCAGCTATGACTGAATGAAGCAGCTTTTTTTTTTTTAAATATTCAGCCAATTTTGAACTATCACAATTTAAAAATTTAGTAAAATCCTTGATGATTTCTGAGTTTACGATGCATTCCAATGACACGGAATGTTCGTGTGTGGAGTGGAGGCTCCAACTAGGGTTGCCAACTCCCTGAAAAATAAATAAGGGACACCTCATTGGAAGGGCCGGCCGAAACCGATTGCCTTCACCCTTCCTAGCCTGGTGAATTTTTTGGCCCCTTTTTTTGTGAGTGAAACAATTTGTTAACTATTTGACTCGAACCTGAATTGAATAAGATGCATATTTTTGAGTGACATGAACACTAATTATTATCCAGCAATTCACTTTAATATAAAATAACAAAATTAACTGAATAAAATAAGTATCTTTCATAAAGGAGAAGTTAATTTTTTTTTTAACCTGGACCTGTGTCTTTATTTCACCAATACTTTAAGACGAATGAATGAAAAAATGTTTTTCCCCATTTGAGTAAAAGTACTATTGCACTGTTATCTCATAGTTGCCGTGTTGTTGTTATTTTGTAGCAGAGTGGTGCAAAAAGTCTACATGTCTGTTCATCATTAAGTGGTTTCAGAGTTACATGTTTCTGTAAAAGCATTCAGAAAACATTACAGCAATGTACTGATATTAGAAAATGTAGTTTGTACTTTTAAAAGTAAGTTCTTCAGTACTTTAACTTGAATAAAATTTTGAGTGACTTTTACTTGTAGTTGAGTAAGATTTGACCATGAGTATCAATACTTTGACGCAAGTATTGGAGTTGAGTACTTTGTCTCCCACTGCTGAAAGTAGTGTTGGCGTCTGCGTAACTGCCATGTATGCTGCTTTGTTGTCTTCCGCTATCTTCTCAGTAACTCCTCGACCAATGGGATGAGCGTATTCTCATGTGTGAATATACTGTCAGGGCATTGGTCAGTCACCGAGCAGGACAGGGCCTGGGGAAAAAAGTTTACTGTACATTTTCATATAAAGCCCCCTGTTATTAATTTCCATTGGCATGATACTGCCTATTTTTAGATTCTCACAGTAATATGGTACAAAGTGCGTCCCTTTTGAGCTCAATTCGGGACAGGTGCTTTTGTTTCTAAATACGGGACGATTCCGTTTTTCAAGGGACGATTGGCAACCCTAGGGTTCGATGAAACAGAAAACTACACTAACTCATTTGCTGAAGCTTCAAAAGGCCTGAAAGGTATTTTTTTAAAAGGAGCTGGATCTGAATGAAGGCACAAAACTACAGAAAAGAGAAGAAAAATGCAAAAAGCATTGGCAGTTGGAAGGTACTGCTATGATTCAGAGGCTTCTAATTCAAAAAGTAAAGCTCTGAAGGCTATGAAAGTCACATTGGCTGAAATAGGATACATTTTCCTACGTTTTAATGCTAAAATTATTTCTGTGGCTTAAATATTTTGGAAACAGTGAGAGGTTAAAAACTTTTTTTCTGAAGAATCTTTCTGTATTCTTCCACTGTCAGTTTGAGCCTCCTCTGTGCACACGAACATTCCGTGTCATTGGAATGCGTTGCAAACTCAGAAATCATCAAGGATTTTACTAAGTTTTTAAACTGTGATAGTTCAAAATTGTGTCAACAATAACAACACTAGTTCAACAATAGTGCTTAACAGCATTCTCACAACAAAGAAAAACAGGAAAACAATAGTAATAGCATTCTCACAATAAGAGTCTGATACAAGACAGGGTATATGCACGAATCCTGGAGTTGAATTTACTACCTTTTTCACTAACTCCACCATATTTTTTTACTACCAACACAACATCGGGCAGCAGCCTTTTTGTGTGTGTGTGTGTGTGTGGGCGGTGGGGGGGGTATCCTACCCATAACCCTTATCTCCACCCTAAGGACAACTTGACATGTCTTAAAACAAATGACACAGGACAACAGTGATTAACATTAATAAACATTTAATAAAATGCGTCATATTACACACACTCACACACATCCGACAGACTAAGGTGGTGAATTTTTCTCTTAAAAGAGCAACTGAGGCCATCACAAGAGGTAACTTGTAACTATTACCTATAGGGTTTACACTGTGGACTCAAGAACTGTTCAAAAGAGTGGTAATGGGTGGTAACCATTGTGATGAGCTGTGCATCCCCATGAAGTTCTGAATGTTCTGTTCTGTAGGAGCCCCAGCATTTTCAGATTGACATTTGGGCCATCCATACTGACAGATAGCAGGTGTCTTGGGTTGGTTTGTGCAACACATTCCTGTGAATTGTAATTGAAAAAAAGTTGATTAAAAATAACGATTTGTGCTTTAATAGTCATAAAACTCTGCTAGACAGTCCCAGTAAGTCATGTTTCATCATGTTTTTCTTTTGTAGTACTCATCTGTCAGAAATATTAACCAAATCCTTCATCTATAAAGACCCCCAACAGAGCTCCCTCTACTCAGCCAGTATGTACTTACTGACAGTGTCACACGGTGAGGTCAAGTTGGGTTTTTGTCTTGTCTCCATGTTTTGTCATTTCACTTTTACTTTGAAGAGTAACTCTCCTCTTGTTTCAGGTCACTTGCCCTTCCTCATGTCTCACCTGTTGGAGTGTCTTCCCTGATTCCTGTTTCCCATTACCCTCATGTGTCTTATAGTCTGCGTCTCCCTTTGTCTTGTGCCTGAGTGTTTCATCTTTTCGTTCACCCAAGCCTGCCACAGCCACAGAAATTCTTGCCTTGTTCGTGCATTTTCCTAGCCTCCTTGCGAGTGATTTTTTTTTTTTCATAAATTTTGATAATCTAGTCTAAGTTTTTCACAGTCATTTTTGATAGCCTCCTTTAGGAGTGAATTTTTGTCATAGATTACGTTTCATGATTTTGTAGAGCCTCCGGTTTTGTAGGAGTGCATTTAGTTGTTTTTTCCTCTTTTATTTATTAAGTTTTATTTAATATATAGAAGTGTATTTTCATAGCTCTTTATTTTTCATCACGTCGCATTGGTGGTTGGAACATCCTAATAAACCCTGCCTTATTTGGATTATCTGCATCTGAGTCCTCCTTTCAAGCCAAGTTCTGACAGACAGAAAACAAACCTCTGAAAATACCAAAAGAAAAACAAAACACATACACCACATCAAAATATAAAATGATGTCGATTACATCTAGAGGTCGGAGAATTTGTTGTTTACACGTATCCAGTAACAACTGGCTTCCCCAAAAGTTTGTTGCTGTCACTCAGTTGACCACCAAATTCAGTTTCATCTGATAGGTTACTTAACTAGTCCTATACTACCTACTGAGAATATAGTGAGGTGAAAGTATGCCATTAACTGAGGAAATTAAGTTGACTGATTTAAAAATAAAGAAAAGAAAGTAGGTAGGCCTACTGTAGTAAAGTATTTTTTATTTTTACTTAGTTAAATAAGTTTCTACTGCTCCCATCACATTGAGGGCAATATGAATCAGTAATACATAGGCTAGTCATATCACACTCAAGCTTGTGGATGACATTATAATTTTTTTCTAATAGGCATATGTTATGTGCTTTGGGCACATTGGTAATTATTTTGGTAATTAATTTGATTACGTTAATTTGTGGCGCTGTTGGTCCGCCTATAAATAGGCTGGGTTTCGACATGTTAGCGACTGACTTCCACCTTTCCGCTCGCCCCATCACCAACGGGAAGGCATCGTGACGCGGCGCGCGCTCGTCCAGTCATTGTAGGCCGCAGCTGACGTCTCCAGCCTGCCATGCGGCATTTTTGGTTAGTGTTTGTTTGTTTGTTTTCTCGTTATGATTTTGGCCTGGTGGGACCGGTTGTCCTGGTTTCGATCTTTCTTTTGCATTAGGTTCCTTTTTGCTTTAGTCCAGTACTAGTAGGGGCTTCGACGGCCCTGTATAGGGTTGGCCCCCTGCTGTATCGTTTTGTTATGTTTGATCGGCTCACCAGGTCCAACTTTCTGTTATTACTTTTGGGGTTGTGTTTTTCCCTTTTCTTTCTTTTTTTGGGACACGGGAAAACTGAGGGAAGTTAACTTTCTTTTTCTTCACAGAAAATCAAAAGCAGCTGAATAAGAACTAAAGTTCCAGAGAGTTTAATAATAAAATATATATTTTTGAACCCTCAATCTTGTCTCGTGTCCTCCAAATATGTTGTGCCTTGGTAGCCGTAGCTTGGTTTTTCTTTGGTGTGAATTTGATCATCTGCAGGATTTGTTTCCAAAGAAGATTGTGCAGGTCCTGCAGAGATTTCGCTGTATCCATCTACTTTGGTTTCCTCCTCTGGAAAGAATGGTTTTAGGAGTTTGCTCACAGCCTCTGGAGGACTTTGTTTATCTTTGGTTGGAATTTTATCATCTGCAGGATTTGTTCCCAAAGTAGATTCCGTAGTTCCTGCAGAGATTTCGCTTTATCCATCTACTTTGGTTTCCTGCTCTGGAAAGAAAATTTTAGGAGTTTGCTCACAGCCTCTGGAGGACTTTGTTTTTCTTTGGTGGGAATTTGATCATCTGCAGGATTTGTTCCCAAAGAAGATTCCGCAGTTCCTGCAAAGATTTCGCTGTATCCATCTACTTTAGTTTCCTCCTCTGGAAAGAATGGTTTTAGGAGTTTGCTCACAGCCTCTGGAGGACTTTGTTTATCTTTGGTGGAAATTTTATCATCTGCAGAATTTGTTTCCAAAGAAGATTCCGTAGTTCCTGCTGAGATTTCGCTGTATCTATCTACTTTGGTTTCCTCCTCTGGAAAGAATGGTTTTAGGAGTTTGCTCACAGCCTCTGGAGGACTTTGTTTTTCTTTGGTGGGAATTTTATCATCTGCAGAATTTGTTTCCAAAGAAGATTCCGTAGTTCCTGCAGAGATTTCGCTGTATCTATCTACTTTGGTTTCCTCCTCTGGAAAGAAAATTTTAGGAGTTTGCTCACAGCCTCTGGAGGACTTTGTTTTTCTTTGGTGGGAATTTGATCATCTGCAGGATTTGTTCCCAAAGAAGATTCCGCAGTTCCTTCAAAGATTTCGCTGTATCCATCTACTTTAGTTTCCTCCTCTGGAAAGAATGGTTTTAGGAGTTTGCTCACAGCCTCTGGAGGACTTTGTTTATCTTTGGTGGAAATTTTATCATCTGCAGAATTTGTTTACAAAGAAGATTCCGTAGTTCCTGCTGAGATTTCGCTGTATCTATCTACTTTGGTTTCCTCCTCTGGAAAGAATGGTTTTAGGAGTTTGCTCACAGCCTCTGGAGGACTTTGTTTTTCTTTGGTGTGAATTTGATCATCTGCAGAATTTGTTCCCAAAGAAGATTCCGTAGTTCCTGCAGAGATTTCGCTGTATCCATCTACTTTGGTTTCCTCCTCTGGAAAGAATGGTTTTAGGAGTTTGCTCAAAGCCTCTGGAGGACTTTGTTTATCTTTGGTGTGAATTTGATCATCTGCAGGATTTGTTCCCAAAGAAGATTCCGCAGTTCCTGCAGAGATTTCGCTTTATCCATCTACTTTGGTTTCCTCCTCTGGAAAGAAAATTTTAGGAGTTTGCTCACAGCCTCTGGAGGACTTTGTTTATCTTTGGTGTGAATTTGATCATCTGCAGGATTTGTTCCCAAAGAAGATTCCGCAGTTCCTGCAAAGATTTCGCTGTATCCATTTACTTTAGTTTCCTCCTCTGAAAAGTATGGTTTTAGGAGTTTGCTCACAGCCTCTGGAGGACTTTGTTTATCTTTGGTGTGAATTTGATCATCTGCAGGATTTGTTCCCAAAGAAGATTCCGCAGTTCCTGCAAAGATTTCGCTGTATCCATCTACTTTAGTTTCCTCCTCTGGAAATAATGGTTTTAGGAGTTTGCTCACAGCCTCTGGAGGACTTTGTTTTTCTTTGGTGTGAATTTGATCATCTGCAGGATTTGTTCCCAAAGTAGATTCCGTAGTTCCTGCAGAGATTTCGCTTTATCCATCTACTTTGGTTTCCTGCTCTGGAAAGAAAATTTTAGGAGTTTGCTCACAGCCTCTGGAGGACTTTGTTTTTCTTTGGTGTGAATTTGATCATCTGCAGGATTTGTTCCCAAAGAAGATTCCGCAGTTCCTGCTGAGATTTTGCTGTATCCATCTACTTTGGTTTCCTCCTCTGGAAAGAATGGTTTTAGGAGTTTGCTCACAGCCTCTGGAGGACTTTGTTTATCTTTGGTGGGAATTTTATCATCTGCAGAATTTGTTCCCAAAGAAGATTCCGGAGTTCCTGCAGAGATTTCGCTGTATCTATCTACTTTGGTTTCCTCCTCTGGAAAGAATGGTTTTTGGAGTTTGCTCACAGCCTCTGGAGGACTTTGTTTATCTTTGGTGTGAATTTGATCATCTGCAGGATTTGTTTCCAAAGAATTTTCCGTAGTTCCTGCAGAGATTTTGCTGTATCCATCCATCAACTTTGGTTTCCTCCTCTGGAAATAATGGTTTAAAGAGTTTGCTCACAGCCGCTGGAGGACTTTGTTTATCTTTGGTGTGAATTTGATCATCTGCAGGATTTGTTCCCAAAGAAGATTCCGCAGGTCCTGCTGAGATTTCGCTGTATCCATCTACTTTGGTTTCCTCCTCTGGAAAGAATGGTTTTAGGAGTTTGCTCACAGCCTCTGGAGGACTTTGTTTATCGTTGGTGGGAATTTTATCATCTGCAGAACTTGTTTCCAAAGAAGGTTCCGTAGTTCCTGCAGAGATTTTGCTGTATCCATCTACTTTGGTTTCCTCCTCTGGAAAGAATGGTTTTAGGAGTTTGCTCACAGCCTCTGGAGGACTTTGTTTATCTTTTGTGTGAATTTGATCATCTGCAGGATTTGTTCCCAAAGAAGATTCTGCAGGTCCTGCAGATTTTTCGTTGTATCCATCTACTTTGGTTTCCTCCTCTAGAAAGTTTGGTTTTAGGAGTTTGCTCACAGCCTCTGGAGGACTTTGTTTTTCTTTGGTGTGAATTTGATCATCTGCAGGATTTGTTCCCAAAGAAGATTCTGCAGGTCCTGCAGAGATTTCATTGTATCCATCCATCAACTTTGGTTTCCTCCTCTGGAAATAATGGTTTTAGGAGTTTGCTCACAGCCTCTTGTTATAAATTGGCTTTATTCTTAGACTTTATGTATTCATATTCTGTAGTTCTCTAGATAATCTATTTTCCTAGTTTTTACGGTACACTCTACTCATACAACGCTAATGTACGGGAAATCCTCTAATATTGGCCTGAATTCCATTACTGGCCGGGATTCTAATATTGGCCGGTCTCGCTGTCGGAAGAGGTAAATACTGGCCGGACTCTTATACAGGCCGGGTCTATAATTAGAACCAACGATTTCTCTGGACAAGACTTGCAGCTCAATGCGCTTTACAGTCAGATTACCGGTAACAACAAAGTTAAAGCAAAATTAAGTAAAATAAAAAATAAATAAGTAGGCTATATGGTATGTTGAAATTAGCATTCACTTCTATCCCTATCACATTCGAATGCGATCACGATCGTGAGTGAGCCTGTCCACTGTGACTTGCAATAACGGCCAAACTACCGATATCGTTTTTTACAGCCCTGCGCTGCTGCCCGTCTGCGCGAGGAAGAGAACAGACAGGCAGCAGAACATGAGGAGGACGAAGAAGAACTGTACAATAATGAACTTGTTGTAGAGACTGGCGCGAGTGATGAGGAGATTACGGGGAGAGATGAAGAGGAGATGAAATACCGGTAGCCTAATCATCACCATGGTTAAGTGACAATGCACTACTGGTAACTGCGGTCAAGTGAGCCGCGGATGAACGAGTGGCGGCTCACTTGACCGCAGTCTACTGGTACTGGTATGTTTGCTACGTTTCTGTTACCATATTACCGGTACTGCACTGGAATTTAGCCTGAATTGCCGGTATTTGTCTATTTTATAGGTTCAAATAGACACAAAATCTCGTTTTTATTAATTCCACTGGTAGTCTGTTTTGCTCAAATAGAAATATAGGCCTGTCTCTAATTCTGGCCTCCTTCCAATAATGGCCGGGACCAAGATACACGTGAGTGAATAAAGGCCCCGGGCTACATTAGAGGATTTACGGTATGTCCAACACTTTAAGATGACGTAGCGGGATAAAATAACTGGGTCAGATAAAGCGTCTCTTAGGACAGATAGGTCTGGTACAGTAGATGCACGCCTGAAACAACACTTACACACACATCGCTTATCACATCCAAAGAACATGACAAAGACGGTGGATGGCCTGCTCACAGCATGAGTAAATATTCAATGATGCGTCGTCAAATGTAGGTACAACCTCTGAGATAAGGGTGAACATAAATATGAAATGTTTCCAGATCTCGGGACTTGGTCGGACGGATTTCATGCGAGAACTCTGTCTCTCCGAGTCCAGCGCTGATACTTGACCTGTGACCTCCAATAAATACTTTGTTTAACTTAAGACTGCTCCAACTGGTTCTTGGGCTTCCAATATAAAGAATCACCTCTAACAACTGGTGCCGCGACCCCGTGAATTGGACTGACTCCGAGGAAGGACTGCCGGAGCTGATTGAGGGGGTCACATTGTTCAGACAATTCGAGGCGCCCGAGAAAAAAAGGTGAGCAGAAAAACCGCTTATATATGAATATATGTGAAATTTCTGCACATTGGACAAGCTAAATTAAGTTGTCTGAATTTAGATGTCCCCTGATCAGTAAAAATCAAAGCATAAATTTACTGTTTGTTTGGTTTATTGAGGGGTCACACGTAAAAGTATAAAAACACATATTCTCACATAGGGAATGAAAATAAGTGTCCTTCAAAAAGTTTAATTCGAACAAATAAAAGAAACCGTGTGAGAGGTTTTCTTCTAAATTGGTATCCTCATGGGCAGAGTCCGTAAAAACGTCCGCAGCTCAGTGGTTAGACTAGAAAAATAAAGTGTTAATCCTCATGGGAAGGGTCGGTAAACTTATCCACGGTGGTGGTCAGACTATCAATTGTGATTTGGGGTATCCTCATGGGCAGAGTCCGTAAAAACATCCGCAGCTTAGTGGTTAGACTAGAAAAATAAAGTGTTAATCCTCATGGGAAGGGTCGGTAAACTAATCCACGGTCAGACTGATAAATCATAAAGGACACAGGGAAAGAGTTTGTTATTTTTAATGAAACTGTGGGGGTGGTTCGCCATTTGAAGAGATTTTTGCTGTGACAGAAAACAGATCCCAAGTGGTTTGTGCATATTGGGGTTGGAATAGAAAAAGGGGGGAAGTAAGATAGGGTGTTTCAGAAATTGGTGAAGTAAAATGAGTGGTGGACTGGGAAATGACCCCGAGCGAATCAAGCGCACAGGAGTTTTAGAACTTGTGTAGAAGCTTCTTGATACGGGTCCTACCACTCGGGCACTGAGCCCTTCACCTATTCTGACTAACACGTGTAATAATATCTAAATATGTCTCAAACAATGATCAATGAGTGGAAAACATGTGAACCCGGCTCTTTGCGGTCGGTACTATTTGACACTTTGATGGGATGGCAGAAATAAGCAGGAAAATTTCTGGCAGAAGTTAAATTCTCTATTCAGACACAGCCCTCTGCACATATACAACACCAAATGCCAGCAGGGCCGTTATCATCTCCAGGGGCACATCCTAATACACTAGAAGATGAGACACCCCTTCCCAACATAACTGCAACGGAGGAGAGACAGACAACTCTGCCTCCTCCTCCCCCTTATGCTGAAGCTTGCATGCTATTGGACGCGGTCCAGACACAGTTGCCCCACACCACACATGTCAAAGTCAAGGCCCGCGGGCCAGATCCGGCCCGCGAATAAATTATCTATGGCCCTCTGGATGATATTTAATTACCATTAGAACCGGCCCGCAGGCCACAGCCGCCCGCTGGCGTTTTGGAAGCACCAACACTACATCCCCCACAATGCAACGGTAGCCCGCGAAGTCACTGCAGCGCGAACAAGCGGCTTCATTATTCATCAGCAGTCAGAGTCAAAAATGGCAAAACGTAAGGTGGACGCTGAGAACAGGGACTTTCAAGCCAGGTGGGAGGCAGAGTACCTGTTTACGGAGGTAAAAGGCAAACCTGTGTGTCTTCTGTGTGGAGAAAGTGTGGCGGTCATGAAAGAATACAACCTAAGAAGGCACTATCAAACGTCTCAGAAACACACAGTCAAAGATAAGAATATGGACACGGAACAAAGGCTACAGAAGGTGGAAGAATTAAAACGAGGACTTAAGTCCAGGCAGGCTATGTTCACACATGCAAAATCACAAAGCGAGGCTGCTGTCAAGGCCAGCTTTATTGTGGCAAAAGAGGTCGCAAAATCAGCACGGCCCTTTACAGAAGGAGAGTTTATCAAAAAGTGTATGCTTGAAGTTTGTGACGCAGTGTGCCCAGACAAAAGAGTTCTATTCTCAAACGTGAGCCTGAGCAGAAACACCGTTGCTGAACGTGTAGACCAGCTTTCCACCAACATAAAAGAACAGCTTGTGAGAAAGGGAAAAGATTTCATCGCATATTCTCTTGCTGTGGATGAGAGCACGGACACATCTGACATCGCCCAACTGTCAATTTTCGTCCGTGGAGTAGACTCCAGCCTGAGCATAACAGAAGAGTTTTTGGCATTACGTCCTATGTATGGCACAACTACAGGACAAGATCTGTATGAAGAGGTATCCAGATGTGTAAATGAGATGGGGTTGCCTTGGGAAAAACTTGTGGGATTAACCACAGACGGAGCACCCGCAATGTGTGGGCGCAGGAGTGGATTGGTGGCAAGGATGCGTGAGAGGATGCGGGAGGAAAACGTCACAGATGAGCTGACAGCTTATCACTGCATCATACACCAGGAGTCATTGTGTGGCAAAGCCTTGAAAATGGAACATGTAATGAGCACCATAAAGCGAGCAGTTAACATCATCAGAGCCAAAGGTTTAAATCACCGCCAGTTCAAGGCATTTCTGGGAGAGTTCGATACAGAGTATGGTGACTTACCGTATCACACAGAGGTGCGATGGCTAAGCCAGGGAAAGGTGCTGCAAAGATGTTTCGAGCTGCGTGAGGAGATCTGTATGTTCATGGAAAGCAAGGGGAAAGACACAACAGAGCTCCGAGATGAAACTTTTCTGTGTGAAATGGCGTTTCTCTGCGACATCACGAGCCATCTGAATGTGGTGAATCTGCAGCTGCAGGGACGGGGACGTGTCATCTCTGATATGTACACAACAGTGAAGGCCTTTAAAACCAAGCTGAGTCTGTGGGAGATGCAGATGCGTAAAGAAAACTTGAGCCACTTTTCCAGCTGCCAGACCATGAAGGAGAAGCTCTCTACCGCTGTGTTCCCGAGTGCACAGTTCGCTGATAAACTCAACACACTTGCCGCCAACTTCCAACGCCGATTTGCTGACTTTGAAGCCCAAAAAGGCAGCTTTGAACTGCTCAGCAATCCCTTTGCAGTTGATGTGGAAAGCGCACCACCACAACTGCAAATGGAGTTGATTGAGCTCCAGTGCAATGACACACTGAAAGTAAAATACGAGAGAGTGGGTGCTGCTGAGTTTGCACGTTTCATCCCCGACACAATGCCCCAGTTGCGCATCCAAGCTGCTCGGACGCTCTCTATGTTTGGCAGCACATACCTGTGTGAACAACTGTTCTCATTAATGAAGCTAAACAAAACATCACACAGGAGCCGTCTTACCGACAATCACCTTCACTCAATCCTGAGGATTTCCTCAGCTCAGAGCCTAACCCCGAACATCGATGAACTTGTGCAAATGATGAGACACCACCAAGTATCAGGCTCCTCCTCAGACAAGTGAGCATCACAGAGCGTATTTTCAGTTTTTAATTCAGTTAAATTCTTACATTTGTTTCGACAAGACGTGATTTTTCTTTGAAGGGAGTATTGTTTTGTCTCTGTGCCATATATTTTGTATTTTATTTTATTTATTTATATTTATTTTTCAGTTGAATGGGCTCAGCGGAAATTGCAGATGCCATGAGAAAGAATACAACTGATTTGATCTATTTTTTTACTATTTGAAAGCAGTTATTGTTGTTGTTGTTGTTTTTAAATTGTTTTTAAAAACAATTTAATTTTTTGCTGTTTGCCTGTTGAAAATGTTTATATAAATGTTTAATGTGCAATCATTTCAATATGTTCTAATAAACATTGAACCAGTCCGGCCCTCGGCTTGTAACAAATTTGTTTTTTTTGGCCCTCGGTGTATTTGACTTTGACACCCCTGCCCCACACTATACGTGCTACGTCAGGAGCACTGCCCAACTCTACACCACTTTCCTACCCCCACCAACCTGCTGCTCTACAGAGCAGACCTCCAGTCAGAAACAGGGAAAGAGGAAACCACCACAACAGGGTCAAACTCACCCGAAGAAGTAATGATCGATGCTATCAATGCAGGGGCTACGGCCATGGGGCCAAACAAGGTCGGGTCAAACAGTACTCACACCAAGTACGGGGGATTCCTCAGTATGATTACAATCAGTGTTCGAATTATCCACCGGGCTTCGGGGGGATTGGACTTTTTGCGGATCAATTGATGACGTCACCCCCCCCCCCAAAAAAAAAATAAAATCATGATAATATCATGATATGCAAACACAACAATACGTTATCATTTGCAAACTCCCTGCTAGAGCCTCATATGAATCAAGTGACCACGTTCGCGGGAAGATCACATCAAAGCACTCGTCTCCGTAAACTCCATGTTGCCAGATTGGGCTGTTTTGGATGACCGTCTGCGGGTAAAAATGGGTATTGGGCGAGTTTTTCTGTATCTGTATATGGCTCTATGGCCATAGAAATAAATAGAATTCAGTTTAGACTGGTTTAGTTTAGATTTAGTGCCTCCAGGCGGGGTTTGAGCATGTTTGGAAATCATCTGGCAACCCTGCAAAATCAGCGCTGCGCAGGTGAATTCAGCTCAAATCTGCACGCAGCACTGTCAAGTTCAACCACCTAGCCAAAGTTTGTCTCACACACGTTGCTGCAGCAGGACGTTGCTAAATTTCCATTTAGAAACAAGCACAGCAGCAGAACCAACACATGCAGAATAATACATAAATATTAAACCTAGCAACGACCCAACTTCAAACAGCTGTATGGCTTACCAAAAGCCCACTAGCAAACTAGCAACTAGCCTACATTATGTAGTGCCCATGAGACGCAATCAAGAAATGTCAGTCAGCAAAGTGAACCCAATGACACATACAGAATCAAGCTGTAAATTATCAGACTACAACTGCCAAATTCAACATAGCTTGTAATGTCCGCTGTAAATGTGGGAGAAGGATGTCATGACATGTTCATGACTTCTGGCCTAGTTACATCCTGGGCCTTGTTGACTGGTTCATATGAATATTGTTGATAGTTAGAATGAGCGTGTTTATGATAAACTGCGAAAGCTAGGCGCCTCCAGAGAGGGCCACGTACACTTGTTATGATAAAACGGTATAAAAGGGTGTCCCAGAATGAAGACGGTGGACATTTTGTACATTCTGTATGCACGTTTTGCTGTGACAGTTTGTTCAATAAATTCCCCAATGGACTGCTAACCGACGGTGTACTCGGCCCTATTTTCTCCACAACATAATGGTGACCCCGAGTGCGTGAGATTTTGGCAGCTGGAGCCCGACGGAGCGCGTCCTCTGTGCGCCGACAGCCGAGATCAGTCGTTAAGCCTGCAGGTACGACATATTTTTTCCTTTTTTTTTCTGAAAGCGGCGGTGTCTGTTGCTGGTGTACAGGTGACGGGCCTCCGACAGCTCCACAAATTTAAAAGAACACGGGAGAAGGACGAGTATATTCGGTGAGCATCTCATTGTTACCTCTGCGCAGGGGGGCTGTTGAAATTGTTGAAATTGTGGGCCAAGGGGAGCCAAGTGTTTTAATTGAGATAAAAATTGGGTAAACAGCAGCTTATGTGAGACGTGTTTTGTGAAGCAGACAGCTGTGAGCAGCTGGTCGGGCTATTGTGTTGTTGCATTGTTTTTTGTGGTAATTAAGAAGGGCTAGTCGCTAATGCTCGGGCAGGAAATAAATCGATGAGTTTAAACTGGAATAGTGGATACGCTTTTAGAGCGGGCAGAGTGGTTATCACTCGTTCATAGTGATGTCATAGAGCCAACGGCCGACCTTTTATGCATGGGGGGTTCGGGCTACCGTGGGACTATGGTTCGCATTAGTCATTAATATATGTGAAAATTATTTTCACTAGTCAAGGAGTAGACGAATGCTGGTAATTGATTGACTTGCGAACATAAAAGTTTGAAGGTGGAATCAAAAGAGCAGTTCAAGAAAACTCCGAAAAAGTCAATTCCAGTTCTATACGGGCACATTTTAAGTATATATGTTTATATCATTTTATATATCTGCCTAGAACTCTTTGGAGTTATCCGAGACCTCAGTATAAAGACATTTTGAGAAGAAAATTCAAATTCGTTTATGAAATTGGCCACAGGAGATTATTATTGAGAGGTCACAGCGAAGCTGGTAAAGTACACGTCAGCATCTGTTGCTTTGGTCAGAGACCATATCACAAGGCTTGTAGGGAAAACACATTTTGTATTCCATATATTGCCGACACCAACATCTCCTGAAAAATTAAAAGTCTAAATGAAAGAAATTGATAATTTAAAAATGTGAAGATTTGAACGGTGACTGACACAAAACTTTTGACCGACTTGGTGTGAGTGCGTGGGACCGGTCTCTGTTTGTCTGTCAATGTGTGTGTGAAATCTGATGTTTGTGTGAATCAAGAAAGAGAAGAAAAGAGAAAAGGTTCTGACTCATATCATCCCTTGACTTTTGAGTATTCGTAGTATTTTAAGTTAAATTCAGATTTGCTTCATTTCGCTGAGTGCATCTTGTTATTATTGAATTATTGAGTACTGCTGTGATTGGTGTTAAGTTTCTAAAGTTCTATTCTTAACAGGCGAGTGAATGTGTTTTGGCTTTCAGGGGGACAGAGGGTGCTGCGCGCTCACGAGGCTGGTGCTCTGTCCTTGACAGTTCTCTGCTGCTGCAAATGTTCGTGTGTGATCACATTTTCTTTCCTTGTGTCTTCCAGGGGCACTTTATGGTTGAACTGTAATAATTATTAGTTTTCTTTAGGTAATGTGCTAATTGCAGAGTTGTTATCAGTCGAGTAATGAGGGTTTCGCAATTCTAGAGGAGAAGGTTCTGTCTCTAGTCAAGTTGAATGTGACATTCCTGATAAAGAAAGTTTTTCGCTTATGCATTGTTTCTGGATCTTTTGATTTGTATTTTCCCTGTCTACAGCGTGTTAAATTGTATTTCTTCCTCTTTCTTAACTTGTTACAAAGTGTGACAAACGCCATTTTGAGTTTGGGTGTGGTTCAATTGTTATGTCTGGTTCAATTGTTATGCTTGGGAGGAGCTAATAACAGTCTAGGAAGTAGAGGTAATGGTGTGTTCATATTTGATTTGTTAGAAATTCACGTGGTTCATTGGAGGCAGGCTTAGAGGTGTGTTCATATTTCATTGGTTAGAAGTTACTGTCGTAGACGTGTTCCACTGGAGTTAGATTTAGAGGTGTGTTCAGATTTCATTGGTCGAAATTGACGTAGCTGTGACGTGCATTGTATCATCTGGGATTGGTGGAGAGACATTGTGGGTGGATTGGATCAGAAACATCCGGGTGTGAGCAAGGGTTGGGGCGGCGCCAAGCCTGAGTCACTTTAAACAGAGTAAGCAATAACAGAGATTTCGATTAGCAATAAACTAGCAATCAATAGCATCGATTAGCAATAACTAGCATTGTCGAGCATAAATTAACATTTATTAGCATTGGTTAGCAATCAATAGCATTGATTAGCAATAACTAGCATTGTCGAGCATAAATTAACATTTATTAGCATTGGTTAGCAATCAATAGCATTGATTAGCAATAACTAGCATTGTCTAGCATAAATTAGCATTCAATAGCATTGATTAGCAATAACTAGCATTGTCTAGCATAAATTAGCATTCAATAGCACTGATTAGCAATAACTAGCATTGTCTAGCAGAAGTTAGCATTCAATAGCATTGAGGAGCAATAATTAGCATTAAATAGCATAATTAGCATTCGATTAGCATTGGTCAACAAGGAAGCTAGCGGGATTAGCAATATGAAGCATTGGTTAGCATCGCTAGCATTTGTTAGCATTGGTTAGCATTTCGTTAGCCATAATTAGCATTGATCGGAAATACAATTAGCATTGATTAGCAATAGCAATAAGGCAAATATTGGTTTAAATCTTAATTGGCAATAAGTTAGCATTCATTAACAACGGTTAGGAAGCCAACATCAATTGACATTGGATAGCAAACAATAGCATTAACAATAAGCTAATAAGAACTTAACTACAAACTAGGAATCAAAATAGCAACAAGCTAAATTAGCTTAACAGTAGCATTGATAATATCCAATAATTAGCTGCATCTAAGCTAAATTGAGCCGAGCATTCAATGAGCATCAGAGTTGAATAATTAGTTAATTTAAATTGATCTTCAAAAGTTGTTTGAAAAAAGGGGGGGGGAGAAAGGGATAATAATAATTAGCATTCCCGGGTCTAAGGAACTAACTAGGTGAGACGATGGATGTAACACCAACAATAATCGTTAGCGCTAGGCATCCAGGACGTTACAAAGACATTCAAAAGTTATCTCAAAAATGGGAAAAAAGAACCAAAAATATGTTCCCACCCTGGCCAAAGGATGGCACTTTCGACGTAGCTGTCTGTGAAGTTATGGAACAAAGAATCAACGACCACAAATCAAAAAACAAAAGCAAAAAGAGACAGAAAAAGAGGGAGCTTGAATTAGAAATTTTGCACTTCTTTGAAACTGAAGGTCGTCGTTACAGAAGGAATTTGAAGGAAGGTGTAGCCATACTGAGGGGGGAACAGCCGGTAGTGGAGAAGGTCAAGCAGTATGAGTCTGCAGGACTATATCCAACACTGTCAGGGGTGATGAACATAAAAGGAGATTTTGAAATGAAAAATCAGGAAGTACCTTATGTACGCCCTGAACCACAGACAGCGGCTTCAAGCAGTCAGGGAGCTCCTGAGCCAGGCGCTGTCGGTGGTTCAGATCAGGTTGCAAGGGGAAACCCCCCACAATATCAGGCAGCGTCAGATCAAAAACCATCATGTGATCAATGTTCATCTTGTACTGAACACATCAGTCCAACAGCTTCAACATCAGCCCAGGCCTCAGGTTATCCGAAACCACTATCTGTTGTAGAGTTTAAGAGTCCAACAGCCTCAGATCCAGCAACGGCACAGGCCTCAGATCACCAAAAAGCACTACACCTAGATCGTACCACCACTCCCATAGTAGAAAAGTCTATACTACAGGAAAGGACGTCACAAGAAAAATCCATGGTACATGAAAGGCCTCCCAAACATTGTAGTACGGCCAGGAAGACACCACAGGTTTTAGACTGTTATGCAGAATATGAGGGGAAACTGGCAGAAGATTCATATTGGATAGAGCATACTCATTCCATGGTTGATTTACAGCAAGAGATAAACCAAGCAGAAGAGCAGGTTCAGGAACAGAATCCACCCGGCCAGCAGGGAAACGGCAGGGACAGAGAGTTTAATTTAAGATACCGACCAGGTATTCATGCACCACAGAAATATACTGCGGGTAATTTTCCGATTTTGGTGAATGGGATGCAGGGACAGTATGTGCCGTGGCAGATGCTCGACCTAGCGGGGCTGGTTGCCAGACTGCCGGACATTCACACAGGTGCAAGCAAATGGATAAGAGCTTTTGAACAAGAAACTGTGGGCAAACTGTTGGCTGTGGGAGACATCAAGGCAGTGTGGGCAAGGTGTTTTGGAACTACTACCATGGAGGGCATTTTGAGAAACAGTATGAATGGCTGGATGGTGGGCCATCGAGCAGATGGAATTGGGTTCGATGCACATCGACCTGCACTGTGGGGAGCTCTGCGAGCTGAGTATCCTACGAAAACGGATCCAAAAGCGTTAAAGAGCGACACACTGTTGGATACAGATAATCCAGCGGCGTACGTTGCACGCCAGTTGGAAAGATGGAAACAAGAACTGGAACAAGACATTGAACCTAACACAGTGCTCAACTCTGTGTTCAGAGACTCTATCCTAGAAGCCATGCCCGACCCAGTTCGAGCGAGGCTGGAGGATGTGGTAGAGTTGAAATCAATGACACATGCGGCATTCCGGGATAATGTTGTGCATGCTATTGACAAATACAGGCAAAGTGAACGGAAACGGAAGGAGCAGGATAGGAACTTGCAGAGGAAACTCACACAGATGCAGTTGGAAGGACCAAAGGTGGGAGGCCAGGCCCTGATGACACCGGGGACCACTGAACAGGTACCTCCACCCTCTACACCCTCTGCACCCTCTGCACCCTTTCAACCCGTCACACCTCAGGCCTACACGCAACCACCATACACACCACGGGCAGGAGGACGAGGCCAGTATCGAGCCCACCGAGGGTTCGGGAGAGTCACAGCTGGGAGACGGAGGTCCTCGGGAGCATGTTGGACTTGTGGCGAGGTTGGACACTTTGCTGACAGATGTCCGCGAGCACCAGGAAACCAGAATGTGCGGCAGGACCGCGGCCAGTCCCCGCGGGGTGGATCAAGTGGCCCGGCAGGCCCATGGGTGAGTCCAAACTTTGGTTATTAGGGGTGCCCACAGAGTCCTAGAGGGGAGGGTCAGTTTCCAGTCGTAATGGTGGGAGCTGATGAAGAACCGATGCTGCAGGTTCTAATCGAGGATGAGCCAACTACAATGTTGGTGGACACTGGAGCCACCTACACTTGTGTAAGTCAACATTATGCCACACACCTCCCCATGTCAAATAAATTTATTGAGACAATAGGATTCTCGGGAATTAAGCAGCTAGTACAAATGACCGCTCCCGTGCATATCTCCACAGGAGAAAATGAAATCAGGATGCCAATCGGGGTATCAAATCAGACTCCCCTTAACTTGTTGGGGAGGGATGCCCTATGCAAACTAAAAATTAAGATTTGGTGTTCACCGCAAGGCATAATCTTGGATAAAAGAGGTCTGGAGTTTCCAGAGTCGACACAGGCAGGCACAGCAAGAATCTATTGGTTGGGAGACATTTCGGAGCCAGTAACAGGGGCTTGGAACAAATGGGAAAAATACATTCAAGCCCAGTGCCCTAAAGCAAGGAAACCTACGCTTGATTATCATTGTACAATGTATTATGATGTTTCAAAAAGTGGAGAGTTCGAAGAGCCATGGGACAAACAAACGGAAAACTCTGAGATAAATTTGACAACTCAATACATTATCATTGGAAAACAAGGGGCAGCCATGAATGTGGAATCAAATGCATTTATTTCAAAATGGTACAATGTGCCAGAATCTGCTCCACATGTTACTTTGTTGGTGAATGAGAATTTCAAAGCAAAGGATGTGGGGCCCATGATGAAAACAGCGTTAGGAGTAAAGTGGGAGCGAACAGAGAATCCGTTAATTTTCCAATCACAGGATGCCACGATGATTAAAATCCTATGCAGCGTAGCAGCATTGGCGAAACCGCAGGCTGTTATGGCATTGGTGAACCAATCAGTCCAGACAGCAAAGCAAAGTAAGACAGAAGGGGATGAGAGTGATCTGTTGAAAGAAATGATAGCTCACGTCCCAAACCAAGTGTGGTCTAAAAATGAGGCCGATGTTGGTTTGGTGAAATCTGCTAACCCAGTGAAAGTAGAGTTAAGACCTAATGTCAAACTTCCTAATCGTCCTCAGTATCCACTCAAGCCAGAAGCAGAGGAGGGGGTAAGTGGGACAGTAGAAGGTTTTGTTGGAAAAGGAGTGTTGGTTGAGACAGTCAGTGTGTGTAATACTCCAATATTTCCAGTACTGAAGGCAGACAAATCTAAATACAGGTTAGCACATGACTTGCGCATGATAAACGCAATTGTGGAAGATTGGCCAGCAGAGGTGCCAAATCCATACACACTCCTCACCAACGTGCCTCCTGACGCAAAATTTTTCACAGTAATCGATTTATGTTCTGCATTTTTCAGCGTTCCTCTAGCTGAGGAATCCCAGTATTTGTTCGCATTCACATACAGAGGTAAGAAGTACACTTACACCAGACTTCCTCAAGGGTTTAAACACAGCCCTCATGTGTTTAACCAGCTCCTTGGACAGGACCTAGAGGGCCTCGCATTGAACGGTACCCTACTACGCTATGTTGATGATCTCTTGCTGTGCGCACCAACACTTGAGGCATGTCATCAGGACTCTATGAAAATCCTTGAGAGGTTGGCAGAGGGAGGGTACAAAGTTTCTAAATCGAAACTGCAGTATTGTCAACCTAAAGTAGATTATCTGGGGAGGGTAATCTCGCAGGGAACGATTGCTATTTCCCCAACATACTTGGAGGGAGTAAGTAAAGCACCATGTCCAAAAACAATCGAGGAAATGATGATCTTTTTGGGGATGACAGGTTTCAGTGCAGATTGGATAGAAGATTATGCAATTAAATGCGCTCCCTTGAGAGGGATCATGAAACAATCCAAAGACCAAAGGTTGAAAGCACCACTGGAGTGGACCAGCGAGGCTAAGTTAGCCTTCGAAAGTTTGAAACAGGATTTGCAAAAAGCACCAACACTGGCAATACCAGACTATGAGAAGCCATTTTTCTTATATGTCTCGAACAGACACAACATGTACGCTTCTGCAGTGCTGATGCAGGAAACGTGTAGTGGTCGAAGAAAACAAGCCATTGCGTATTACAGTACAAAATTGGATAATGTTGTACAAGGCTGGCCACCGTGTTATCAAGGGTTGGCCGCAGTGCAGTATGCTTATGAGAAAGCATCCACAATAACAATGGGGTATCCAGTCAACATCATGACACACCATAACATCTCAGAACTAATAAATCAGGGAAAGTATGTTGTGACTCAGGCGAGGTGTTTGCAGTTTATGCATCTGTTGACATATCCGGATGTGAGAATACAGAAGTGTACTACATTGAATCCGGCGGATGTCATTCCACTCGAGTTTGAAGGAGAACCACATGAGTGTGTAGCAGAAACTATGAGATATACCAAATTGAGACCTGATTTAGAAGCAACTCCGCTTGGGCGGGCTGATGTCACATACTTTGTGGATGGTTCATGTTTCAGAGATCATTTGGGTAATCATGCAGGTTTTGCAGTTGTGAAGCAGGAGGACGGAGACTTTGTGACGGTGAAGGCTGAGAAGTGTGAACAGCCATGTTCGGCACAGTTGGCTGAACTGAGGGCATTAACGGAAGCATGTCGACTGGCGAAGGGTAAGGTTGCAAATGTGTACACAGATTCTGCATATGCTCATGGTATTTGCTATTTGTTTGGAGCAGTTTGGAAGCAGAGAGGATTCAGAAGGGCAGACGGGAGTCCAGTGCGGCACGAGGTCCAAGTGAGGGAGCTGATTGCAGCCATGATGCTCCCCTCGAAACTGGCAGTGATAAAGTGCCAGGCACATCGGAAAGGTAACGAAATGGTCAGTAAAGGTAATAACGCGGCTGATGAAGCAGCGAAAGTAGCATCAGGATGCCAGGTGGCTGTTTTGGCACCAATGGTGTCACTGGAGCCAGTTGTTACGCCAGAGGACATCATTCTAATGCAACAGGAAGCAGGGGTGGGGGAGCACAATGTCTGGATGCGGAGAGGCGCCACGAAGAACGAAAAGGGATTGTGGAGATCACAGGATGGTCTCCTGGTGGCACCAGTGGCTCTGCTGACAATGCTGATCTCTGATGTTCACAGTGTGGATCACTGTGCCAGGGGAGAGGTAGTGAAAAGGGTAAAACAACAAGGTTATTGGTCACCATACATGCATGCAATGGTTGATGAAGTGTTGGGTCAATGTGAAATCTGTGCACAGAACAATGTGCGAAAGGGTGTGAAGACACCAGTGGGACACATTCCGGTGCCAGAAGGACCCTTTAAGTCATTGGTCATAGACTATGTGGACATGATTAAAACAGTACAAGGGAAAAGGTACATGCTAGTGGTGATTGATCGGTTCAGCCGGTGGGTCGAAGCAACTCCATCCAAGGATTTGGGAGCAGAGACGGTCGTGAAGTTTTTGGTAAGAGAGGTGATTCCTCGGTTTGGCATTCCGGCAGAGATTAGCTCAGATAACGGCTCAGCATTTGTTCAGAAGGTTGCGAAAGGCATTCTGCAGCAGCTGCGAATTAAGCAGCGCTGTGGGGCCGTTTATCACCCACAAAGTCAAGGGATGGTTGAGAGAATCAATGGAACTTTGAAAGTGAAATTGAATAAAATCTGTGCTTCAACTAAACTGAACTGGGTAGATGCTTTGCCGCTTGCACTAATGAGCTATCGTATGCAGACTCATAGAGTCACGCACCTAACACCGCATGAAATGCTAACGGGTCGACCCATGCCGGCACCGCAGTTGAGAGGGCCATTTAAAGGGCCCCCACTTGAGCAGCTGCAAACAGAGTTGAAAGCTTACATGAGGCAGCTGACTGCAATCCACAGAACAATCTATCTACGGGAGAAGTCCAGAGGCGTGAGTCTCGAACAGCCGGTTGAGAGACCAGTGGTGCCGGGCGACCAGGTGTACATCAAAGTGTTCCGAAGGAAGTGGCACGAGCCAAGACGAGAAGGACCGTACGCAGTGGTGCGAGCAACGCCAACAGCAGTTCAAGTGGAAGGTAGCAACACATGGTACCATTTGAATCACTGCACTAAGGTTCGGGTTAAAGGCACAGACGGAGTTCAGTCCGAGGGGGAGAATGAACGAAAGGAAGATGTTAAGATTTCTGACACTGATGAGCATCCAGGTGTGGGTGTGGGCCGACGGTATGGGCTCAGGGGAGCAAGGCCTGGAGGTGTGGGACGGGATCCCACATCCAAATGAGGGGGGAAGGGATCCAGTGAGGAAGACACCGAGCAGGGGAAGTAGCCAGCCTGGGTCGGATGAGTATGATGCAACAACAAACACCCACTCAGGCCATGCCACGCCACAAACTTTGCCAGCATTACACACCAGAGCTACTCATGAAAAGGCAGATGTTAAGCTTGAATTTAAGTATGTTGGAATAAAGGATGGTGAGGAAGTGTGGATCATGGGTCCGGTGGAGGAGACGACCAAATCACCGCCTCCGGACGCTACAACGAAGGGACAATCTGGGAAGAGCAGGGTGTCCTCCGGCCAGAGAGGAGTTGTTCACTATGGTGGTAAGAACAAAAAGATTTCACGGGAAAATCTAGGGGGACTTGATACCATTAGCACTACAGGACGGAAGAATCATGTTAATCCAAGAACATATGGAGGGTACATGCACAGGAAGAGACAGGAAAACAGTGTAAGTGTGGAAGATGGTTTGTGGGGGAAGGCAGCACAGAATATGTGGTATAGATGGGCATGGTACACTACAAGAGAACTAACGGCGACGGAGTGCCTCATATGCGCAGACGCTCCGGGAGCATTGCCTGTTGTTGTTCCAGAGCCACACACCTTCAGGGACTGTGCAGTGGTCCAGCAACGGGAATGCAGAGAAGGTAGGTTTACACCGCAGAAGGATAAATGGTTATTGTTTGAACTTCCTATGTGTGGGATTAAGTGCAGATTGATGTTTGGGGCAAATAAATTACAGGACTTTTTCAAAAAAGGTAGGGGCCACAAATTGGAGTCGTCCTGTGCTGAATTTAATCTTAGTACAACACAGGATGGGCCTCCGACTGATTATAGGGTAGATTACGATGGTGAGTTTGAATGCTTTACGAGTGGTGGATTTACTAATGACAGTGGAACTCACGTAGGTAACACTACCGTTAGATGCAACGTCACATGGGTTTTATCTTGGTTTCCACACGCAAATATGAAACCGATATTTATCAGGAAACCTGTGTGGTTTGAAAATCCAGTTCCTTTGGATCAAAAATGTGAGGATATAGAAATGACAATTCCGACTCTCTACCTGTTTGGGGATCAGACACACCCAATAGCGGATAGTTATTGGATGTGCGGAGAGGACGTTTTGTTAAACGTGTTACCCAACAGGTGGATAGGCCTGTGTGCACTTGTGAGGATGAAAACTTCGGTTGTGTTAGTGTACGACAAGGTAAACGAGTTACTGGGGTTGGATGTGGAAAATGGGAGAATTAAAAGATCTAGTGGTGACTACATCATGGATAAGCACGTTTACTTGGATGCAATAGGGCAGCCGAGAGGGATTCCGTTCGAGTTCAAAGCACGCAGTGAGGTTGCAGCTGGGTTTGAGTCTATTTTGCCGTGGATCACGATTAACAAAAATGTGGAGTGGATTAATTACATATACTACAACCAACAGAGAATTCTTAACTACACGAGTGAAGGGCTTGCAGCCTTTGGAGAACAACTACATGAGACGAGTAGGATGGCTTGGCAGAACAGACAGGCTTTGGATTGGATATTAGCGGAGAAAGGTGGCGTTTGCCAGATGGTTGGGGAAAAATGTTGTACATTTATACCCGGGAACACTGCAGCTGATGGTACGTTTACAACGGCCATGAAGAAGATCAGGGAGCTGAAAGAGGAGCTGAAGAGTAATGCTGGTGGTAGTGAAGGGTGGTGGACTGGTCTGGATGGGATTTTGGGAGAGTGGGGAGCGATGGCAGTTCATAATGGTTGCCCTATTGGTGTGTTGCATTATACCCATTCTGAGAAGGTGGTTGCTGCAAGTGATGTTCAAACGAAGTATGGAACAAACCAGGAGGCAGATGACCATGCGGGACCAGGTCTGAGGACCAGCGCATGGGAGAGCGGGCCAACGAATGAAGGTTATCAACGGACGGTTCACATGATTCTTTCCTCGAGGGTGGAACCACGGTTAGTAGGATAGGGAGAAGAGATGCTGAAGATCTCTTTGATTGGGAGTGATGTACTGGTGACCTCTCCTCCCAGAGTTAGCTTAGCAGTTCCAGACCCAGCCGGACGGATGTTCGGCCAGAAGCAGATGACACCAGAGCACAGGAGATGGGACGGGACTGAAAGAGCTGCATTACATTGCTTTTTATTACCGTTGTTGTGTGATAATCCATAATTTTATGTATTGTACTCTAGACGAAACTGTGATTAATCGGTTTGATGGTCGTGTATTCATTCTATGTTTATTATCAATCAAAACTGATCACTGATATGTCCATTGCCAACTGTGTCAGTCAACTGTTCGGAGTGCGACCTTGGTAAAGTGGTCGGTCGCCAGGTGGGGTGGGGCCGTAGGTGAGTTTTCCCAAGATAAGAACATGACTTACGGAAGTAGCAGTCGGTGGGTTTTTCGCACCTATGCACTGCGAACAGTGGACAATTATGTTGGCAATGTAAAACTTGTAGTGTTGTTGAATGCAATATCGTGTAAATTAATTTAATCATTTGATGTGATTAGAGTACGCATATATATATTCCTTTTCAGTTCTTCAAATTGGTCCCGTTGATTGATATTGTAGAATTATTAGAATAATTTAGTGTGATTATGTCAATTGATTCTTAATTAACTATGTGGGATGATTTTCTTTCATTTTAGATTATTTCTTTATTAAATCACTGATAAGTGATTTCAGGGGGGACTATGTGGGAGAAGGATGTCATGACATGTTCATGACTTCTGGCCTAGTTACATCCTGGGCCTTGTTGACTGGTTCATATGAATATTGTTGATAGTTAGAATGAGCGTGTTTATGATAAACTGCGAAAGCTAGGCGCCTCCAGAGAGGGCCACGTACACTTGTTATGATAAAACGGTATAAAAGGGTGTCCCAGAATGAAGACGGTGGACATTTTGTACATTCTGTATGCACGTTTTGCTGTGACAGTTTGTTCAATAAATTCCCCAATGGACTGCTAACCGACGGTGTACTCGGCCCTATTTTCTCCACAACATAAACAGTGTGCGCTTTTCTTGAGATTGAAAAGTGCTATAGACAGCCCCGTGGTGCTAGTAGTCATGGTATACTGCTAGCTGCCACATGAAATGGCTTCAAACAGAGTCAAAATTATGATTAATCCTATATTTGTCACGGCGGACATATGGTAAGGAATCCCATTTTTCCTACCTCTTTGTGGGCATGCTATCCTTTTTGCCTAATTGCTCCTTGCTATCCTTGCTTCTTGCTTGGTGGAGTCACACTTTCCATTTGCCTTCTTTTTACTTAGTTAAAGGATATTATTCCATTTGTGCTTTAAACACATGATAAGCCTTGTACTTTATTTTCTGACATCAAGTATGTTGGTTGGTGTATTCTGGATTAGAGCAGTCTGCCTCTGTCTTTGAACTGAGACTACTTGTGCATGTTGACTCGATGGAATTCCTCTGATGTAGTCCTAGGCTAACTTTTTTCTCATGGGAGAAAGGGAAGGGCGGTCACCTGTCTTGAGTGTTTGTAAGTTCAGTGCTTTAAAGTTGAAATAACATTGGTCTGATTTGTTAGTTTCATTTAACAAATCACGGGAAACCTCCACCTTGACAGCTTAAATCCACGCGCTCGCATCTCAAACATCATTTTAACGGGCATCAAAACCCTGCGTCTCAGTGCTGCCGATGTTTTGGACTATGCGCGAGCTGCCTGCGAACATGCGAAACGCCCGCTGGTGGTACAGTCCATTGAAGGGGTGTTCCAAAACGCATTTTATTTGGTTATTCATAGTACACATTGAAAAATACTAAGTAACAAGACATTTTCAACACCTGATTTTAATAATAGATCCATTTTTTCAGTACCCCCCAAAAGTGTAATTTAGTCCCATTTGGGGGGTATCAAGTCTCAATCGGGGGGGTCAGACCCCCCCGGTACCCCCCGTAATTCGAACACTGATTACAATACTTACCCTCCTCCAAAACAGGATCCTCGTCAAGCCCCTCCCCACCCCTACCCAAACCAGAATTCTTGGCATCAGGCCTCTGGCTCCCATCGAATGCTACAATAGGGCGTCCCAGGACATAATAAAATCTTGTGCTTACAGGTGTGTTAATACTTCATTGGTTAGAATTTACAGAGCTGTGATGTGCATTGTTGTCTATGAATAGATCCGATTGGGAGCATCTGGTTAGGGCAAAAGTTGGGGCAACACCTTTAGCTGGAGTCACATCAAAACAGGTTGAGCATTAACCTAGCTCTAAATTAACAATAAAATAGCATTTATGGTATTAGCAATAACACTAATATCAATCTAACTCCAAACTAACAATCACAAGAGCAACAAGCCAAATTAACCTAGGATCAAAGTAACATTTTTTTTACCCAAAGGTTCATTGACAGAAATTAATTTTTTTTCCAGCATCAACTTTGAAGTCACTAATAAGAGACCTAAATAAGAGAAAAAGAAAAAAAAAAATCAACAGGGTCGGAGGCTTGGCCTGAGGTTTCTAACTAAAGATAAGCTGTGCAGCAGCATCACAGTAAATAATGAATCACACAGATTAAAAGCTCCAAACACTTTTTCAGATAACTGATAACCTCCAAGCTGCTCCATAATGTTATTAGTTGTTCTCTTTGTCATAAAATACTATCACCCTAAGAGTGCCTCATCTCAATCCTGCTTCTTCTTCTCTCATTCAACCTGAGAGCGAGGACAGTCCAAACAATACGTTTATCTACAGACTCTAAGTGATCATTGGCCGGTACTTTAAGAGTACAAGAACTACATCTAGTTATTTTAACATGAATATGATTAGGAGAGATACCAAAGTACTTAGGTAAACTGAAAACAGCTTTTCAATGCAAGAATCACAGTGAAGAGATAAGAAGCAATAAAATGTCCAAAATAAATCCAGGAAAACCAGACATTCATACAAGTTGTTGCTGAAATAAGGTTTACACAAGCAGAGCGTTCAGAATATTTCCCCCTTTGATTGAAAAGCTTTTGGAACAAAAACAAAACGTTCTACAAAGTGAGACTTTATGATTTCCACCTGAAGCAGGACTGAGATCAGACAGTCAGACCATGTGACATAGGTTGAACAATCAGGATTTAACAGCAAGGCCAGACAGTCAGGTGTCAAACAGCCGGGTATCATCTTAAAGCAGTAAAGGTTAGCCGTTATTATTTTAGAGATCATATTAACATAACTCCAAAAATTTAGCTGATCTAAATAGGCCTCCTCTGCCTCTCTTCACCAATTCTGAGTGAATAGTGATCAATATCCATATACCATTTAACTATTTAACTGCAGCAGATCTATGAAACAATTAAAATGCTTTCTTAACAAAGCAGCAAAGTGCTTTATAAAGAGGTTTAAAATAGGTTCGATTATTAGGATATTAACAAAAACACAACAAAAGGCGCTACAGGAGTCAGATATCACCAATAGCTTTCTTAAAGAGGAACACTCTGAAAGACATTTAAAGACAGCTGCAGGGAGACTGATTCATAACAAGACAAGATAAGGTTTGTTTTTATGACGCATTCAAAAACAGCCACAGTGACCAGAGGGCCATACAAGAGAAACAATATATCAACACGATTAGCAGTTTCTAACCCTGCAGATAAATGATAATTGAATTAAACAGTATAGCATTGGATAGAATGGATGAAATAGAAATAAAATTCTGTTTGCAGTTAAAGAGATGCCACTCAACCATAGTAACAAACTGAGAATTTTAGAACATTTTAAATAATTAGAGGTCTGAACCGCTCTGATTGGAAAAGGAAGATTAATCCGTTTATAAGAAAAGTTTTTGTGAGCTCAGCCGGCGCCCTGTTAAACACCTACATCAACTCAAGAAGCAGCCGCTCCAACTGGAAGGCAAGACAATGAAAAAGAGAAATAAGTCATTAAATGGCTTACAAGAGAAATTATTCCAATATTTGGGTTACCAGAAGTGATAAGATCAGACAATGGTGCTCACTTCTCTTATGAAGAACTAAGAGAAGTGGAACAGATGTTTGGAACTGGACATAAGCTCGGTGAAGTCTATCACCCAGCTTCACAAGGACGAGTGGAAAGAGCAAATAAGAACCATCAAAAAGGCCCAACAAACTCTGTGCAGACACAAAGTTAAGCTGGGCTGAAGCTCTCTCTATGATGTTAATTAACTTAAGATTTACTCCAGAATCCACCATGAATGTTGTCAGGTTGTCCCACATGAGGCCTGGGCAGGGAGAAAAGACTCTGTCCATTTACTACTGCACCAACAGGCTCACCCCCTGTTCTACGACAGTATGAAAACTTGTGTGAATATGTGAAACAACTGCATAACACGGTGATGAGTATATCTCAACAGGTTACAGAAATGCTCACTAAGGAACAGGACCGCCATACTTCACCTGTTGAAGTAGGAAACTGGGTCCTAAAGAAAGTCAACAAACGTGACTGGTCCTCTCCTCTGTGGACGGGACCAAACAAGGTAGCTGCATACATCGGATTGTGTAAAGGTATTGTTGACAGGAGACAAATTGAGTAACTGGAGCCACAAGACTCACTGTACTCATGCTCCAGATCCCACCGAAAGAACACTGACTGAGGAACCTCACCTACTGACAAAGACTGCATCACTGGGACTAAAACTCTGAACAGACCACTGACGATGAAAACAGTAAGAAAACACTGCGTTGGAGATTAGACTGTAGTACCACAGTGGCAGTAACATCAATGGTTACAATCACTGCAATGCTCATTTTCATTCTCCGCCTGGGGAGGGAGAGTCGAACATGAAAAGCTCAATAGGCAAAGTTTCTGATTCAACTGGAGCCGGAAAAAACTTAATGCTAACCACAAACATTTCTGTCCTGCAGCAGAGAGCAACACAGGAGCAGAAACTGCAGTGGAGATGTTCGGCAATTAATTACTTCTCAAGTTTTCCCAACAAAATTCTGTGTGTGTTTTTGTCTTCTTTTGTCTTTGTTTTGTGTTGTTTTGTGTTGTGTCTCTGTGGTGATGTATTCTCTAAATGATTTGAAGTTTTTTTCTACAGCAAAAGGAAATTGATGGGACTGAATTCTGCAGTAATGCTGCACAGCATTGAGTCATATGAGCACACAAGGGTTATATAAACTGGCCAGTTGTTTTGTTTTGTTTTATTTTATTTTACTTTATTTTATTTTATTTGGTTGTTTTGGTTTTGGTTTGGGGGACATAAGAAAAATGATGAATTGGGCACTAGGACCGAACCTGTACCCACTAGTGAGGACAAGAAAGAAAAATGTCCTGAGTATAAGATACAGGGCAAATGAAAATTGCTCTGGTGTGCTGCATGATTTGTTCTCCGACTAATTATTAATCCACAGATTCAGAACCACTACAGGACTCACAGCCAAGCAACGGACAAGGAGTCCATCTGAAATTCAGGAAGGCCGTGCCCATCATGCCAAGATGATGGTTGAACAAGCACACAATCTTCAAGCACTGTCAACATAACGGAAATTCTCTCTTGAAATTGTCCTAAAAACAAGATTAGTCAGGGAAAAGGGATGCTGAAGATCCCTCAGGAAGTGACGTACTGGTGACCTCTCCTTCCAAGATTAGGTCCGGATCAGAATGCTGAACAGACGTTCAGCCATAAGGAGAACCGAGCCAAGGTTCACGTTAGCCGGCTGTGGCCGGACATTGGCCGTTTCGCAAGCTGAATGACCGGCATATTAAAATGTGACCGGACAAAATGTCCGATAAAAAAATTAACAATAATATTAGCTATTTGGAAATATTAAACTTTACAAAACAACACTGATATGAAACTGAATAAAGCTGAAAATAATAAGTTAAAAATAATTTATCCGATAGAACTAAGCGGCCCAGTTGAAATTCTACCGCGAAACAACTGTTTAGAGTCCCTAGCAACCAAATATTTTTGCCTGGTAACCAGACAGTAACAGCGGCTACAGTATAGCAATTACAGAACAGATAAGGCCAACAATGGCAAAGCAGATATCTCTCGGGAGGTTTCTCAAAAAAAGAAGCCAAGGCGTGCCCGACACAAATGACTTGACTGCAGCATCACCAATATCATCGGCTGAAAAAGAGGCTGATAAAGAGGACCCAGCCGGGGAGCCCGCAAAAAAAATAAAACGGAGCTTCAAAGGAGAATGGACAGAACAATTCCGGTGGCTCAGACACGAAAGAGTGGATGGAGGTACAGAGACAATGTTTTGTACAATTTGTGAGAGAGCAGGAAAAACCAATGGGTTCACCAAAGGCTCGATCAATTTTAAAAAATCTGCCTTGGTCGAGCACAGCGAGTCCTCTGACCATAGATCAGCCATGTCACTAACGCCTCAGCAAAGTGCTATTAAGCATCACTGTGACATAGCCACGAAGTCTAGAAGAGATTCGCTCGTGTCACAGACAGTGGCGGTTCTAGGATTTTTCTGAAACAGGGGCCACCATGGGGCCAAATGTAACCTTCAGGGGCCAACAGTGTCACCACCATCTGATATCCAGTGATGACGCTGCTTAAATAAACATCAATTGGCGACAAGGCAATACACACATTATCCAGCAGGCGGTGAGAAAACATAATAGTCTTACTAAATTAATTTACCAATCATAGCCTCATGGTAAATAGGCTACCAACCTGATTTGGATATTTTGTTTAGTGTATTGCATACTGTAATACATCATACCTACATATTGCATTTTTTTTTTAACTTACTCTTCTACAGTATACTGACAGTAAAGAACATCTACTTCTAGTCTACTATCCAAAAACAAAAAGGAATAATTCAGTATCCCTTTTGAAACTGAAATAAAAAAATCATGAATCAGTAACGTTTGTAATAATAATTTTTTTTAATTCAGTGTGCATTAAGGGCACATAAAACACACAAAACATAAAACATAACAGCTTTTAACTGTATATACAACAACATATTCAATCTCATTCTCCCTCCCTCCCTCCCTCCCTCCCTCCCACACACACACACACACACACACACACACACACACACACACACACACACCTTACTATATTTGTGAGCACCTTCCATTGACTCCAATGCATTTTACTAGCATTCAAAATTAGTGAATGCTGAACTGTGCCCTGACCAAAACAATCCCTAACCCTAACCTGTCAGTAAACAAATGTTTTTGCACTTTTAGTACTTTCATCAACAACAAAACATATTTATAGCAGCTTTTCCTTCTTAGGTTTGTTTATAGTCGCTAGTCCTAACAAGGTAGCAAAAACCATGTATACAACTGCTCAATTCCCTTTCTTTTCATGCTGTCTGCTGCTATCTCTGCCAAAATCTTAATATTACACAAAACACAAAATCACATATCTTAATGTTAAGCGTTGAACAAGCAGGTCAAAGCTATTGCTATCCTACCAACAAAATAGCAACTTATGACACAAGTGCAGTGGATAACAAGTTTAGAAGCCAACCGTTTTATGTAGTCACAGTTTAATTTAATATAAACCTAAACTTAACAACAAACAAGAAGATTTGACTCACCAAATAACAAAATCACCTTCTTAAGCTTCCAGCTCGAATTCAAGTAATTAATATGCCATGCACACTAAAACATGAACACTGAAGTAAAGTGCACCATTTGAGATTTAGTACTTTTCTTCTTCTATTCAGTTGTATTGACACAACCAGCGCACTGCCACCCACAGTTAGGGGGTGGAACTGCAGCAGTGATCATTTAATTCTCCACTTGTTTTTCTCGCCTGGTGATTGACAGGACAGGGGCACTTCAGGGGCCAATCAAATTAGAGGCGGGGCCGAGGCCCCTCTGGCCCCGCCTCTAGATCCGCCCGTGGTCACAGATGAAAGTGATCTACCACATGGCTAAAAGTGACATCCCAACTCATCAGTTTCGTGGACTGACAGAATTACTGCAGTCTTTGGAAGCCCCTGATTTTCAGTGCAGTGCGAACGTATACCAGCACAACGAGTCTCTAAACGACATGGAAGTTGCGATTGAGAGAACGCTAATAGAACAACTTGACGAGAAACTGAAACAGAGTGAATTCCTTGGGTTGATAATTGATGAAACTGTTAACATCACAGTGAACAAGAAGCTGATCGTCTACCTGAAGTTTGAGAACAGGGGCAAGGCAGAGACAGTTTTCCTGGGGAACTACACAATTCAATCAGGAATGGCCCGGAGCATCTATAGCAATGTGGTGGATGCGCTGAAGGAGAGGGGTTTGGACATTCGCAGAGTCATAGGTCTGGGGTCTGACGGGGCCAGTGTCATGATGGGTTGCCATTCTGGTGTTGGTGCTCTGTTAAAACAAGAGAGTGCGTTTGCTGTTCAGGTGCACTGCATTGCTCATCGTGTAGCATTGGCGGCGTCAGATGCATCCAAGGCTGTCCAAATGGTTGCACATTACAAACGCACGGTCAATTCGGTATATTCATTTTACAAACATTCTGCAACCAGAACGAATCGGCTACGAGAGCTCAGTGCTACCCTCACTGACGAAGACATGACCAGCTTGAAACAGCAGTGCGCCGTGCGCTGGCTCTCCCTCGGCAAAGCTGTGAGTGCTGTCAAAAAGAATTGGCCTGCGCTGATAATGGAGCTCAGCGAAGAAGCAGCCAATGGCAATGCCCAAAGCCAAGGGCTTCTTAACCAAATTCGATCATACAAATTCATTGCCCTGACGCACACCCTCTCTGATGTCCTGCCCGTGATGGATAAGCTCAACCTGTGTTTCCAGAGGGAGGACGTCAATTTGGGCTGTATCTCACCCATGGTACAAGCTTCATTGGCTGCACTAGCCCAATTGAAAGACACCCCGGGCCCAGAAGAACAGGGCTTTCACTGTGCTTTCGTGGACTGCAAGTTCAAGGACTTAACAGTGACGGAGAGCACCGAGAAACATGTGCGCACGTTTGACAACAGGAGAAGGCAGTACATCGAAGAGCTCATCGAATCGCTGGAGAGGAGATTCCCCCGTGATGACGTGGATATCCTGAAAGGCTTTGACCTGGTCTTCAATCCTGACAGATACCCTGTATCCTGTGGTGAGTTTCAAAGTATTAATTTAAAGACGGCATCACTCGTTATTATTTATTGCCAAATAAAATGTTATTAGTGGTGGTCTAATTATTTAATATTTTATTATTATTATTATTATTTTATAGCCTGGCTGACGCGTCCACAATCTCGATGAGATGGTGGTCTGGGAACTAGGTGTGCATTTTCTCGTATTTGAGGCGTGGTTTACGAATGCCTGGAGCCGTTTATTGGGCGCTACGAATGTCTATCAAATGACGTCAGGTTCTTCCCATGCTGCTTTGTGCGCGATTAATAGCCAATTGTATCACTTATACCAGATGACGACAGAAATTCGACGAGGAAGAAGAAAAAAAAGTAAAATAAAAGTAAACCTGCGCTCTAAGCTACTTAAATTAACAACAAAGTAGGCCTATATGCTATATTCTACATGAATTTTTATGTTGTAGAGTTGTGAATTTATTTTATCAATGGAGAAATTGAGCAGCCTTGCTTTGTTGTCTACAGTAGTAGATCAACCCTCATCTTACTTTGAAGCTCCCAGCTCTCTGAAGTGACGTCGACGCAGCTTTAGCTGCAGAGAAGCTATCAGGCTTGTGTTGATGATAATAATAAACTCCTGGACTATTTTCAAACTTCCAAATGCATCCTTTTGTGAGTACAGACCATATTTGTACTACTGTAGAAGTTTGGTGTCATGACATGTGATTTTAGTGTGGTAATTTTGGAGATACTGCCAGGGTCCGTTAGCGCTTGTACGAAGCTATTCGGGATAACTCAGTAACTCGGCTGATGTTCAGCCAATATCGGAAAAACTTCGGGTGGGCTACTTGGCTGGATGTCACGGTTCAAATGACCCCAGGGTGAATCTACTCCGAAACACTTTCTAAGGCTGCATTGAACAGTAACGTTGTGTCCGCTGTCATGTTGGATTAACACTCTACAAGCTTCGGTGTAGCCATAGACGTCGTCATCGTCTTGCTGCGCGCCCCCCCTGTTCTGTGATTGGTTCCCAAACTCTGGCAAAAATAAGGGCGGTGGTTTCCAGGCTGACTTTGCAGTGAGAATGAAATCGAGCGCAAAGCAGCATGGGATTTCCCAGGCTAATTATTTTACAGAAATGCAACAATATGCTCAGCATGCAGTCAAGCCTTTGATAGAGCACTATGAGACACCAAAGGAGACGGAGACTGGCGCAGTGGAACCCTTAATTTCCCCTGAGAATGCCCAGCGAGACGTGGTGCCATTGATGACGGCTCTTCGTGGATACGGCGGTCTAAACTTCCTCACTGCGTGTGAGACGGTTGTTCGAGAATTGGGTGACATCTTTCCCGAGTGGGCCAAGCTTGCCAAGATAGCGTGTACAATCCCGGTGTCCAGTGTGCCAGCGGAAAGGGGCTTTTCGCTCCAAAACCGCATAAAAACCTCAATCAGAAACCGCATATCTGAGGAAAAGGTGACGAGGCTGATGCGGATATCTTGCAGCGGGCCGGGGTTGAAAGACTTTGATTTCCCTCGAGCAGCGGAGAACTTTCATGCAATGAAGTTGCGCAGGAAATGAATGTTATTTGTGATGTGTTTGTATTTAATTCCTGTTCTGTTTTTGTTCTCCAATGTTCGTCATGCCCATTTTTTTATGGGCGATGCCTAAGATAACGCGACATGTGCAGATGCCAATTATTTGTTCTTGTTATTTGTTAAATCAGTTAGACATGTCAGTGACTGTTACTGTTCTTTGCTATGGTTATTAGCCAGACCTAATTGTTTTTAAGGATTAGACCACTTGGCCTAAATAAATTAATTTTGTTGAAAAGACGTTATCGTTTCTGGACATTAGGTTATTGATGGGGTAGACTACGACCAGTGTTGGGTAAGGCCTACTTAAAAAAAAGATGAGAAGTCCCAGTGAAAGTAGACATTGCATGCACGGAGAGCAAAGGTAGCCAGCGCGCTCTCTTACACACACCAGAAAAGCTCGAACAGGGCAACAAAAGAAAAAAAAAAACCCCAGCCCAGCCAGCGCGCTGCGCGCATATCTACGCTAGCCTACTTAATTATCCATAACAGACAACTCATTTTGTTTTATCAGCAAACCCGAAGAAGATTTCCCTGCTCAAATTGGGTAAAGATGTGATGAATGTAATGGTACAGTAACTGTAACGACGTTACTGAAACTTAAACTGTAGCCTAATGCGTAATTCCTGCCAAAAGTAATGAAACTACAGTAACACATTCCGTACGACGCATCTATGTGGGCTTGTGAGTTAGCGAAAAGGGGGAGGTCCGTTAGATATTCCAAATGTCCGGTATTCTACAACACAGCCGGCCACTTGTCCGGCCAGTAAAAAATCTAGCGAGAACCCTGAACCGAGCACCAAGCAGTGACAGGATTGGACCAGAAGAGACTACACGACTCGCCACGTGGACATTAAAAAAAAAAAAAAAAAAAATTGTATTTGTTCATCTGTTGTATTTCATGTAATTATTAAGCTGATTAATCATTTTTTGGGTATAAGTCAACCAATCATTAGTATAACCATTGCCAGTGGGGTGACTCGGCTGTTTGGAGCGGGACCTTAGACTTTGAAAGGTAATGAGGTGGTCGGTCACAAAGTGGAACTGGGGCCATAGGAGAATTTTTCCCAGTTCAGCCATCGGGTTTTCGCTCCTATTCGCTGCAAACGGTGGACGAGCCTGCTGGTAATGTTAATTGCCTCATGCACTGTTTGAGTTCCAAGATGTTAGAAATTTTTTGTAGCTTCGTCATTTATTATTATGTGTTATGATGGTGCTTATGGGTGAGCAGGGCCTTGACACTGCTCAAACCACATATAGTTTTCCACACAGAAGATGGGTTCGGGGCCACATACACACAGAATAATATAAATATTTATCCTTGCATACACATAGAGGCGTGACACTTATAGTTTTTAAGAAATGTGCTCATTTGCAGAGTTATAATCAGTGAGTTATGAAGGTCTTAACCCTCTCGGAAAGAGGTTCTGTTCCGAGCAAAATGATGGAATACTCCTGATAGAAAAGTTTTTGCTAACGCATTAGAATTGTTTATTATTTTCCACATGCCTGTGCAATGAAGACTTGCTTGCTGCTGATAACGCAATGAAGAACAGCTTACACATTGATGCTTACATAATGATGACAAAAAATCTCCTCTGGTTGTGCTGCACCTTAAAGTGGCCGCGGACTTGCAGTTTGGGGCCCTGCCAGGTTGGCTGCCGCTAACAGGGGTGACAAAATACAGAATATGACACTCCAACCTCATTTTAAGGTTGACATGATGAAATCATGCCAAGAGGGGGAATGTTATAAATTGGCTTTATTCTTAGACTTTATGTATAAATATTCTGTAGTTCTCTAGATAATCTATGTTCCTAGTTTGTACGGTACACTCTGCTCATACAACGCAAATGTATGTCCAACACTTTAAGATGACGTAGTGGGATAAAATAACTGGGTCAGATAAAGCGTCTCTTAGGACAGATAGGTCTGGTGCAGTAGATGCACGCCTGAAACAACACTCACACACACACATCGCTTATCACATCCAAAGAACATGACAAAGACGGTGGATGGCCTGCTCACAGCATGAGTAAGTATTCAATGATGCGTCGTCAAATGTAGGTACAACCTCTGAGATAAGGGTGAACATAAATATGAAATGTTTCCAGATCTCGGGACTTGGTCGGACGGATTTCATGCGAGAACTCTGTCTCTCCGAGTCCAGCGCTGATACTTGACCTGTGACCTCCAATAAATACTTTGTTTAACTTAAAGTGATACTCCGGAGTAGATTCAACCTGGGGTCATTTGAACCGTGATATACAGCCAAGTAGCCCACCCGCAGTTTTTTCGATATTGGCTGAACATAAGCTGAGTTACTGAGTTATCCCGAATAGCTTCGTACAAGGGTTAATGGATCCTGGTCCGTATCTCCAAAATTACCACACTAAAATCACATGCCATGACACCAAACTTCTACAGTAGTACAAATATGGTCTGTACTCACAAAACAATGCATTTGGAAGTTTGAAAATAGTCCAGGAGTTTATTATTATCAACACAAGCCTGATAGCTTCTCTGCAGCTAAAGCTGCGTCGACGTCACTTCTGGGAGCTGGGAGCTTCAAAGTAAGATGAGGGTTGATCTACTACTGTAGACAACAAAGCAAGGCTGCTCAGTTTCTCCATTGATAAAATAACTTCACAACTCTACAACATAAAAATTCATAAAAAAACATGTAGAATATAGCATATACTTTGTTGTCTACAGTAGTAGATCAACCCTCATCTTACTTTGAAGCTCCCAGCTCCCCGAAGTGACGCCGAAGCGTCCGTGTCAAACGGGGAAAAAAGAAAAAAGATGGTTGTTGTGACATAAAAGACTCATACACAGAATAACATGTTGATTATGCGGTTCATTATGCGGTTGCTTTGCGCCGACCTTATCGGCAGCAAGTCTGTGTAGCTCTCAATTTTTCTCATCGTTTATATGATTATTGGTCATTTTTCATTTTTTGTTTCTATCTAAACATTTTTAGTTAGTTTTTATTGATCTGCTTTTTTGTTTTAATTAATTTTTTTGACAATGTGCACTACTACTAAAGCAGTGTACACAAGAACTGTTGGCACTGTCAAGGATTGGACGCGGAATTAAACATCCAATTCCGACCGAGCTTAAAAAGCTGTACCGTGGATGCAGAGCTGGAGCGAAACTAAAGACAAAGAGGCACAACAGGAGGTGGAGGTACAAAACTTTTCTGCCCTCTGTGATTATGGGAAACGCTAACTCGCTACCAAACAAGTGTGATGAGTTAGAGGCGCTTGTGGGGAACCAACGGCTGTATAAGGAGAGCAGTTTGATCTGTCTGTCTGAGTCCTGGCTGAACAACAACACACCGGACTCATGTGTGGACATACCCGGCTTCACAGCCGTACGAGCGGATCATGACCCGAGTACGAGCGGCGGTAAGCGGAAAGGCGGGGGTGTTATACTGTTCTTTAATCAGAGATGGGTAAACCCCCGCAATGTGACCGTTAAGGAGAGGGTTTGTTGTCCAGACATCGAACTGCTGTCAGTTGGTTTCCGTGCATTCTATGGGCCCAGAGAGTTCCCATACACAGTCGTCATCATTGTTTACATTCCACCGAGGGCGGCACCTACAACAGAGTGTGACGTCATCCATGCTAGGATACAGACCCAACATCCTGAGGCATTCATTGCAATCACAGGAGATTTCAACCACGTCTCTCTATCCTCCTGCCTGACTGGCTTTGTACAGTATGTGGACTGTCCAACACGTGGAGAAAAGACATTAGATCTGTTCTATGCTAACGTGAAGGAGGCTTACAGGGCAGTGTCTCTTCCACCACTGGGTAGATCTGATCACAGCATGGTCTATCTACAACCCACATACAGACCGTGTGTACAAAGACTTCCTGTTACTACCAGATCTTTCAGGAAGTGGTCACCAGAGGCGAGTGATGCATTGAGAGACTGCTTTGATGTCACAGACTGGGCTGTACTGCTGGAGGAAGATGAAATGGACATTGACATGGACAGGAGGGTCAGCACCATCACAGACTACATTAACTTCTGTAGGGACACCGTGATTCCAGTCAGGACTGTAAGGTGCTATCCAAAAAACAAACCATGGATCACCAGTGACATCAAAGACCTCCTGAACCAGAAAAAGAGGGCGTTCCAGAATGGGGATAGAAAAAGGCGGAGGAGTGTAAAACAGGAGCTTAAAAAGACATTACGTCGAGCTAAGGTGGAGTACAAGAAAAAGGTGGAGAGACAGCTGGAGAACAATAACACCAAGGAGGTGTGGAGGGGCATGAGGACCATCACTGGATACAGACTGAAGAACTCTGTCTGTAGAAGGTGATGTGGACAGAGCCAACACTTTCAACCATTATTACAACAGGTTTGACAGTGTGGCTTTTCCTTCCTCTGCTGCTGCTCCCTCCACCCCCACCACTACAGCTGCTTCCTCTATACTGCTTCCACTGCCCTGCTGTACTTCCACCTCAATGGCAACCTGCATCGCCAAGCCTCCGCCTGACTGCACCTCTACCTCTGCTGTCACCAACAAGCTTCTTCTGTCCAGCTGTACCTCCACCTCTGCAGCAACTTCCACCGCCTGGTCTCCTGAGCCAAGCTACACCTCCACCTCTGCGGCAGCTTCCACCACCAGGCATCCTGCGCCCAGCTGCACCTCCACCTCTACGGCAGCTTCCACTGCCAGGCCTTCTGAACCCAGCCACACCTCCATCTGTGCGGCAGCTCCCACCGCCTGGCCTCCTCGGTCCAGCTGCACCTCCACCTCTGCGGCAGCTTCCACCACCAGGCATCCAGAGTCCAGCTGCACATCCACATCTGTGGCTGCTCCCACCGCCTGGCCTCCTCGGTCCAGCTGCTCCTCCACCTCTGCAGCAACTCCCACCACTAGCCCTCCTCTGTCCAGCTGCACCCCCACCCCCATCTCTATGGTTGATAGCAACATCACTCCTGTCGCCATCCCTCCGCTACAACCTCTGTGTCTAACTATAGAGGAGGTTGGAGCTGAGCTCAGGAGACTTAAGCCAGGGAGGGCTTCAGGCCCAGATGGAGTCTGTCCAAGGGTTCTGAGGGACTGTGCTGGTCAACTAGCAGTCCCTCTTCAGAGGCTCTTCAATATGAGCATTCAGATGGAAAAAGTCCCAGTACCGTGGAAAACTTCTTGTCTCATACCGGTGCCCAAATTAGGGCAACCGGTGGAGCTGAATGACTACAGACCGGTGGCTCTGACATCTCATATCATGAAGACTTTGGAGAGACTTCTTGTTCATCGCATGAGATTGCAGGTTGCTGAGGCTCTTGATCCCCTCCAGTTTGCCTACCAGAAACACATAGGAGTGGAAGACGCGATTCTGTACATGTTGCATCGGGCATATGCTTATCTGGATGTGCCTGGTTCATATGTGAAAGTCATGTTCTTTGACTTCTCCAGTACCTTCAACACCATACGGCCTCCCATACTGAAAGACAAGCTGCTCAGTATGGGTGGCCCCCTCCCTGACATCATGGATTATAGACTATTTGTCTGCCAGACCACAGTATGTCAGGATGGGGAAATGTGTTTCTGGAACACTGGAATGCAGTACTGGAGCTCCGCAGGGTACTGTTTTGGCTCCTTTTCTTTTCACCCTGTACACATCAGACTTCAGGTACAACTCAGAGTTATGCCACATTCAGAAGTATTCTGATGATACGGCTGTTGTGGCATGTGTGCGCGGTGGACAGGAGAAGGAGTACAGGGACCTTGTGGAGGCCTTTACTGACTGGAGCAAAAATAACTGTTTGCTCCTGAACACCACCAAGACCAAAGAGCTGGTGGTGGACTTCAGGAGATCTAAAACCCCATACCAGTCAGTCTGCATTGATGGAGGGGAGATAGAGACTGTTCAGACCTGCAAATACCTGGGGGTGGTGCTGGATAATAAACTGGAGTGGTCTGCCAACATAGACGCAGTGTACAGGAGGGGCCAGAGCCGTCTCTTTTTCCTGAGACGGCTCAGGTCCTTCAATGTCTGCAGTGATATGATGTGCATGTTTTATCACACTATCATTGAGAGTGCACTGTTCTATGCTGCTGTCTACTGGGGGAGTTGCACTACAGACAGAAACTGTAGGCGCCTGGACAAACTGGTGAAAAAGGCTGGTTCTGTTGTAGGCAGAAGGCTGGACCCTCTCGGTGCTGTGGTGGAGACACGGATGAGGAGGAAGTTAGATTCTGTGATGGAGAATAATAAACATCCTCTCCACAGCATCCTGACAGGACAGAGGAGCAGCTGCAGTGAGAGGCTCATCTCTCTGTGCTGCAGGACTGAGAGGTTCAGAAGGTCCTTTGTTCCCACAGCCATAAGGCTTTATAACAGTGACTGCTGAGTTCTTCTCAAATTGATTGATTGATTTTTATTTATTTGTTTATTTTTGCTATTTAGTCATTTATTATTATTATTTAGTTCGTAGTAGATTTATTATTGTTGTTTTATTGTTGTTAATTCAATCATTGTAAATACTTTAAAAAATGTTGAGCTACTTGACGAATTTGAATTTCCCCCATTAGATAGATAGATAGATAAATACTTTATTAATCCCAATTTGGGAAATTGTTTTGTTGCAGCAGCATACAGTAGATATATAGAATAGAATAAAATAAATATAAAATAAAATACAATAAATAAATAAAAATAGTGAATAAACATAAACATTGGGGGATAAATAAAGTATTATTCTATTCTATTCTATTTCTTCTATTATGTTGATATTTCTACAGTCAGCTCAACACTACAAATATCTGTACAATGTTTTGTATGCCATGCTTTTTGTACATTTACATAGAACAATAAAGTTTATTGAGAAAAAAACACTTCCTAAACCGGTCACATGGTACGGCCGGTTGGAAAGGCCTCTGACGTCATCGACACGCGCCTGTACAAGATTCACAAAATACATCCGAAGTTACCGCACACACACTACGAAGCCTGGGCTCATCTCGGTACATCTTGGAACATCTGGTAACATAGCAACAGAAAGCTGCATGCAGGTGAGTCCAGAAAAGAATGAATTTAGCGGTCAGACGTTAGCAGAAATGTCTTCAAAGTGCTCTGTGTCATTGGTTTGATTCCTGCGCCTGCACACAGGCAGAACCATAGACATATTAGCCGCTTTCGGACAGAGTAGTTATAGGAACGATTAACCCTAACCCCGAGTTCTGTATGTCCGAACACGGGAGAAAACGGCCCCGCGGATTAAAAGGTTATTAGAACTGCCAAAGGTTCCTCCAGTCCGAAAGCGGCTAGACGCCCCATTGACTGCTTCAGCCCGTTGCCGTGACGTAAAACGTCGCCGCCATTTTGCTAGCGGAGTCGTTTGGACCAGAGGTCTGTCAAACAAGGGCAAGTTGCCGGGAGCATCGGTTTTTCTGGATAAAAATCACGATTGTCTTACATTTTGCAACCGATTTCACTGAGTCGTTTTTACATTCAACGGCGTATGATCTACGTGAAGTACCCCCCAAAAGATTTGTCTCAATGTTTGAATGTTTGAATCTCGCTAATTAGGCTCTAATCTCCATAGTAGACACTTGTGCATATGTCTATGATAATCGCTGATAGACGCTCACTTTTCTTGTACTCACACAGCTCGTGCACAAATCTAAACTATCGAAATGGTGCTTCTTTAGCTACTACGTATTGACCATCATTAAGACTATTTCTCTTAATGATTTGTATTTCCCTCCAAATCAAATAGTGAGACACTTGCAGTCAGTCTGTTTTTTATAGCTGCGTTTCAAATATGTGCATTGAGAAACCACCTTGAACAGTGCAATTGACAATAAACAGTAATTTGACAAGGGCAAGGCATCTTTATTTATATAGCGCTGTTCATACCACAGGCAACTCAATGTGCTTTGTGTAATGTGTACAAATCAACATTACAAAAAAGACAATGGTGAACAAACATCAAAACAGCTGCAGCTTTCTATATTTCTATAGCAGTAAAGTATACATATCTCAAAATATTTAAATAGTCTAATATAAATACCATAATATAATATAATGACTCAGTATTATGTGTGATGGAATAACATATATATATATATATATATATATACAATCATGCTTATAAGATTTTCACATCTAAGCAACAGTGCAATTGACAATAAAAAGTCATTTCACAAACAAAAACTTCTGATACAGAAGACAAATGTAAACAAACATCAAAACACCTGCTGCTATTATAAATACCATGATATTTCAATAGTTTAATTCTAATACACATATAGTAATATAAAATATAATATAATAATTTAATATTTAAATATGTATGTATATATAAGCTTGTGTCTAGGCTTGTATCTTGGAGCTAGGACCCTTTAAAAAGTATAGTTTTGCTAAGCCTTTTTCGGCTGTTGCCACTCTGTAATTTCAGTGTACTGAGTTTGGCGATGTGGTGCAGCCTGAGTTTGTGAAATGTGGACACAACCAATGACAACAGTGAAAAGTGGTGGTTGTCTATACCAAACTGTTTGTCCTGAATGTGCTCCTTGAGCAGAAACACATCATCCGAGCCAATTTCAGCCCGGACAAACTGCTCTCTAACCGACACCCTGACAGCTTGCCCCGATACAGACCGGCGAATGAACCTCTCTGCTGACCTCACCACCTTCACTGTTCCTTCTGAAGGAATCATCAGCCCTCCTCTGTTTTTCAAAGTCAGCAAGTGGTAGCTCTGGTCAAATGATGCCCGCGCAGCATCTGTCACCAGGCTAGCACGGCACACACCACAGGACAGCTTTCTTACAATCTGCCGCACCACAAACCCTGTGATGTAAACCAGTGCGTTTTCCACCAGGCCACCAAAGCGGGCTGGGAGGTAGCTGTGGTCACATATCAGAGCAGATACATTCACGAAAGGCGATTGAAGCTCTTCCGTCTCAGAGGCAGAGGACATCTCAACCGCCGACAGGGACACGGTCTCATCCTGAGGTGCCACGTTCCCTGAAGCGTTCGGAGAGACACCGCATCGGACCATGAGGCGGCGGAAGGTGCCCTGCAATTGGCCTGCGGTGGGATTGTTGTTCCAGCCCCCTAAAAAACAAACGCACACGACACTTAATACAGATATTTGCTCTTTTCAGACATCACAGACTTTTTTGGAAAGGCAATTTAATCTAGAAACTTCTGAGATCCTTACCTGATGCCCTGATGGAATTGAAAAGGAGCTCCAAGTGATCCTGGCTGAACCGGTACGTGCAGATGTATTGCTGACATTGCAGCAGCTCCGGACACATCAACATTAGGGTGTCAATGTTAATGACGAACCCCATGACAGACAGGTACCTTCAAAAGAAAATGTTTTGTTAGTATGATCATGGCAAACCAAGATACCTCCCAGGGCTCCAGACTAACTTTTGCACTGGTTGCACTGGTGCGCCTAACTTTCTTTCTTAGGTGCACCAGCACAAAAGTCAGGTGCACCCAAATTTTCAAACGCATTGCATTTAACACTGCAGTTTTACAGGTTCACTTTATTTATTTTACAATCGCTGTCCATATATGTCTATTAACTAGCAATGTGGTCAAAATAAAGTTCTTTATTTGAAGTACAATTCTACAAACTTACTGAACTTAACTTACTAACTACTTACTGAAAAATTGTTGGTGCTTAAAGTGCTTCACTGACCTGAAATTTAAACTTAAAACATCTCAAGATAAATTAAATAAAAAGAAAATCTAAATTAAAATAGCAAGTGTTTTAAGGGCTTCAAACTGAACATCTCATGGCTCAATGTCTTATGGACTATCCTCCATTGCAGTCACATCCCCCTCGGATGGCCAACTCCTGTAGTTGGGTTAAATATATATATCAGTCTTCCTCTCCTCAAGATACGGCCGCACACAATGACGCATTCCTGAACGATCAGGTGCTTTCAGCTGCTGCCTGCCGCTGAAAGGCAGCGGGGAGAGGGGACACTGAGCAGGTAATGTGTTTCATAGATGCGTTGTGCTTTTTCAGCGTTTCAATTCGAAATGTATTAGAACCAGTCACAAATGCACTATTGCCACACTTTACAGTAAATGCAGTGCATTATATTGTCGGCTTTACTGCATCTTCGCCAGGTAAACTGGTCAAGCCACTCTCTTAGAAATTTTATCCCTTTTAATTTCAGTTGGTTCTGGCTCTGAGTCGATCGTATGTGGCTCATTATCTGATGTTAGCTCCGGATGCTAGCTCATTATCTGATGCTAGCTCCGGAGCAGGGCATGACATAACGTGGGAGGTTGATGCCTCCGTGTCAGAGCATTAGTTGTGGTTATTTTCGGATGAATCAGGCCTTAACTTAACCTAAAAGTTGTCAATCGTTCTTTTCATCTTATTACCCGCGGCTACATCCACTGTTTATCTGACGAGCCGAGGTTCATCACCTCTCTGTCTGACTACAGCAAGCACGTGTTCAAACGTACACGGGCCAATCAGAGCGGGGTCCTGCCCTTCACTATCTCTGATTGGTTTAGACCACGATATGGGTCTAACGTGTGTCTGTTGTTGAACCACAGGGAGACTTTCAGAGTCGCGTAGACTTTTTTTTTTTTTTTTTCCTCGAACGGGTGGTTGCACCGGTGCACCCAGAGATTTTTTTTTTTTAGGCGCACCATTGAGAAAATTGGTCGCACTCTGGAGCCCTGCCTCCAAAGAGCACCCGGTAATTTTGCTCATTGAAGGTTGTAAATGGACATTTCAAGTTCCTTTTCCACTTTCATCTGTATGAACTGAAAAACACTGAACATAAAGGATTTTCAACAGCAGACAGCAAAAAGATTAAACAAGAGAACAAAGCATCATATGCATGCATATGCAGAGCATGCACACGTGGAAGAGTCACTATTTAAGGGCGTATTCACACCTACCTCGTTTGGTCCGGACCAAACGACCAAACGGACCAGATTTTCGTTGGTTCGGACCTTTTGGGATGGTCTGAATACAAACCACCGAACTCTGGTCCGGACCAAACAAGCGGACCGAGACCGAGCTGAAAGGTCGGACTTGGTCCGGATCAAACGAACCCTGGTGCGGATCTTTTGGAGGTGTGAAAGCAGACCGGACCTAATCCCAGACTTTTTGCTTTTTTTGTACCTCGGGAGCATCCGTCGTTTGTCTGCTGCTAGGTAACAGAACAGAGTGTCGTTCTTCTAATTACTAGACCGGCTGTGGTAAAGCTAAGAGCCCGAATTATCTCAGCTTGATGAGCACACATCAGCGTTATCCTCCGTAGCCGCCTTGCCCTTTGTCGTCGTTGTTGATAAATTACTTGTACAGCAGCATAGTAATTACACAGTTGTGAAAATAGCAAAACGTTGAAAAAACATATAGTTTTGATTATATTAAAAGCAATAACGGCACGGAAAGCGTCCATGAATACATTCACTTTTGAACTTAGCACTTTGTGTTGCGCGTGTCGATTCTGACCAATAGCCAAACGACTTCAGGGCGCGTGGCTTTGTTGACATATTTTGGTCCGTTTACTGAAATGTACAGTCTGAAAGCGAACCGCACCAAAATGGAAAAAAAAAAGGTTCGGACCAAAGCAAGTGAACTATCGGACTTTCCTGGTCTGAATACGCCCTAAAAGACCTCTTTGATCGATGAAGGGGTGTTCCATCCTTCATCACCAAACTGATTAAGTACTCCCGGCCTCTGGACAACAGTTCTACACTCTTGGTCCAATTCAAAACTCTGGCTGAAAGTGTTGACTACAGAGCATGGACCTTTCAGTGGCGGAAAAGTTTTCCCTTTTCACAGCAACTTCCCACTGCCTCCTCATCAGCTTCTCTTTGGGAAACCTTAAAAGGGTGAGAAAGGGTAGCTAGCCAGTCAGTCAGATTCATAATACAGGTGCATCTAAAAAACGCAAATACTTGCTTTTCTGCCGAGTGACTGACATGCAGGTGCATCTCAAAAGAGATGCATTTTTTTCGTAGTTTCATTCATTAAGTGACACCTTCAGATATAGTAGAACCATTACACAAACAGTGGCATGTTTCAAGCCTTTTTTGTTTTAATCTGGTCACTTTTTGAGACAAATAACAGAACAAATTAACCTGACTAGGATACTCTATTCTGAGATGCACTTGTCGCTCAGCCTAAACACGTTTTTCCATCGCAACCATAAATGCTATATAAATACATTATATACATTGTAATTACTGACAAACAAGCAACGGTAGATTAAACATATACCCTATATTTCTCGCCAATATTATCCTCTGTTGACGAACGATATAATAACGTTAGGCTTTGCTCTCTATGTCCATTTCACGTTTCACGTTAGTCTGATTCTAGTGGCACCTAACTGTTATTAGCTCTCAACATAATACATACTTTATGAAACATAACATACTTCTATAATGGCAAAATAGGAATACAAACAATTTTTCAGTCTTACTTGTGAAAGGTAATTCCTCGCGATCTTGATTCTAGCGTTCTGATGGTAGAGCATCCCCATGCTGAGCAGGAAGTAGGCATCTTGATGCAAATGACCGCAAATGACTCCGCTAGCAAGATGGCGGCGACATTTAACGCGACCCAGAGGCGAAAGGGGCGTCAACCTATAGCCTATTATGTCTATGGCGTCTACCTATATTATGTCTATGGCTGCGCTTGCCACGGTGGGGGGCTCGCTTCCGTCGGAAAGGTAGAGTCCAGAAAAATAATGAATAGGAGGGTTTCAAACTTGACGTCACTTCCGTATTTTCTAAGTGCGCGAACCTAAGTGGTGGGCAACCTGAGCTGGAGCCCATTGAAAACGCTGTGTTTTGTCTGCCACTTTTTTGCCCAAAATGCTTCAATTTTGTGGATGTAGCAATCGGTCTAACCGAGAGAAGGGAAAGGGTTACTATCGAGTACCTAAGGTAATCGCCCATAGAGGTGAGAAATGGAAAAAAACTCACAGAACAACGCCACAAAAAGTGGATAGCTAAGCTACGTTTACAGACTGGAGGGGCTGAATCTGCAAATGCTCGTGTCTGCGGTGACCACTTCGTCAAAGATATGTGCGAAATGTAATACGGGCTACGTTTGGGCTTTGTTTTGAAGGCTGTCCCAGCGCGGTGTTAGCTACTGAGTCAGTGGACTGGGCTCCGACGGTCAAGCTGGTTTACCAAAACACAGAGCTAAGACACCGCCATCGCTGTTTCATGCGATCTCTGAGAGTGGTTGATCTAAACCAGGGGTGTCAAACATACGGCCCGCGGGCCGGAGAGGGTTTCATCCGGCCCAGACGTAGAGAGAAAAAAATTATGAGTGTCTGGGAAAAAAAATCAAATCTCTAGCCCATTCCTGTGGCGAGCTATGCTCTTTAGAAGAAATAACCGAAATGCTCAATTCCGCCACTGGGGGCAGCAAAGCAAAAGCAAGACCTGGCATGACAAGAGATCAAGAAATAAACAGCATGTTTTTGCGAGCGCTCCCAGCCCTGGCAAAGATGCTGCTTTCCCACGAGCATCGCCGCTGTTAAAGTTGCTTGCTATCGAAATTGTCAGGGGTGACACAGCAAAATGTCGCTATCTAAAAGAAGAAAGGTTGATGTAGAGTGCCGAGCTTTCCAGGAGAAGTGGACAGAGTATTATTTATTCACAGAGGTGAATGCAAAGCCAGTGTGCCTGGTATATCAACAGGTTGCAGTGCTCAAAGAATATAACATTCGGCGCCACTATGAGACTCAACACAAGGAAAAGTTTCATCATTTGCAGGGACAATTAAGAAAAGAGAAGATAAACAAATTATTAGCAGGACTGAAAAAACAGCAGTCTGCATTTACTCGCAGCCGTGATATCAGTGAAGGAGCAGTGAAAGCTAGCTACCTTATTGCAAACGAGTTGGTGCAAGCATCCAAACCATTTTCGGATGGTGAACTGGTGAAAAAATGCATACTGCATGCTGCAGAAGTCGTATGCCCCGAAAAGAAATCTGCCTTTGCCAACATTAGTCTGTCCAGGAATACAGTTGCAGATAGGGTTGAAGATCTCTCACGAGACTTAGGCAGTCAAATGGCGGACAAAATACGGTCCTTTATTGCATTTTCGGTCGCAATTGATGAGAGCACCGATATCACAGATGTTGCACAACTTTGCATTTTTATTCGAGGTGTTGATGCGACTTTGACCGTCACCGAGGAGTTTCTTCAGTTAGTGCCTATGACGGACACAACAACAGCTGATGACATATTCAGCTCTGTCGTTGCAGCACTGGATAAAGTCGGGGTGGACTGGTCCCGTGCTGTCAGTCTGGCCACTGATGGCGCCCCTTCAATGGTCGGGAGAAAGGCAGGTGTTGCCACAAAATTCAGGGAGAAGGTGCAGGCAGCCAACGGAGGGCGGGACTTTTGGACATTTCATTGTATTTTGCACCAAGAAGCACTGTGTTGTAAAACACTAAAAATGGATCATGTCATGAGTGTGGTTGTCAAAACTGTGAATTTCATCCGAGCGCGAGGTCTAAATCACCGTCAGTTTGACTGTTTTCTCAGTGATAATGTTATTACAGCTGGTTTACCATACCACACTGAAGTGTGGTGGTTAAGCCGAGGTGCCGTACTCAAACGTTTCTTTGAATTACGGGGGGAAATTGGGCAGTTCATGGAGAAGAAGGGCAGGCCAGTAGGAGAATTGAAATGTCCAGAATGGGTGAGGGCTCTGGCGTTCATGGTTGATATTACACAGCACCTGAGTAATCTTAACAAAACGTTGCAGGGTCGCCATAGAGTCGTCACACAGTTTTGCGATAGCATATGTGCCTTCAAGTTGAAGCTGTCACTGTGGGAGACGCAGCTCTCCAAAGGTGACGTCTCTCATTTCCCACTTCTCGCAGCAATGCGCGCAAGCCAACCTGATTTGGGTGAATACAAAAATAAAATCACAGAACTGCTGCAGGAGTTCGAGCGCAGATTTCAGGTCTTCGGGGAGCTGGAGAAGGAATTTGCGTTTTTTCGCTCGCCATTTACAGTCAGCGCATCTGATATGCCCGCTGACATTCAACTTGAGTTATTTGATTTGCAATGTGATTCCGATTTAAAGCAGAAATTTGCGTCGGTGGGCTTAGGTACGTTTTACCAATATCTCTTGCCAGGGTACCCAAGATTAACAACCTTGGCTGCAAAGGTTTTGTCCATGTTTGGAACTACCTATGTGTGTGAACAAGCGTTCTCTATTATGAACGTCAACAAAACAAAGCACAGGTCAAGATTATCAAACGCACACTTGAATGACATCGTGAAATGTGTTGCTACACAGGATTTGAAACCTGATATTGATGCTCTGGTGAAGGCCAAAAAATGCCAAGTGTCAGGAGCCAGCAGTGGGGGAGCGCGGGGCGCAACCTAAGTGGGTGCACTGAGTTATTATCCAGTTTTTCTTTAAACGCAGTTTTACGCACGACTCAATTTATCTTCAAACCCCACCTACTGCACCGTTTGAATAAGATGACGTGTTTGGAGTATTTTCAGATGTTATTACAGTTATTGAGAAGATATTACAAGAATTGTGTTTTGGCACCATAAGTAAACGTTCCCATGTTGTTACAAGTTTAAAAAGGAAAAATGGGCCATTAGTGTTCATATGATTATATTCTTCTCTCTTTTTCTTTCTGTCATCTGCCTGTTGATGTTTTAGTGGGCGACAAACACGTAGTGAGCCAAAGACAGTTCAGAACAAAAAAAACTCTTGTTTAAATTAAGTGGTACTGAATACATTGTGTAACAAATCTTTGCAGCATGCATTACAACTCCCCAGCATTTAACATCCTTCAATTCTGGTGTAAATTAAGGTTTAAGTTTTTTTTGTGATGTTACTAGTGCGGCCCACTTGCGATCACATGGGTTGTATGCGGCCCCTGAACCAAAATGAGTTTGACACCCCTGATCTAAACAAATCAAATTTATCACGTCGTCACAATCTTCACGTTTCAGTAGTATCCACAAAGTGCTTAAGTGCTAACAGGGCACATTAGCTCCCAAGTTCTTAACAACAGAATCGCTCGCTCTCTCTCTGCCTTTGTTGTGGAGAAAATGAGTCGAATCACGCGTTGGTCAGCCGTCCATTGGGGAGTTTATTGAACAAACTGTCACAGCAAATATGCCTACAGGATGTTACAAAATGTCCGCTGTCTTCCTTCTGTGATACCTCTTTATGCTTGTCTTTATCAAAACAACCGTACGTGGCACTCTCTGGAGGCGCCTAATGTTAAACAACTCATTCTAACTATCAACAATATTCATCTGAACCAGTCAGCAAGGCACACGATGTAACTAGGCCAGATGTCATGAGAATGTCATGACATCCTTCTCCCACATAGTCCCCCCTGAAATCACTTATCAGTGATTTAATAAAGAAATAATCTAAAATGAAAGAAAATCATCCCGCATAGTTAATTAAGAATTAATTAACATAATCAACACTAAATTATCCTAATAATTCTACAATATCAATCAACGGGACCATTTTGAATAAATGAAAAGGAATATATATATGTGTACCCGAATCACATTAAATGATTAAATTAAATTAAACGATATCGAATTCAACAACACTACAAGTTTTACATTGCCATCTCACTCGTCCACTGTTCGCAGTGCATAGGTGCGAAAAACCCACCGGCTGCTACTTTCGTAACTCATGTTCTTATCTTGGGAAAACTCACCTACGGCCCCACTTCACTTGGCGACCGACCACTTTACCAAGGTCGCACTCCGAACAGTTGACTTACACAACTGGCAATGCACATATTAGTGATCAATTTTGATTGATAATACACATAGAATGAATATATCACCTTAAAATCAATTAATCACAGTTTTGTACCAAGTACAATACATAAAATTATGGATTATCACACAACAAATAGTAATAAAATGCAATGTAATGCAGCTCTTCCAGTCCCGTCCCATCTCCCGTACTCTGGTGTCGTCTGCTTCTGGCCGAACATCCGTCCGGCTGGGTCTGGAACTGCTAAGCTAACTCTGGGAGGAGAGGTCACCAGTACGTCACTCCCAATCAAAGAGATCTTCAGCATCTCTTCTCCCTGTCAGACTATACTTGGTTCCACGCTCAAGGAAAGAATCTTGTGAACCGTCCGTTGATAACCTTCATTCGTTGACCCGCTCTCCCATGCGTTGGTCCTCAGACCTGGTCTCGCATGGTCATCTGCTTCCAGATTCCTTCCACTGTTTGTTTGAACATCACTTGCAGCAAACACCTTCTCAGCATGGGTATGATGCAACACACCAATAGGGAAACCATTCTCACTATCAACAATATTGCTATTCCAGCTTTAACCGTAATCGCTCCCCCTTCTCCCAAAATCCCAAACAGACCAGTCCACCACCGTTCACCTCCACCAGCATCACACGTCGGCTCCTCTCTCCATTCTCTGAACTTCTTCACGGCCGTTGTAAACGTTCCACCAGCTGCAGTGTTCCCGGGTATAAATGTACAACATTTTACCCAACCATTCGGCGAACACCAATCTTCCCTTTTAATATCCATTCTAAAACTTGTCTGTTCTACCAAGCCATCATACTCGTCTCATGTAGTTGTTCTCCAAAGCCTGCAAACCCTTCACTCGTGTAGTTAAGAATTCTCTGTTGATTGTAGTATATGTAATTAATCCACTCCACATTTTGTTAATTATGATCCACGGCAAAATAGACTCAAATCCAGCTGCAATCTCCCTGCGTGCTTTGAGCTCAAAAGGAACCCCTCTCGGCTGCTCTATTGCATCCAAGTAAACGTGCTTATCCCTGATGTAGCCATCACTAGATCTTTTAACTCTCCCTTTTTCCACATCCAAACCTCGCATCTCGTTTACCTTGTCATACATTAACACAACCGATGTCTTCCTCCTCACCAGTGCCCAAAGACCTATCCACCTGTTGGGTAACACATTTAACAAAACATCATCTCCACACATCCAGTAACTCTCAGCTACCGGGTGTGTCTGATCCCCAAAAAGATATAGAGTTAAAATGATCATTTCTATATTTTCGCATTACTGGTCCAAATAAATAAATCCTAATAAATATTGGTTTCATTCAACAGTAGTATTACCTACGTGAGTTCCAAAAGCATTCAAACTCACCATCGTAATCTACTCTATAATCAGTCGGAGGCCCATCCTGTGATGTATTATGATTAAATTCAGCACAAGAAGACTCCAATTAGTGGCCCTCCCTTATTTTGAAAACAACTCCGTAATTTATTTGGCCCAAACATCAATCTGCACTTAATACCACACATAGGAAACAATAACCATTTATCCTCTGCCGATGTGAACCTACCTTTCCTGCATTCCCGTTGCTGGACCACTGCACCGTCCCTGAAGGTGTGTGGCTCTGGAACAACAACAGGCAATGCTCCTGGAGCGTCTGCACATATGAGACACTCCGTCGCTGTCAGTTCTCTCGTAGTGTACCATGCCCATCTATACCACATATCCTTAACCCATCTTCCACAGTTACACTGTTTCCCTGACTCTACCTGTGCATGTACACACCGTCTGTTCTTGGATTAACATGATTATTCTGTCCTGTAGTGCTAATGGTATCAAGTCCCCCTAGACTTTCACGAGAAATCTTTCTATTCTTACAACCATTGCGAACAACTATTTCTGACCCGATCTGACATGATCTTACCAGATTGCCCCTTTCTTGTGGCGTATGGAGGCGGTGATCTGGTCGTCTCCTCCTCCAGACCCATGATCCACACCTCCTCACCATCCTTTATTCCCATGTACTTAAATTCAAGCTTAACATCTGCCTTTTCACAACTAGCTCTTGTGTGTATTGCTGGCAAAGTTTGTGGCGTGGCATGGTCTGAGTGGGTGTGTATTGTTGCATCATACTCATCCGACCCAGGCTGGCTACTTCCCTGCGGGGTGGCTTCATCACGGGACCCTTCCAGCCTCTCCTGGATGCGGGATCCCGTCCCACATCTCCAGGCTTCGTTCTCCTGAGCCCATGCTGTCGGCCAGCATCCACACCTGGATGCTCATAAGTGTCAGAAATCTTAACCTCTTCCTTTTGTTCATCCTTTCCCTCGGACTCAACTCCGTCTGTGTCTTTAGTCCGAACCTTAGTGCAGTGATTCAAATGGTACCATGTGTTGCTACCTTCCACTTGAACTGCTGTTGACGTTACTCGCACCATTGTGTACGGTCCTTCTCGTCTTGGCTCAAGCCACTCCCCTCGGAACACTTTGATGTGCACCTGGTCGCCTGGCACCACTGGCCTCTCAACCAGCTGTTCGAGACCTGAGTCTCTGGACTCCTCCTGTAGATAGATTGTTCTGTGGATTGCAGTTAGTTGCTTCATGTAAGCTGTCCACTCTGTTCGCAACTACTCAAGTGGGGCCCTTTAAAGGGACCTCTCCCTGAGGTGCCGGCATGGGTCGACCCGTTAGCATTTTATGCGGTGTTAGTGCGTGACTCTATGAGTCTGCATACGATAGCTCATTAGTGCAAGCAGCAAAGCATCTAGTTAGTTTAGTTGACGCACAGATTCAATTCAATTTCACTTTCCAGGTTCCATTGATCCTCTCAACCATCCCTTGACTTTGTGGATGATAAACGGCCCCACAGCGCTGCTTGATTCGCAGCTGCTGCAGAATACCTCTTGCACTTTTCTATACAAACACTTAACCATTATTTGAGCTAATCTCTGATGGAATGACAGACAGATGAATCAATTCTCTTACCCAAAACATTTTTTGTACGACTATTTATCCAATATGTATGACCAATATCCATGTGGTGGTGTGACATCTGGCTCCAGTGACACCATTGGTGCCAAAACAGCAAGCTGGCACTTTGATACTACTTCCGCTGCTTCATCAGCCGCGTTATTACCTTTACCGACCGTTTCGTTACCTTTACGATTCTTTGACACTTTATCACTGCCAATTTTCAATTTTCATGACTGCAATCCGCTCCTTCATTTGGACATCATGTCGCACTGGACTTCCGTCTGACCTCCTGAACCCTCTCTGCTTCAAAACTGCTTCAAACAAATAGCAAATATCATGAGCATATGCAGAATCTGTGTACACATTCGTAACCTTACCTTTCACCAGTCAACATGCTTCCGTTAGTGCCTTCAGTTCAGCCAACTCTGCCGAACATGGCTGTTCACACTTCTGAGCTTTCACCGTCACAAAGTTCTCCGCCTTCCTGTTTCACAACTGCAAAAACTGCATGATTACCCAAATGATCTCACAACATGAACCATACACAACATAAGTGACATCAGCCTGCACAAGTGAAGTTGCTTCTAAGTCAGGTCTCAGTTTAATGCATCTCACAGCTTCTGACACACGCTCATGTGGTTCTCCTTCAAACTCACATGGAATGACATGTGCAGGATCCGATGTAGTACACTTCTGTATTCACATCTGGACGTGTCAAAAGATGCACAACCTGCAAACATCCTGTCCGAGTCACAACACACCTACTCTGATTTATTAGTTCTGAAATCTTATGGTGTCTATTGGAGACATATAAGAAAAATGGCTTCTCATAGACTAGTGTTGGCGGTTTTGGATGACTTTTGCTAATTTTGTTTCAAACTTTCAAAGGCTAACTTAGCCTCGGTTGTCCTCTCCAGTTGTGCTTTCAACCTTTGATCTTTGGATTTTTCATGATTCCTTCCAGAGGAAGCAAATTTTATTGCATAATCTTCCCCAAAAGAAGATCATACTTGTGTCCATTTCTGCAATTGTTGTGCAATGTACACAGCCGGACTCTCTGTTCCTGACAGTGGCTCCCCCTTAAATGCTTCGAGGTCCACTCTTAAAGGAAACTCAGCTCGTAATGCTCTCCAGAGTGCAGCTCGATATGCATTAAAGTCAGTTCCATCAGCTCGGTGGCTTAACATCCAGTCATTCTCACTGTGTCTCAAAATGCCCTCCATGGTAGAAGTTCCAAAACACAGTGCCCACACTGCCTTAATGTGTCCCACAGTCAACAGTTTATGCACAGTCTCTTGTTCAAAAGCTCTTATCCATCTACTTGCACCTGTGTGAATGTCCGGCAGTCTGGCAACCAGCCTCGCTAGGACGAGCGTCTGCCACGGCACATACTGTCTCTGCGTCATTTCTATCGAACTCGGTGCTGACGCTGTTGGACTCTTATGTTCTTCAGAAGATGCCTTTTGAACTGGTGGTGCCAGTTCTGGTGATTTTTGGTATTGTGGGAGCTGTCCCCTTGCCTGATCTGAATTACAGACGGCGTCTGGCTCAGGAGCTCCATGACTGCTTGATGTCGCTATTTGTAGTTCTGGACGTTCATGAGATATTTTGTGATCTTTTATTTCAGAATCTCCTTGTATGTTTATTGCTCCTGGCAGTGTTGGATATAGCTCTGCATTTTCAAAGAAATGTAAAACTGTTAATTCAAGCTCTCTTTTTTCCTGTCTCTTTTTGCTTTTGTCCTTTGGTTTGTAAGCTTTAATCCTTTGTTCCCTAATCTTACAGGTAGTTACATTGAAAGTGCCACCTTTTGGCCAGGGTGAGATGTTATTTTTTGTTAGTTTTTCCCATTTTAGAGATATCTTTTTAATATCTTTGGAATGTTCAGGATGTTTGGCGCTGATGGTTATTGTTGGTGTTACACCCATTGTTTCACCTAGTTAGTTCCCTTCTTTTGACTTTTTCTTTTTTATTTACTTATTTATTGTCCCTAATTTTCCTATTATTATTATTATTATTATTATTCTTCCCCTTTTTTTTTTTGAAAGTCAATTTAAATTAAACTAACTCTAATCAATGCTAATTTAATGCTCGGCTAAATTTAGCTTAGATGCAGCTAATTATTGGATTGGATATTGTCAATGCTAATGTTAAGGTTAGCCTATGTTAGCTTTGAAAGCTTATGCTCTAGGTTGTTTTTTTGGTTAAATTAAACCAATGTTAATTCAATGTTAGGCTAATTTATTTTTTGACTTCTAGTTTCGGAGTTAGGTTACTATTATTGCTAATGTTGATGTTTGCTAACCAATGCCAATTGCTGTTAGCTTCCTAGCTGTTGCTAATAAATGCTAACCTAATGCTAATTAAGATTTAAACCAATATTTGCCTTATTGCTATTGCTAATCAATGCTAATTGTGTTCCTGATCAATGCTAATTATGGCTAACGAAATGCTAACAATGCTAACCAATGCTAACTATTGCCAATCAATGCTACTTATTGCTAATCAATACTAGCTTCCTTGTTGACCAATGCTAATCGAATGCTAATTATGCTAATTGAATGCTATTCAATGCTAATTATTGCTAATCAATGCTAGTTATTGCTAATCAATACTAGCTTCCTTGTTGACCAATGCTAATCTAATGCTAATTATCGCTAATCAATGCTAGTTATTGCTAATCAATACTAGCTGTATTACTAATGCTACCCAATGTTAATTTATTGCTAATTGAAAGCTCAGTTAATGCTTACTCTGTTTGAAGTGACTCAGGCTAAAGGCGTTGCCCCCCCCTTTTGCTCACATAACTCCCGAGCCACAAATTTATCCATGTTGCTCACAGTTACGCTACCTGCTACCTTGCTGTCCAGCCGCAATTAAAACCCGACGTCAATCATTGTTTTTGCACTTTAGTTCCAGGTTACGTTTTTCTCCCAATGCTCTCTCATAATTTTAGCTATTCATTATTACTTTGTTTGTGTGTGGGTGTTTTGTTTAGTGAATTATCTTTATTGTCAATAAAGAAAAGCATTTAAGATAGGCATAAAATTGAAAATTTCCTGCCGTTTGTCGCGCCCCATTTGCCATGTCTCCGTTCCCCACCAGTGGGGCGCGCCCCACACTTTGAGAAGCACTGGTTCAGTCCAATCTCCCGTCCTGAGCGTGCCTGAGGCGACTGTGGAGAGGAACAACTCCCTTTGAACAGGAAGAAAGCTCTGGCAGAACCAGAACCAGAGCCAGGAAGGGTGGCCATCAGAACCAGAACCAGGAAGGGTGGCCATCAGAACCAGAACCAGGAAGGGTGGCCATCAGAACCAGAGCCAGGAAGGGTGGCCTTCAGAACCAGAGCCAGGAAGGGTGGCCATCAGAACCAGAGCCAGGAAGGGTGGCCATCAGAACCAGAACCAGGAAGGGTGGCCATCAGAACCAGAGCCAGGAAGGGTGGCCATCAGAACCAGAACCAGGAAGGGTGGCCATCAGAACCAGAGCCAGGAAGGGTAGCCATCAGAACCAGAACCAGGAAGGGTGGCCATCAGAACCAGAACCAGGAAGGGTGGCCATCAGAACCTGAACCAGGAAGGGTGGCCATCAGAACCTGAACCAGGAAGGGTGGCCATCCGCCTCCACCAGCTGGGGGTTGAGAAGAAAGAAAGGGGGGGGTTACTGTAACACCATTCAAAGGATACTTGTTTGAACAGTGAAACACGAGTTAATGACCACAATAATGTCACATGTACATAATATCATTTGAGAAATTAAACAGGGGAAAAAGAGAGTAAAGTGAGGAAAGGTGTGACAGATGAGGCCCCCCAGCAGTCTGGGCCTATAGCAGCTTAACTATGGGATGTTTCAGGATCACCTGAGCCATCCGTAACTATAAGCTTTATCAGAAAGGAAAGTTTTAAGCCTGGTCTTAAAAGTGGAAAGGGTGTCTGCTTCCCGGACATTTACTGGCAGCTGATTCCACACAGAGGGGCCTGATAACTGACACAATTATCAAGAATTGTGATACAATCGAATCGTGACCAAAGCATATCGTCCCACCCCAATTTGTGTCAAATTGTACTCATCCATCAGTTAACTTGATCACAAATCTGAACTCATTCACTAACTGAGACTTGGAAAGGAGAGATCTGATATTCAGCAAAGCACATTTAATAGTTTGTTTTTGTTCAGTTAAAGTTTTTGTTTTAATTTTTTTTGGCACAAGAGGATTTGCTCCTTTTGTGTTAATTGATTGGGTGGGTAGCAGCAGGTGGGAAGCTGCAGAGAAGTGTGTAAGACTACAACTCTGCATCCTGGTCTGAACCCTGGGTTGTCATGTTTTAGGGTGACAAATAAATTTGTCCATATTTCTAGAAATGAGAGCTGTTCCTTCCAAAGTGGGATGGATGCCGTCTCTCCAGGTTTTCTCTAGAAAGATTGCCAATTATCTATGTAGCCCACGTTGTTTGCTGGACACCATCTGGACAACCAACGATTGAAGGAGGACATACGACTAAACATGTCATCACTGGTCAGATTTGGCAGGGGTCCAGAGAAAACTACGGAGTCCCACATTGTTTGGGCAAAATCACACACCGATGCAACATTCATTTTAGTGACCTCCGATTGGCGTAACCGGTTGTCATTAATGCCGATGTGAATAACTATTTTACCGTATTTACGTTTATCCTTAGCCAGCAGTTTTAAATAGGATTCTATGTCGCCTGCTCTGGCCCCTGGAATGCATTTGACTATGGCTGCTGGTGTCTCTAATACCACGTTTCTGACTATAGAGCTGCCAGTTACCAGGGTTTTGTCCTCAGCGGGTGTGTCGCTGAGTGGGGAAAATCTATTTGAAGCGTGGACAGGTCAATGGTGAACAACGGGCTTGACTTTAGAGCTATGCCTCTTCCTGACAGTCACCCAGCCACGTTGTAATCCCGGCTGCTCAGGTTCTGCTAGGGGGAGGCTAATTGAGCTAGCTACGCTAGGTGGCTCCACACTGGCTAAAGGGACCTGGCTCGCTATCGGTTGATTTTCAACAGTGCAGAGCCGAGCTTCCAATTCAGATAACCTCGCCTCCAAAACTACAAAAAGACTATATTTGTTACATGTAGCATTATCGCTAAAGGAGGCAGAGGAGTAACTAAACATCTGACACACGGAGCAGGTGAAAGCAGGAGATGGAGGGAGAGAACTGGTAGCCATGCTACGCTAGAGAACCAGACACACCGCTAAAAAGTGAGATTAAAGATTAAAGATCTGTAGGAGTGTGTTAGAAAAGAATGGTAAGCTATAGAGTTAACTATGCAAAATTGTGTAAGTTATAGGTAGAAATAAAGTGATTATCAGTAGTCCAAGAGGAGCAAGAAATTCCACAGTACACAAGCAAGGTAACAGGAAGTGATGCAATACGTCTTACCGCAAAGCCTTACACTGACTCAGATGAGATTTACGGGATATTGCACATAGTAGGTGTTGGTCTACAGAGTATATTATTACATTTTTTTCTGAATTTGATAAAAAAGCTACAAATATTTTGAACCTTGACCTTAGTGGGCCTTTAAAGAAGCATTTTAAAGTTCACAGGGATTTAAATAAGAACCAAAACTAGAAAGCTGCAAGCAGCTGTGAGCGGGACCGAGGTGTGCGTACGTTGGATGTGCGCACGTTGTGGCATGCGCTGGACTCCGTAGTCGCGCAGCTCTGCCCACACACACGATACCCTCTGCGTACGTACGAGCACATAATAACCCCAATGCGGAGGGGTTTTTGGAAATTTTTAGGGGGCGCCACTGAGCCATTTTTCTCCGCCCACACACGATACCCTTTACATACGTACAAGGTTGTCAAGATGGACGTGTGTGCCAAGTTTCATGACCTTGAGATGATGATAAGGCTTTCAAATCACAAACGCCATCACACGATATTCACCGCCTGGCCACGCCCACATTGTTCAGGGTTTGAAAAAGTTTCTCCATGATTTTTTTCCCCCCATGTCGTAAGAGTAACCTGGCCAAGTTTGAAGCTTGTAGTATTAAATCTGTAGGAGGAGTTTGATAAAATGTGAGGTGTGGAAAAAAAAGACGTTTCCGACCACCAGCAGGTGGCGCTGTAGGTGGATATCACTATTTTATATGTGCGCATTCAGGCTGGGTCCAGATATCACCGTATGAAGTTTGTGACAGATTGGATAATGTATGTGGAAGTTATAAACGACTTAATTTTTCATGGCGAGTCATAAATTTGAGGCGTCACCACGGCCACGCCCTTTGAGGTTTGAAAAAGTTTCTCCATGATTTTTTTCCCCAATGTCTTAAGAGTAACCTGGCCAAGTTTGAAGGTTTCTGCATTAAATATGTAGGAGAAGTTCGATCAAATGCGAGGTGTGGAAATGAAAATATGTTTCCAACCACCAGCTGGTGGCGCTATAGGTGGATATCACTATGATAATATGTGCGCGTTCAGGCTGGGTCCAGCATTCACCGTATGGAGTTTGGGACAGATTGGATAATGTATGTGGGAGTTATAAGCAACTTAATTTTTTGAGGCAAGTGATGGCGAGTCATCAAACTTTGAGGCGTCGCCACGGCCACGCCCTTTAAGTTTTGAAAAAGTTTCCCCATGAATTTTACCCCCCATGTCTTAAGAGTAACCTGGCCAAGTTTGAAGTCTGTAGCATTAAATCTGTAGGACGAGTTCGATCTTATGCAAGGCGTGGAATCGGTCAAAAATGGCACGAAAACGCACTTTCCATCCAAAATGGCCGCCTTCCTGTGGACGTGGGACCATGGCGACCTGAGAGTTTTTTGTGCGTCTGAGCATGATGAATTAGTGAATTTCGTTGTCCCACGCGAAACTAATCCTATTGCGGGGACCATTTTTAAGCACCGTAGGGGGCGCTACAGAGTCAATGAGCGACTCCCAAAAATATAATGTTTAGATTCTTTCATGTCGTCGACTGGCAGGTGGTGCTCGCAAAATTTCATGAGTTTTCGAGCACCTTTTGCAAAGAATAAGAAGAATAACGGAGAAAAATAATAAACCTTACAGATACAATAGGGTCCTTGCAGTTTCACTGCTCGGTCCCTAATAATGAGTTTAATGGAATATGACTGGATGGTTAAAAACTGTGCAGAAAGGTTATCAAGAGAAGAAGAAAAGTGGGTGTGGTTTAACACGCTGCACGCCACAGCTGGATCTTATCATATGTGCTGACTGTTGCAGAGTCCATCAGTCGGAGAACCAGAATGGAGCAGCAGGAGCAGAAGCAGGAGCTGAAGCAGGAGCTGAAGCAGGAGCTGGAGCAGAACCAGGAGCAGAACCAGGAGCAGAACCAGGAGCAGAACCAGGAGCTGAAGCAGGAGCTGAAGCAGGAGCTGGAGCAGGAGCTGGAACTGAACCAGGAGCTGAACCAGGAGCTGAACCAGGAGCTGAAGCAGAACCAGGAGCAGGAGCTGAAGCAGGAGCAGTACCAGGAACTGAACCGGGAACTGAAGCAGGAGCAGAACCAGGAATTGAACCAGGAATTGAACCAGGAATTGAACCAGGAGCAGAGCCAGGAGCAGAGCCAGGAGCAGAGCCAGGAGCAGAGCCAGGAGCAGAGCCAGGAGCAGAGCCAGGAGCAGAACCAGGAGCAGAACCAGGAGCAGGAGCTGAAGCAGGAGCAGTACCAGGAACTGAACCGGGAACTGAAGCAGGAGCAGAACCAGGAATTGAACCAGGAATTGAACCAGGAGCAGAGCCAGGAGCAGAGCCAGGAGCAGAGCCAGGAGCAGAGCCAGGAGCAGAGCCAGGAGCAGAACCAGGAGCAGAACCAGGAGCAGGAGCTGAAGCAGGAGCAGTACCAGGAACTGAAGCAGGAGCAGAGCCAGGAGCAGAGCCAGGAGCAGAGCCAGGAGCAGAGCCAGGAGCAGAGCCAGGAGCAGGAGCAGTACCAGGAACTGAACCGGGAACTGAAGCAGGAGCAGAACCAGGAATTGAACCAGGAGCAGAGCCAGGAGCAGAGCCAGGAGCAGAACCAGGAGCAGAACCAGGAGCAGGAGCTGAAGCAGGAGCTGAACCAGGAGCAGAACCAGGAGCAGAACCAGGAGCAGGAGCTGAAGCAGGAGCTGAACCAGGAGCAGAACCAGGAGCAGAACCAGGAGCAGAACCAGGGGCTGAACCAGGAGCTGAAGCAGGAGCTGAAGCAAGAGCAGAACCAGGAGCAGAACCAGGAGCAGAACCAGGAGCAGAACCAGGAGCAGAACCAGGAGCAGGAGCTGAACCAGGAGCTGAACCAGGAGCTGAACCAGGAGCTGAACCAGGAGCTGAACCAGGAGCTGAACCAGGAGCAGAACCCCTCCACCAGGAAACGAGCCCGCTCATCCTCTGGGTCCCCCGGGCCACAGGTCAGTGTGGAGGACGTTTTTATTTTATTTCTTATTTATTTGGTTAGGACACTGCACATTAATCAACATATCAGCAAAGCATCCATGTAAATATGCTGGAGTTGGCACAGTTGCTAAATTTCATCCGTTGTCCTCAGGCAGGTATCATAAAAACATATAGACAATACACCATGACAAAAACTAAAAAACAAACAAACAGAAAATATTTAGAAAGATTCACATCAAAGTTAAGAGTCCGTACACAAAAGGGAAAAGACGCAGAGGTGACCCATGAGAGCAGCTCTGGCTGTTTTCAACCACTGTTTAAGGGTCTTTTTAAAGGTGGTGGAATTGTCTCAGTTTCTAACACGAGTTGGCAGTGTGTTCCAAAACTGTTCCTCTGATGGACTCCACCATTTGGCCAAACTTAGTCCTGCATCATTGCACATCAGTCTCCTCTAGTGCTCTGGTGTTTACTCTAGAGGATTCTGTCTTTATGAAATCCTGTAATAGTGGAGGGGCTAATCCTTTGGAAACCTTAAAGATGAGACAGACATCCAAAAACAGCTGATGGCTATCAAAGTCCAAGATTTTGCAGTCTGATGTATTTGACCATGTTAAATAACAGTAGGAAATACGAGGAAGTATCACTGCATGCGTAGAAGTCTTCGCTGACTCCATAGTCAGGAAGGGTCTCGCATGTTTGAAATTTGATAAGTTCAATTTAATTGTATTTGTGACTTTTTTTAACGTGTTGCTTAAGATTGAGATTAGAATCAAAGATTACCCCGAGGTACTTAAAGTGTTGAACCACATCAAGTGTCTCTGCATCCACCATGACTGATGGTTGCTGTCCCTCTGTTGGCTGCCGGGAGTAAAACATACAGGCTGTTTATTTTTTTTATTCAAATGTTAACAACAGTTTTGGAGCCAATGAGACACTGGCACCGTGGCTCCTGAGAGAATTGCAGCAGCTTCTTGAATTGAATTGGCATGACAGTATAATGCAATGTCGTCAGCATATGGTTGCATCTTTATATTTCTACTAGAGGTGCACCGAATATTCGGCAACCGAAAATATTCGGCCGAAAATGCAAAAAAAACCACATTCGGCTTTCGGCCGAAAGCCAAATGAGTGGCCGAATTGGAGGCCGAATAGTGGTTACGCAAAATTATCCACTTCCAGACGGCGGAGTCGACAGAACCAAAGTGATCTGTAAACTCTGCCAATATGCCGCCCATTGATTCAATGAGAGACTCCGGTTCTTTTCACAGATGTTTATTAACGCCACATCAACACCGTATAACTAAATGTTCAAGTAAACAAGTAAACAAAATAAAATACAACATTAGTTGTTGTAATCATTAAAGAAATAGCATTCTTAGCATTGTCGCTGGTACCAATAAAGAATCAAAGTAATACTGGCCACTTTAGTCTGCTTCTCAACCAACGGCAGAGTCATTCCCCAGGGGCAATCTTCACGGTCAGAACTAGGATTCTTTAACTTACACTTCTCCTCTGAATCACATTCACACAGTTACAGCAAACACCATGAAGCATGGAGTAATAAAATAAAAATAAACTAGCAGGTAACATCACGCTACAGGTGCTCCTCGGTGTCTGTGTGAAGCTCACGGAGCTAACCGGCGCTACTTCCTGTTTTACTTGTTTCAACGTAAAAGCATGTATTTCAAAATAAATTTAAAAAAAAACTCCTGCATTTACAGCCAAGTTGAATGGTCTTCTCACCGTAGTAGTTTCAGTCTAAAATATCACTTAAAGGCAAAACACACAAACTACAAAAAATGCTGCCACTGTTCCTGAAGGAGCAGGCTACCTAGACTCTATGCCAAAAAGGACACTCAGATAATTTGTTATATTGCATGTTTTTATATTTTTGTGTTGGAACGCTTTTATAATATGTTGTATTTTTTGTTGTATGAAATGAATGAAAAAAACCCCAAAATGAATTGAAAATGGGAATTAATGAAACTTATCTCTAGTTATTAGTTATAGTTATTAGTAATAACTTTTGAAGATTTCAAATAAACATTTATTTTCTTTGAAAAACATGTCTAAACATTTATTGTAAGGTGTAGATTTAAGCAATATTTAAAAATGGTGAAAAATCTAACTTTTGATAACTGAACTGTAATATTCGGTTTCGGCCACAAATTTTCATTTCGGTGCACCTCTAATTTCTACAGACATGTGGTAAGTTATGGACATTTAGGCTGAATAAAACAGGACCCAATATTGAGCCCTGTGGTACTCCAGCCGAAGAAGTGAGGTATGAAGATTGCAAATCACCAATTTGAACTGCCTGTTTCCTGTGCGAGAGGTATGATTTCATCCAGCAGAGGGCACTATTTGAAAAGTTGAAATAGGAGCAGAACCAGAGAGGGCAGGGACACGAATAAACATGTTGTTATTTACAATTTGTTATACAAGATATACATCACGTTACAAAATATGTAAAACTACATTAGGTACACCTGAGAAGAGCAGGAATAGCAGAGGCAGCTGTGAAAAAGAAACTAAATTCAAAATAAAATCCAAAATAAAACTTAATTGCAGTGAGAAAGGTATGCGTGGGGTTACTACACTATTGTATTGAAGCACTTGACACGGCAATTGCAACAGTCTCAGGATTAAACGACTATTGTTTGGATAGGAACCAAAGTTTACACGTCTGTTTCCGCGAACCCCGCATATTGTCGGACCCCTACAATCTGTGGATTGTCATTGGTTTTCGCCGAACCGCGTCATAGCTCATTACCATAATATTAGCTTGAGTTTAATCGCTGGAATCCGCTCTGGTCGCTCAGTTCTCTTCGCCCCTGGCGAATCCACTCTGGTCGCCCAGTTCGCTGACCCTCCATAGAGAAATAATGATTTCCGGCGCTCAGGTAGCGTAGGTCACTCTTGGTATACATGCAGCATGTGGCAACACGTACAGTGCTGGGAAGGGGGCGGAGCCTAGTAGACCAGAAGGAGCGAATGTTTGTATTGCTGTTGTGTTGAGTGTAGTGAAAGTTCCGTCCAGAGCCTCGGTGGATGTATCTTGGTCGTTTGAGAATGTAGTGATGGGATACAAGCTGGGGTGGGGGGGTCGGAGATGCGCTCGCCAGAGCCAAACACAGCGCAATCCAGAGGAACAGATTAAAAATCCACATGGTGTGAGATCGGCAGCAACGTAATCCAATGGTGGATGGTGAAGCCACAGAGCCAGCGCAGCGGAGGCAGAGGAGTGGGGCGTGCTGGTTGTAGCTTCGCTGGAAACGGGGGGCGGCGTTGGGGATTAGCAGCAGGCTAGGCGGCCGGCAGGTGGACACTGTCGGTGTTACAGGGAGGCGGCGTCCCCCGCACTGACAGCAATCCACAGGAGCAGGCGGGCTCCCAGGAGAGCCGGCTGGCAACGGACCGGCCCAAACCGGTGTGCTTCGAGGGGCGCACCAGTACAGACTTATCCAGCCACAGGAGTCCCGTACAGGTGAGCCCTGTACGGGACTAGCTAGCTGCTGGCTAACGAGTGGCGAGGCAGTGGCAGCAAACGGGTAGAGACTGTTGGCTACTGATTCGGTGTCGCAGAGTGCTGGGTCCCACATTCTGGACCTTCTCAAGCAAGCCGATTCTAGCAGATGGGTTTAAAATCCAACGTTAAAACTAGACTTAAAATAAAGCAGCAGCTTGCCAGCGGTCCCTCCCACGTCTACCAATAAGTACATCATGATCAATGGTGTCAAAAGCACGCTTTAAATGAAGAAATACAGCAGCTACAAAGCCACCCTGATCCAACAAGCTCTTTAAGTTTTCTAGGAAATAACAGGGAGCTGTCTCTGATTAATGAAATTTCAGTCAGTTCTGTGGTAACCCATTTCTCCGCTACTTTGGAAATTCTAGGTAAAATACTTATGGGTCGATAGATTTTGTCAGCCTTAAAGACGGGGCTGACCCGAGCAATCTTCCATGTCGATGGTACCGTTCCTTGTTTTATGAATAGATTTACAAGATGTGCAACTGGGCCAGCAAGAGCCTGTTTATTGGTCTTTAAAAGGTCACTAGTAAGTCCATATTAGCTTTTAATTACCATTTGCCCCATTCATGGCCTCAATATAGAATCTGCTTTCACCTTACGGGTCATCCTTAAGACTTTATCTCTATTTTTCATTTATTTTATAATTTCATTGTTCAACCAGAACAGATTATTTCTATGTTGCTTGGATTTACCTTTTTTTTTTTTTTTGTGAAGTGCGTTATAATATCATTGACTTTTTTAATAAAGTTATCTGAGCTAGCCTCAATGTCGTTATTTTCCAGAATATTAGACCTTCTAGATTTTGGATATCCTTATTCAGGAAGTGTTGCTGGCTTTTGGGTATGAACCAGATGCCTTTGGAACAAAGAAAAAACAAAACAAAATTCCCACCCCTACTGATTATATCGAATCGCAATACTTGTAGAATCACAATTATCAAGAATCGTGATACAATCGAATCGTGACCAAAGCATATCGTCCCACCCCAATTAGTCAAATTGTACTCATCCATCAGCTGTTTAAGTTTTTTTTCCTGACTTGATGTTCCAGTTGATGTTAAAATCAGCGAGTAGGATGATTTCCTTATTCGAGTTGCAGTGATTTAAGATTGTCTGAAGATGATCATAAAACACATCCTTTGCTGAGGTGGATCCACACAAATCACAGTAAAAGACATTGCAGAGCAGAGTGATGCATTTAGACCAATACACTCAGCATTAATGTCTTTAGGCCACCTTATTAGTTCATGTTGAAACTTCTCTCTGACAATAGCCGCTTTCGGACTGTAGGAACCTTTGGCAGTTCTAATAACCTTTTAATCCGCGGGGCCGTTTTCTCCCGTGTTCGGACATACAGGAACTCGGGGCTATCTCCCTTAGTTCCTATAACTATTTAGCTCCTTCTCCGAGGTCGGGTCTTTTCATAGTTCTTATAGAACTAATCTAACGGAGGTGTGTGGGGGTCGGTAGCTACGCCCCATGTCATGCTATCACGGCTGAAATGTTTCCTCATAGACACAGACACAACAAGTTAAACTTACACTGGTCTCATTTGTCTGCAGCGCTCTGCTCTCCTTTCTTCCTTCATGAAATGAAAAAGTATCGTCTCCTGACTCTCTCTGTGAGCTTTTCCAGCCTCGATATTAGACGCCTGATGTGATTGTCCATGATTAATATCACCATCATGCAGACCATAAACACAGTGGCCTCCCCGCTCTCCATATTAGCTTCTTGGTGGTGTTTTTTCTACTCTCCTTACTTTTACCGTTTTGTTTTGTGTTTGAATGTAGCGCTAAACGGCTAACGGCTAACACGTCACTGAAGCAGACGGCTGCGCGCGGCGCATCAGTCCCTATCAGGTCCCGACTCATGTGCGAATGCAGACTGAAACAGTTCCGCTGGGGAAGGATAGTTATCAGAACGAAAATCGAGGAGGGTAGTTCTGATAACTACTTTCTTAGAACGGTCTGTCCGAAAGCGGCTATAGATTAATACTCCCCCACCTCGCCCTGCTTCTCGAGCCTTTCTAAATACATTATATCCTGGAATGCTGGTAGCTGCTGTAGATGATGATGAATGTGTCAACCAACTTTCAGATATTCCAAGTATATCAATATTAGAGTCACTTAATAAATGTTCCATCAGCTCAGTTTGTGTTTTTCCTGGTTTAAAAACAGCAAAGTGTTTCCTGGTTTCATCTCCTCTCTCTGAGCTGCAGATCCAGATGTGCTCAGACTCAACATGTGCTGCAGGCTGAATGATCTGCTGGAAGAAAATCAGCGGGTAGATTGTTGTGGTGGGACGTTTTCTGGCTCTCAGTCTGCAGATTTGAGAAGTTCAGGAGCTAATCTTCATTATTTGTCTTTTAAAGTCTCTGGGTTACATGAATTGAACGTGGTGGTGGTAATATTCTGGGTCTTTAAAGGGGATATGAAGCAGTGGCACATGGCAGCATTTTCAGAGGCTTATTTGTTTTAAAAAATGAGAGGCCATTCAGTAAATCACAAATTCATATAGTTTCGCTAGAAAAATTATATTTTAATACTGACTTTGGCCACAAGGGCGCAGCCATGTTCTTTGCTTACGTCACGAGCATGGTTTAGCTCACAGCTTGCTATTAGCTTACCGTTAGCTTGTATTGTGTATCGCGGCAACCAACAAATAAATATGACAGGTGTTTCTCGTAAGGTGGGGGGGTCTTTTTGTATCGCCCCCGGATGCTCCAATGAATATTACAGGGCTAAAGCCAGTGGGAATGAAATTCATTTTCACGTCATTCCTAAGAAATCTGAGGTGATGAAGAGATGGCTGGCAGCACTGAAACGCCTGCACCCACCTAAAGGAACTGTACAGCGGGTCTGCAGTGAGCATTTCTTAGAAAGTGATTACATAAAAGAGGGATCCTTTACGGATGATGGGCAGTTTGTTTGGCGTCCCACCAGTCGTCTAAAACCAGATGCTGTGCCATCAGTTTTCGACTTCAGTGGATACAGTGTTGGAGAGACGGACATACCCACAACATCTGAGCTGTCAGACTCTGCCCTTGGGCGCAGAGACCGAGCACAGAAACGCGCTGGCCAGGCAGAGGAAAGAGAGGTAAGCTATTCTACCGACTTGAAAAACGATATGAAACAATACACATTTGTTATTCGGCCAAGTTTCCGAGTCAAACCAAACGCGTTTCACTGTCGCGCATCTGAGAGATGGGTGAATTCGGGGAATTGTGTTGTTTACGTCATACAGTTAGCTATAAGGGATAAAGGCTATACATGAGTTGATTGTTTGGATTGCAAATATTTACCTTAGAATCGGCCCGTCATCATAGTGCATTCAGAAGAAAGAGATGGAGAAGAGCTCTTCATTTAGCCATGTAGCGGCTTAGTTATTGAGATAACAAACAAGTGTAGATGCTCATCACAACCGCTGGGCTCGCACTGGTGATGAATAGTTACGCACGCACCAAGATAACACTCCAATATCCAAACTCCCGTACTTGACTTTCGCTTACGCACTCGTGCACCCCGCCTCCGTGGAGAAAACAATTAAGTTTCCACGTTGTCAGCCTAGCCACAATAACTGTTGGGGTGTATTTTTTCATTCAACACCGCGATTGCAAATAAGAAATTGACCTTTGAATCGTACTTGTGTGAGATATTGAATTAAACTTATATCGTCAATGGCGTCATCACAAGGGCACAAGCACAAGGGAAGACAGGAGTTTGGATAATGGACTGGAGCCCAAATACCAGGCTACGGCAAGTCAAATCGATCAAAAGGCAATATACCTGTCATTCTGTGTGCTCTTGTGCCCTCTTGTGACATGAACAGAAATCTAGAAAAATAAAAAACATTGCCAACTCAGGACACACACTATTTCATAGAAGCCTGGTGGTACAACCACAGCTATTGCCACACCTGTGTTAATGAAGTGATCACCAACAATGGAAAATTAATGTACAAGCAAGGCTTTTTAAATGTATAATCCAGAAAAACAAAGTCATTTAATTTATACAATAGTTGCAAGAGTTTTATTACCATTGTCATAGAAGGCAACACAATTGTGTGTATAGTATTATATATAATGTAGTGTGTGTATATATGTATATGTATATTACCTTTACCTGGTTCAAATCTATTCTGTTTGTGTGTGTGTGTGTGTGTGTGTGTGTGTGTTTTTTTTTTTTTTTAAGATGATGGCAACATTGGTGGAGGGACCAAGAAGTCAGGGCAACGGCGGCAGCAGCAGCATCAGCAGAAAAGTGGACGCCAGCACCCAGACTGATCTAGTGCTAGTGGAATACAGAAGTGAGGGAACCATGACGGATGACATTTACAACATGCAAAGTGTCATTAATGACCACTCCTACAGCACATTCCTGGAAGATTTCAGCCTGGAGAAGATCGCAACGCCAAGGGCGTCATCTCCACAACAAAGTGCAGCATCATTCTTGTCTTCAATGAGTGAGGAGTCAGTCCATGAAGATAGTGCTGAAGACATGAGTGTAGATGACTTTGAGTTTCCACTGAGTGAAGAAGAGACAGAAGTGAGTTTTGTCGATGAAGAGGATGAGGAGGTCAATGTTTCCAGTGGCCGAAAGAGCATCGTTTCAACTGAACATCTTTTGAAGCTGTTTAATGTGTGCCACTGGGAGAATTGTGGGAAGTGTTTAGTGCAACCACCAGTAGTTCGCAAAAGTGGGTTTGGAATGCGAATAGAAACAGAGTGCATTGATGGCCACACATACAACTGGACTTCCCAACCACTTGTGAGAGGTGGTATGCAATGCAATGTCGCCATCCCCACAGCTGTATTTGTCACTGGGAACGAATGCACTCCATTCACGGAGGTCTGCGAGGCACTTGAGTTGGATAGCCTCTCAAAGAGGCAGTGGTTTAATATCCAAAAAGCCTATGTCATCCCAGTTGTCAATGATGCATGGTGCTTACACAACGAGGCAGTGATGAGCACAGTGAGTGAGGAGCCCTTGGTGGTGTCAGGAGATTCGCGCTACGACAGCCCAGGTCATAATGCATCGTATGGCACATACTCCCTCATTGACACAAAGTCTGGGGTAGTCGTGGCTCAGGAGACTGTAAATGTCACTGAAGTAAAAAACAGTTACTGGCTTGAGGTGGAGGGACTACACCGATGCCTTACCAAGCTCATGGAGCATGGCATTTCGATCTCAGTCTTGGCAACAGATTGCCATCCATCAGTCCAAAAAGTGATGCGGGAGGAGTATGGTGGCATCAAACACCAATTCGACTTGTGGCACATTGCAAAAAACTTGAAAAAGAGACTGCTTAAGTGCCAGGACGAGCAGCTTCTCCAGTGGGCGAAGATGATTACGAATCACTTGTGGTACTGTGCCATGACATGCAACGGAAGTGCCACCAATCTCAAGGAAAAGTGGATGTCTGTGCTGCACCACATCACCAATGTCCACTGCTGGACATCAGGGGAGACAATGAGGAGATGTGACCACCCACCGTACACTGCAGAAGATGAGAGGAAACGGCCATGGCTCAACCCCCGCTCTGCTGCATTTGAACGCCTCCAGAGTGTAGTGCTGGACAAATATCTGCTGAAAAAGCTCGAGCACGTCACAGAGGGCATCCATACAGGAAGACTCGAGTGCCTACACTCCGTCTACACGAAGTACGCAACAAAGCGGAAAAAGTTTTTGAAAGATAGCTTTCAGGCCCGACTCCGTGTGGCTGCACTGGACCATAACAACAACGTGGTCCGGGAGAATGCTACTAAAAGTGATGGAGAAAAGCAAATGAAGCACTACTTCTCAAAGGCTGCAAATCGGCATGTGGTGGCTCCTGTGAAGGTGGTGAAAGACCACAGCTTTCGAATGGACATCGTGGCAGGAGATCTGAGAAGATGTGAGGCTGTCTCTATCCGTCAAGCACTGAGGGAATGTCCAAAAGGGAAAATGAAGACCATTGCTGAACACAGAGGGATTGACAGACCAGAAAAGGAAGTGTCTGTGTCAGCACACCAGATTTCCCAAAAACCTAAATCCAGAGGTGTAGGAGAGGCTTGTAAGAAAGAGTCATGTAGAGTGTATTATTGTAATAGTGTATGGCCATTTAGGGTGATTTTTTTTTTTTTTTTTTTTTTTTTTTTTTTTTTTTTTTTTTTAAAGAATTGTTCATAGTATCTTGTGCTGATAAAAAGAAATTACAAATATGAGACAGATAAATACTGTATATATACAAATATATAAATATGAATTACTAATACATGTAAACTGTTAAAACAATGAATTGATTGGTTGGCAATTAATAAAATACTTGTTGTTATTCACAGCATTACATTTGTATGCATATTTTTATTTATTTGTTTATTGTAGTTTTTAATTTGTAATGGACATGTGTTTTCTACAAGTTGCAATACTCAAATCCACAGTATTGAGGAGATGGGTAGACAGTCCTGATGGAATTCACGACACAGGCTGGTAATGGAACCCTGTTCCTCCGTCCCAGGTAACCCCTGGACCAAAGGCTGAATTGTCTGTATGCTGTAAGCCTGTAAAGACTGGGGGGAAGAAGGTACAATTAGTATATTGTCGCTGTACAGCAGAAACCTTGTATCTCCACTATTTTTTTAATTATTTTATATTCATTCTCTATTTATCATAAAATATTTATCAGTACTACTGGTCAGTCTCCATGAGTATATGTATGATACATTCTTTAATAGCCTAACTAACTTTAATGTTGACATTATTATGTATTTAGAAAATAGTGATTTATAAATGAATATGTAAAAAACAATGACAAGTGGAGATACCAGATTGCTGTTGGACAGCGACGATATCAGCATAAGGTAGGCTATGTGGAAATACACATAATAGAAGATGCCATCGTGGTTATTATTATTGTTGCGGGGGCTACAATGCAGACTGTTAGAGGAGTGGGTGTGTCAAGCACTTGCGTTGCGCCACATCTTTTCAGCGCTTCGCTATATGAGGTGACGGCTTCTGCAGTTCCTATATGCCAAGAATGGATGAGGAAATGTATATCTCGGGCATTCCCATCCAAATGCAACGCTATCAGCAAATGATTGATTCTCAACTCAACATACTACGTGAAAATGCATTGTTGACAGGTATGTTTGCCCGAAAGATTAGCCGATTATTGCAGTTACCGGTATGCGCAAAGTGTTAGCAGAGGGTAGTAACTAGCTGCTTTGAGATGTCCGACTGCTAAGCTGGCTTATTGGTTGAGGGGAACTTCGTGTAGGTTGTTTTTGTAGCTGTAGTGTAGACGATGTGTCGGTATGCTGATCAGTTGTGAAAAATGGATTATAAGGCCTACCTGCTGTTTATTGGTCGCTCCAGCGTGTCAGCTCTGATGTCTTTGAGTAATAGGATCGAGACATCCAACACCTCTCTCTCCAGACACAACATCTTGAAGTGTTGGTTTTGGGAGATGCACTGGCCTTGGGTTAAATGATTAAGCCTCAACTCCTGGCAGCAGACACTTTCTGCATTCGTGTCCATTGGTATGCAAGCCCCACACATAGGCTGACACCACGCTATGTTTCCAACCCGATCTTGGTGGTCCCACGGTTCGTCTTCCTCATCATCATACTCCTCTGACTCGGCGTAGGTTGCCACCACAGCTCCCTCTTCTCTCACAGGCTCGAAAGCATAGGCTATAGGATGTTTATCGCCATTTGTTGGCCTGTCGCATTCATCACACTCCCATTCTCCATTCATTTTGGCGGTATATTATGGTTCCTTCCTATGTGTATTTAATGTTGACAGTATTAGAATGTTTTCGCAACCATTCTCGTGACGTCATAGCAACAATGGTGGCGCACAGGTTGAAAGCACATACAGTACTAAAAATTGTTAGTGCTTTATTCTGAATAACGGCTTTTATTTCGGAGTTTTTGTAATTCGTTAATTTGACGTTTTAGTTCACTGATTATTTTGTCATCTGTGTTATGTCACTGCTTCATTTCCACTTTAATGGTTAGATGACAGGTTTGTAGAGTTGTTTTAACAAAGAGAAACAAAGGTTGAGTTAAAACGGACTGTGTTTCCCTGATGGCTGTTGAGCTGAATGGCTGCAGACCTCTGAGTTGTAAGCTGGAACAGAAGGTTAGTGTAAAGAATGTCATGTATTACCACCGCTATCACTTTTATTCCTTTAAACCAGTAGTCATCAACCTTTTTCAGCCCAACCTCAACATGGTGTTTAAGTGAACAACTTGGACAAGACTCTGGTTCCTTCCATCATTTAGAAATATTGTAGCTCAAGTTCTTTTTCAGAGTTTCATTATGACAAAAAGAATTAGTAAAAGAGCAAAAAGCTGAATGTGTGCAGAACACATCAGAGCACAGTGCTGATAGCTGAGGGCACTTATAAACGCACCCTCAGCGTTCACATTTGATCTGAGATATTGAGACCTGTGTGGCTCGGTCTGTCCAGGTCCAGTTAGAATATGTTGGTTAGCGTAGGTTAGCTTAGATAAATCTTTTGTGTGAACTTCAAAAGGATCTAAGTCTTCTTCCTCTCTGTCATTGCAGAAACATGGAGCCCAAGAGGGATCCAGATGGCACTGCTGTAAGGACTGTGGGAAAGTTATCAAACGATCAAATCTGAGGTATCATCAGAAGCTTCATACTGGAGAGAAGCCATACAGCTGTGACCAGTGTGGGGCAGCTTTCACTGCATTAGCTAATCTAAAGACACACCAACGTAGTCACACAGGAGAGAAGCCGTTCAGCTGTGGTCAGTGTGGGGCAGCTTTCACTACATTAGGTAGTCTAAAGACGCACCAACATATTCATACAGGAGAGAAGCCATACAGCTGTGACCAGTGTGGGGCAGCTTTCACTGCATTAGCTAATCTAAAGACACACCAACTTAGTCACACAGGAGAGAAGCCGTTCAGCTGTGGTCAGTGTGAGGCAGCTTTCACTACATTAGGTAGTCTAAAGACACACCAACGTATTCACTCAGGAGAGAAACCTTTCAGCTGTGGTCAGTGTGGGGCAGCTTTTACTAGATTAGGTAGTCTAAAGAGACACCAACGTAGTCACACAGGAGAGAAACCTTTCATCTGTGGTCAGTGTGGGGCAGCTTTCACTCAATTAGATAGTCTAAAGACGCACCAACGTATTCACACAGGAGAGAAGCCTTTCAGCTGTGGTCAGTGTGGGGCCGCTTTCACTCAATTAGGTAGTCTAAAGACGCACCAACGTAGTCACACAGGAGAGAAACCTTTCAGCTGTGGTCAGTGTGGGGCAGCTTTCACTACATTATCTTATCTAAAGACACACCAACGTATTCACTCAGGAGAGAAACCTTTCAGCTGTGGTGAGTGTGGGGCAGCTTTCACTACATTAGGTAGTCTAAAGACGCACCAACGTATTCACACAGGAGAGAAGCCTTATAGCTGTGGCCAGTGTGGGGCAGCTTTCACTACATTATCTTATCGAAAGACACACCAACGTATTCACACAGGAGAGAAGCCTTACAGCTGTGGTCAGTGTGGGGCAGCTTTCACTACATTAAGTAGTCTAAAGAAACACCAACGTAGTCACACAGGAGATAAATGATTGGCTTAAATCAACAACAATTTTTACGGCAGATAAGCAAACATTCACCTGAGAGCAGCAACAGGAATCAGAATCACCAATCAGAAGCCTTGCATTTGTTCAGATTAAAAATCTTCTTTGTGGATTACCACCTTCTCTTTTTAGGACTTTAGTACTGAATGTTCTGTGGGGAGCACATGTTTGAAGAACCATTGAAAGTGCTTTATAATTTGTTGGGATTGCTTTAACTGGCGACGGATCTCCCGACGTTCAAGACAAACATGGCATCAATTGTGATTTGATGGACAGAACAAAATGCAGTCTGTTTGAAAGTAGAAACGTGTTTATTCTGTTATACTGAACATATTTGTTTTGTTTAAAGTTAAGATCCACAAAGTAGCTTTGCACCAGCTGTGGGTATTTATGTAAACATCTGAAGAAGCAATATTTCATTTCAGTTTGATGTGAAGTCGAGCTTTACACTCGTCTGTATTTCATTGTTCTGCATTTCATTAAAGGTCAGATGTTAACTTTTCTCATGCTTTTCCTGTTCTTGCTACACTGATATTTTTGAAGAAAATGTGTGTTTGGTTACGAGGGAAAGTTGACTCTTATCATCTTCCCCAAAGACCCGGAAATCTTTTAACGCAGTCTGAAAAAGGTTTGGAGTTGTTCCCTGTACTTCCCAGACAGTTGTATGATGCTCATGACTGAAGCTGAAAGTTAAGGCTGTTCCAACACTAAAAGGGCACGAGGCTCAACTTCAAGCTGTGAAACTCTTTCAAATGTCTGTTGTGTTGGAATCAGATGTGTGAATGGATTTTAGTCCAAACGTCATGGCTGCACTGAGGGAAAAATGTACCTTTTTTTTCTACATGCTGGGGTACAATAGACAGTCTGTGTTAAGCTACTTCAGTATAAGGGTACAAAACTATACCTTCTGAGGGTACTGCCCCAGTGACAAGCCATCATACCCCTAAATGTACAATTCTGTATTTTATTTTCTGAGAGTGTATTTTTAAACTGTTTTTTTTTAAGTCTTAGATTGTTTTTAAAGTGTTTAGAATTGTGTAAACATTTGTATTGCTTTATTATGTCTTGCTACTGGATGCTTGAATTTCCTTCGGGATCAATAAAGTATCCATCCATCCATCTATCCATCCATGCAGCCATTGCGCTCATATGCTCGATACAAGATGGCGGATCTTCAACTAATGTAGTGGGTAGGGACTCGACAGGTAAATGCAAATTCCCCTGTTGTGACGTCACAATAGGGGAACCATCCAAATGGCTCACAGCAGCATTTTTTTCTTGACACAAGTCTTTCTACTGACCTACAGAAAATGGATGGATGGGTTTTTTCAAATATGAACACAAACACTTAGCCTGGGAATTCCCATGCTGCTTTGCGCTCGATTTCATTCTCACTGCAAAGTCAGCCTGGAAACCACCGCCCTTATTTTTGTCAGAGTTTGGGAACCAATCACAGAACGGGGAGGGGCAGCAAGACGATGACGACGTTTATGCGCTACACCGAAACTTGTAGAGTGTTAATCCAACATGACAGTGGACACAACGTTACCGTTCGATGCAGCCTTAGAAAGTGTTTCGGAGTAGATTCACCCTAGGGTCATTTGAACCGTGACATCCAGCCAAGTAGCCCACCCGAAGTTTTTCCGATATTGGCTGAACATCAGCCGAGTTACTGAGTTATCCCGAATAGCTTAGTACAAGGTATCTCTGGCAGTATCTCCAAAATTACCACACTAAAATCACATGCCATGACACCAAACTTCTACAGTAAGACAAATATGGTCTGTACTCACAAAACGATGCATTTGGAAGTTTGTACATAGTCCAGGAGTTTATTATTATCAACACAAGCCTGATAGCTTCTCTGCTGCTAAAGCTGCGTCAACGTCACTTCCTTGATCTGGGAGCTTCAATGTAAGATGAGGGTTGATCTACTACTGTAGACAACAAAACAAGGCTGCTCAATTTCTCCATTATTAAAATAAATTCACAACTCTACAACATAAAAATTAATGCAGAATATAGCATATAGGCCTACTTTGTTGTCAATTTAAGTAGCTTAGAGCGCAAGTTTACTTTTATTTTACTTTTTTTTTTCTTCTTCCTCGTCGAATTTCTGTCGTCATCTGGTATAAGTGATACAATTGGCTATGAATCGCGCGCAAAGCAGCATGGGAAGAACCAGACGTCATTTGATAGACATTCGTAGCGCCCAATAAACGGCTCTAGGCATTCGTAAACCACGCCTCAAATTCGAGAAAATGTACACCTATTTCCCAGACCACCATCTCATCGAGATTGTGGACGCGTCAGCCAGGCGAACAAACACCCGCTAAAAGTGAGTTTTGCATAATATGTCCCCTTTAAGGCTTGTTTTACATTTTCCATGATGATATTTTATAATGAAATGTTTGGTTTAAATCTGGTTTTTTTTGCACAACTGACACATTTATTTTGTAATTTACTTTGGTTTTAACCAGAAAAAAAGTGATCAAATTCATATTTTAATCAATTTATTCATATTTTACAATAGTTTTCTTGCTGGAAGCCCAATAAACAGGGTTACAGATGTTTGTTTCACATGTATTCAGTTCACATAAGATATACAGAATAATTAGGTCTTCTACAGAAAAGAAGAATTGATCCTGGCTCATCAGTCAAAGCATCTACAGCCACATATTTCCCTCCAAGTCATTTAAAGCTTCTTTAAAATAATTTATTCAGCCCAGCTTTGCCATTCAGCTCATTTTCCATCTGACACCAGAGAGAACAGACAGACTGAAGGACATCTTCTACAGATGGAGTGTTTGGGACAACAGGAGGAACAGACAGTGACATCATGCTCTGTTGGAGGATGTAGATCTGAAGTAAACTGGACCACTGGCATGATTCAGTATGAAGGAGGACGAGGTAAGGGCACCCTCTACCATTTAAAACGCTGATAAATGTGTCTCTGCCGCTCCAAAAAAGAAAAAGGTTGATAAAACACATCCTCAGTGAAGTGATCAATGCACATTATTGGTCAATATTTACCGAAAATTGCATGGTAAAAGTTAAAGTTGTAGTTTTTGTGCTCCGTCCCGCTGAGACCCGTTCAAACTGACTGACAGCGCTGTGACATTTGGAACTACGGAGGCTCACATGGACCACCTGACAGCCCTTGCGGCGACATCAAACCGTGTCGCAACTCTGTATTACTCTATAGGCAATTTTACGCGACAAACCCTGGGCGGCGCCATTACCCTCCACAAATGCACTTCATTTCCGCCGGAAGTAGTTTGCGCAGCGTTTGCCAATGTAAACAGATGATGCTAGCTTTGACAGCCCACTCGCAGATCATATAGCTAATAATGTCCTTACAATGGGAACAGAGTTTAAATACGTTAACTGGAGATGGAGTTACTATCCCCCACCCGAATTTGGTGCAGGATGGGGAGGATAACGTGACGACGTGGCCCAACATAACATACAAAACTGAGCACCTAGAAATAGAAGTACCCTACGACCAAGGCTTTGTTCAGGAGCATATCACAAGGCTGCGTACATTTTACTTTTCCCACATGCTCCCGAAAATCGTTGATGATTTTGTTGAGGGAAGGTTACAGTTCTGCAGTAAATATCTCAGCATTTTAAAACCAAAATAAACTGCCCTTTGTAGGTGCCCAAGGGTGCCAACAGATGTCTGTTGTTTACATAATGTAATATAATGTTGAATATATTGTTGTACAAAATTGAAAATAAAGGTTGATGTGATTTCATTTCATTATTGCACTGAACTACGATCATGAGTGCCCTATCTTCCTTAGAGTGTTACAATTTCTTTTAACACAGTTCATTCACAGTAAACTCATACTTTACATTAATAACACTGGATTAATTCATTGTTTTGAGGAAATGAAACAAATGGCTTCAACTAGAAAGATCATGTATTTAATCCTAACAGGTATTAAAAAGTGAAATACAAAACAACCCCACACAATTACTTCACTATAATAATAATTTACAATATTAACTGTTAAACATATACTAACAGGGACACAAGGCAAGATTCTAAACCTCATGAGGCATTCTGATCAGTGGACTTCTCAGGTTAAGCTAGCAAAACGAACCGGAGCCCGCCAGAACGGAAGTGGAAAGCATCGACGGGAGGAGTTTAGGAAGTAGAGCGGAAACCGGTCAAAAATTTGCCTATAGCTACATCAATTATTCTGATATATTTGCTCTCTGGATCTTCTAACAAAGCAAACTTTGAATATTTGGCACTGAAAATGCTCCTATCTGTGTATTTAAACAGCGTGTTTCAATGTGATAAAGATTATTCCCATAAGAAGAGAACTGCTTTTCTACATGACTGAGAACAGGCTAATGTGTCTTTAACATCTGAAATAAAACTGTAGAAAAAGGAGACACCTGATAGAGGACATTTAGAGGCATTCCTTTTTAAATGTTTGGTGAGCTTGTTAGATATGGTTCTTTTAGTTGAAAGCTCAAGAACGGACCGGAGTAATTCAAATGAAAATTAAGTCTTTATTGGTATGGCAACAAGTGCAGTATTTCAGCGCTGGTTTCAGTATGACAAAACTCTCACAGGAATCTGTCAGACAGAGCTCCTTATTTCCAGTTACAATTTGTATATATGTCTCCTAGTTTCACACGGTGGATCCCTTGTTGATCAAATGTGATTGGATATGCATACTAACCCAAATAATGTCTCTGAGTAATCCAAATAATGTGTGTGTGTGAATCTGCCCTTGCTTTCCCAGGCTTTCCTAATTGTTTTGTCTTTCTACTCCTACTCCTGGATCACTTTAGGTCATAATGGAATAGTACTGAGCATAATGTCTAAGTACAAAGCCAATTTTAACAAGCTGATCTGTCAGTGTTAAAGAAGCAGAAATGAGAAACTCCTCTGAAGTTGATCAGAAATTGAGGTTTTACGGAGCACCAAAGAAAAATGTTTCATCGATATCAAACGTCAAACTTAAAGGTTGGGTAGGGGTTCTTTTTCTGGAGCATTTTTTTACATATTGCTTGAAATACTCTTCACACCCCCATTGCAACCAATTAATTAAAAGTTTTGACACAAAAATGAAAAGTTTTAGTGGCCTCTAGAACGAACAATCTAGGAAAAACACTATCCAATCATACTGAACGGACCGTTAACAATGATTGGATTCTGATGCCGTCTATCAAACTGCAATCTGCTCCTCCCTCCCCCTCCCCCTCCTTCCCCCTGTGCGCGTACCCTGCTCCGTGAACGAATTACGCGCCCAGAAGCTTGGCAGGAAGCTAAACTAAAGCCGGCTTGGCTAGCACCTAGCATTATTAAACGTATAGTTAGCATATACTAAATACTAAATACGGCAACGAGTGAACGCTCGTGAACAAGCATTGCGCGTTCATGTACTCTAGAGCCGTGGCTTCGGGGGAAAGTCTGAAGAAAGGGGTTGGGACTTTTGACCTGTGTATTTTCAAAATGCCTTTAACAAGTCAGTCACATTTGGTCAAAATGTTTCATCACTGATCAGCCTTTAACATTTAAAAGATGCTTTATTTGGTTCTTCAAATTAGCTCGCTGATGACGTCAGGATCAAAAAGCCCAAAACCTGCTTGAATGAGAGCACCTGTCACCGGGAGCGGTGGCGCGCGCCTGTAATCCAAGCTACCGGGAGACTGAGGCTGCTGGATCGCTTGAACTCAGGAGTTCTGAGATGCAGAGGACTATGTCGATCTGGTGTCCGCACTAAGTTGGGTATAGATATGGTGCGCCTGGGGTAGCCCGGGAACACCAGGTTGTCTAAGGAGGGGTGCAACGGCCCAGGTGGGAAACGGAGCAGGGCAAAGCCCCCGTGCTGCTCAGTACTGGGATCGCACCTGTGAATAGATGCTGTAGTGCAGCCTGAGTAATACAGCAGGACTCAGTCTTTTTACACTCTTTCTGCTCTTCCACACACACAACACACTGCACGCGCGCTACAACGACACGCTTTGACACCTTTTAGCAGCTTCCTCGCTGCTTCTCTGGCTTCTCTTTCCCTTACAAAGCACAGCTGTTTCTTGCTCCTGCAGCGCCTCCACCTGGACAACACGACCAATGACCATCACTCACTGCAGCTTCACAGACTCATTCTAAGAAGCTGCTCCAGAGGACACGTGCCAATGAGTTTAATGGGGTGCCATGTTTTTCCACATGGCCAAACATATTTAAGGGAAAGTAAAGGAATTGATTGTCCCACTCCATCAGCAGCTCCATCATCAATGAAGATAAGTGAGCCGGTACCTGTGGCAGCCATACATGCCCACACCATAACAACCCCACCACTGTGTTTAACAGTGAAGCTGCTATGCTTTGGATCTTGGGCTCTTCCTGTTGGTCTCCACGCTTTCTTCCTGCCATCACTCTGGTACAGGTTCATCTGGGTCTGGTCTTTCCAGAACACCTTTTTCCAGAACTCTGCAGCTCCTTTAAGGACTTTTTGGCAAACTGTAATGTGTCCATCCTGTTTCTGTGGCTAACTAGCGGTTAGCATGTAGTAGCGTAGCCTCTGTGTTTGTGTTCATGAAGTCTTCTGTGGATAGTCTTCTCTTACAAAGACACACCTGCCTCCTAAAGATGGTTCTGATCTGTTGGACGGGGTTTGGCTCAGCTTCTGTCCTCATGTTGAACAGCTACAGAAACAAGCCGAGGTATCTTCTCCCTGCACTGATTGACCCCCCACTCTCCCAATCACCACCTCACTGTTTTATCAGTCTGAGCTATCTGCCCTTTAATATTACATGACCTCAGTCTTGGATCTGAAGCTGCATATTTCTGACCAAACAAAGTATCATCTTACAAGTGAGCTAGTAATTATTTCTCTCAGATTAACAGAGCTGCTGCAGTCAGAGCAGGAAGGAAAACTGGTAAAAAGAAAATTGTGTAAATCAATAAGAGGATCGATATCAGTGATAGATCATTAAAACACGAGGAGATCTGATCAGTTCGGACTGGGTTTTATTCATGTGCTGCTGCTGGTTTATTCTGCTGAGAAAGTTCCATTCTGCTCGGTTCCATGGATGGAAGAACAAGGATCTGACAAAGAGGGAAACAGAAGCTGAAACACTGTGGAGCCCTGATGAGAGATGGGTGACAGCTGAGACAATTAGAGATGATGAGCGTGTTGGCTCATCTCCAGATGCCTTCTGTGACCACCTGTTTCAGTCTCCAATCAGATTGCAGCTTTCAGTCTTCCTGCTTTTTATACATGACAGTACAAACAGAAGATTCACATGTTCAAGGCAAGGCAAGGCAAGGCATCTTTATTTATACAGCGCATTTCATACCACAGGCAACTCAATGTGCTTTACATAAAGACAAGGCATTTAAAAGAACAGCATAAAGCAGCAATTTAAAGAGGAAAAAAAATAGAATAAAAATTAAAAACACAGTTAAAAGCAATCAAAGAAGAGGGGAAAAAGAAAGATATAAACTCAACCATAAGCACACTGAAAGAGAAATGTTTTTAACCTGGATTTAAAAGTGCTTACAGTTGTGGCTGATTTCAGTTCTGCTGGTAGTTTGTTCCAGTTGTGTGCAGCATAACAGCTAAAAGCTGCTTCACCGTGTCTAGTTTGAACTCTGGGCTCCACTATCTGACCTGAGTCAGTAGATCTCAGAGCTCTACTGGGTTTATACTCAGCTAGCATGTCATTCATGTATTCTGGACCTAAACCATACTGCAGACATCCCAAGTTCCAAAAACTCATTTCAGGGAGATGCTTATCGACCCCCCCCACCGCGCCCCGTACAGACACACTTAAGGCCAGCAACTTTTCACCAACTGTTTATTCACTAACGGTAATTAATATAATATAATAATTAGGCCTATCATTTCTACATATTTTCTTTAATTAATTTACGCTTAATTTATTTTGCATATTTATCTATCCTTTTTATTATCAACATATTAAATTGGGGATTTTTTAAAAGGCTTAGACAGGCTGGATATAGATAGTTAGATACTGTAGTTGACTAGTTAGCTATAGAACTACACAATTTAGTAACTAAATGTGCATTGATACTTCAAATAAGTCTTTGATACGTTTTGCTTTATTTTATAACAGCATTTAACCTACAGAAATAAAATGCAGATGATGGTGCGTTCAACTTAGCCTACCTCCACATGTCTTTTACAGTCATTAAGTCCGCCGTGGTCAATACTGAAGTCACTGCTGCATACAGTGCACCTCGCACGGTGTCATCATTCTTCACCTTCACTAGACATGGATACACTTTAGTATATTCTGCTGTAAAATGAGTCTTATATTTTCGTTTTTTACTCGAGGATTCACCCTCTGCTATTTGGCAGGATGCACAGTTTTGAGTGGTAACTTAGGTGACTGTCAGAGAGTAAATCGAAGCCCTCCCACACCGAACGTTATTGGCTTATTTTGCTGATTAAACCAATCAGCGCCCTCTGACAAGCAGTCGCCTTGAACGCTCGTTGAACAGAGCATCGCTTTGGACAGATACGCACAGGTTTCACAAGCAACCTCTCACACCCCTCTCTCTCTCTCTCTCTCTCGTGCCTGCGCAGTCCAAACTCGCGGGCATCCGTGATTAACTATCAATATCAGGGAGACTCCCGGAACTTCCGGGAGACTTGGGATGTCTGATACTGTGATTTGTAGACGAGTAGCAGGACTTTAAAATCTATTCTGTATCTGACCGGGAGCCAATGTAAAGACTTGAGAACTGGGGTGATGTGATCTGATCTCTTTGTTCTGGTTAAAACTCGGGCTGCAGCGTTCTGAATGAGCTGCAGCTGTTTGAGACTCTTTTGGGGGAGTCCAGTCAGAAGACCGTTACAGTAGTCAAGTCTGCTGGAGATGAAAGCATGAATCGGCTTCTCCTGATTTGTTTGGGACATGAAACCCTTAATTCTGGATATATTCTTAAGTTGATAAAAGGCTGATTTGGTGACTGATTTGATATGATAGTTGAAGGTCAGATCTGAGTCTATCAGCACGCCGAGGTTCCGGACTTGGTCTTTGGTTTCTAGAGACAGTGACTCAAGATGTTTACTGACAGCAAACCTCTTCTCTTTGTTGCCAAACACAATGACCTCAGTTTTTTCTTGATTTAACTGAAGGAAATTTTGGTTCATCCACTTTTTGACTTGCTCTAAGCAGTCGCACAATGACTCTATAGGACTGCAGTCATCTGGAGACAGTGCGAGATATATCTGTGTGTCATCTGCATAGCTGTGGTAGTTGACTTTAGAGTTCTTCAGAATTTGACCCAGAGGCAGCATGTATAGAGTGAACAGAAGGGGTCCAAGAACTGACCCCTGAGGAACTCCACATGTCATAGCCACTCGATCAGATTGATTACTTCCAACAGTCACAAAATAACTCCGATCCTCCAAGTAGGACCTGAACCATTCTAGGACTGTCCCGCTGAGTCCTGCCCAGGTTTCCAACCTGTTCAGCAGTATACTGTGATCCACAGTGTCAAATGCAGCACTGAGATCCAACAATACCAGAACTGACACCTTGCCTGAGTCAGTGTTCAACCTTATGTCATTTAACAAGTTAATAAGAGCCGTTTCTGTACTGTGGTGAGGTCGGAAGCCTGACTGAAATTTGTCAAGGAGTCCACTGGAGTTCAAGAAGTTACTGAGTTGATTAAAAACCACTTTGTCAACAATCTTGGCTATAAAAGGAAGATTTGAGATGGGTCTGTAGTTGGTTAAAATGGAACCATCCAATGTTCTCTTTTTTAGGAGTGGCTTGATGGCAGCTACTTTTAAGGGTTTAGGAAACGTGCCTGATTGAAGTCAGCAGTTTATTATTTGCTGCAAATCTGTTTGGACAGAGCTTACAATAGTTTTAAAGAAGTCAGATGGCATTGTGTCAAGACAGGATGTCGATGGTTTAAGATGCTGGACTGTTCCTTCTATGGTTTTTTGGTCAACTGTATTGAATTCTGACATCATAGTTGATTGATTCCTAGGTGGTTTTAAGGATTGCGTCATTTTATTATTTTGCTGATTTATGTTGATATTTAGCCTTATGGATTTGATTTTTTCATTGAAAAAACAAGCAAATTCATTGCATTTTTCTGTGGAACAGAGTTCTGAAACTATCTGTTTTGGGGGGGTTGTCAGCTTATTAACCATAGCAAACAGAGCACGAGTGTTGTTGATGTTCTTATTAATCATTTCAGATAAGTGTTGCTGTCTAGCCCGGAGTAACCCGTGGTTAAAATTACAAAGACTTTGTTTGTAGAGGTCATGGTGAATTTGAAGTTTAGTTTTTCTCCATTTACGCTCTGCTTTCCTGCATTCTGTTTTCAAGGCCTTTACCATCATAGTGTTCCTCCACGGTGTTCGCTTTCTGCTCAAGATCATCTTATTTTTAACAGGTGCAACACTATCCATGACATTTGAGATTTTCAAGTTAAAGTTATCTAAGAGTTCATCAACTGTCTCTGCACTCGCAGTTGATGACATAGCTATAACTTCCATAAACTTAGCACTGGTATTCTCATTTATGTACCTTTTTCTAACAGACACACGGGTTAACTGACTGTTTGGAGTTAACTGTAAGTCAGAGAACTCACAGAAATTATCAGAGAGCGCCAAGTCCTTGATATCAACAGAAGAAATGTCAACACCTTTAGAGATAACCAGATCCAGTGTGTGGCCTCGAGTATGTGTGGGCCCATTCACATGTTGAAGGAGGCCAAAAGTGTCAAGTAGAGAGCAGAGTTCTTTGGCATTAGTGTCCATGTTATTGTCCATGTGAATGTTAAAATCCCCAGTTATGATAAAAAAGTTATAGTCAGTGCAGATAACTGACAGCAGTTCAGCAAACTCATCAAAGAAAGTTCCTGGGTATCTTGGTGGTCTATAAATGATTAGGAAGATAACTTTTGGATCCCCCTTTACTAAAAAGCAGAGATATTCAAAAGAGCTGAAATCACCAAGTAAAATTTCTCTGCACTGAAAGACTGATTTAAAAATGGCGGCAACTCCCCCGCCCTTCTTACCACTTCAACACTTATTGATAAAACTGAAATTTGTTGGTGCTGCCTCATTGAGAATGGTATCACAGCTACATTCAGTCAGCCATGTTTCACTAAGAAATAAAAAGTCTAGATTATAGGTCATGATCATGTCATTTACTAAGAGGGATTTGTTGGCTAGTGATCTGATATTGAGTAGGGCTAATCTCGTGGAGACAACAGGTGATACTGGTGTGTTTCGGGGTTGACACACTATATTCAATAGATTGGTAGATTTAACCGAACCTTTTTTATTTCTCACCAGTTTGACCACTTTTCTGTTACCTGTCATCACAGGGATTGAAAAGGCTGTCTGAACTCCATAGGACCCTGACTTTATCTGGGGAAGAGCATTCTTGATATCAGTATTACAGCCTGGACCCGGCACATATCAGTCAGACTCACAGATATGATGATTCAGAGGAGGTGGGGGGGCTTGGTGACTTTTGTTTGAGGGTTGTTTCCAACGTGATGGACGTGGTGGAATGGGAGGGGCTGGATGAGGTGGGATGTTAGGGGGGAAGAATATGGGATTTTGGCGTGGTGTCAATTGTATTCCAATATTGAGAAAGCTCTTCATCCTGTCTGGGAAATCCAGAAGTGAGGAGTCCAGACTGAGTGGAGAGAGCTGGGGGCTGGGTGGGGTCCGGGGGGGCGAAGGCTGGGGGTTTCCTACTGGGGCTGGGAGAGACTCCGCCTGTTGGACTGCCGGGGCTTGTGAAGACTCCACTTGTTGGGCTGTTGGGGCTGGTGATTACTCACCACGTCACGTCACGTGAGTCCGTAGTTGATTGCCGAGTGTGGAGTAACTCGCTCTGGAAAGTCACAATTTCGTTGCCGTTCTTTTTACAAACATAGTCCAGTATTTCTTTCGAAAGTGAAATGAAGTTGTATGCAACAGCAAAGCCTAGCTTACTAACAGGTTGGAATTTTGAAATGTCACGTGACGTGATGTCTCGCGTGAGATAGCCTCCTGTTGACGGAAGAGGCTCTGATTGAGAGCAGGTACTGGCTTGATTAAATTCATTCTGGACTCTATATCCGACCACATGAAGACCTCAGGACACTTCGGTTTGGCTTTAGGGACCCTCTACTCACTACCACGTAAGTGTTATGTTGTTTGGAGCTGTAGAAGAGGTATAAAAATAGCATTTAAAACACAATATAAATCCATGCCCCCATGGCTATGTTGTCAGTCTGAAATCTTCGTGCAAGCAACACTGTCAGGGTCGGATGACATTTTTTTGCGTCTTTGCTATGGCTAAATCATGGGTAGATTGGGCAATACAGCTGGATGTTGTAAACGACCGAAATGGTCCTTTAACTTTGCGTGTTTACCTCTATAACTGGCGTTATATGTAAAACAGAGCACATGGTCAATTAGCTTTTTAAAAATCTTTATTTTAAAGAAAACGATCAAAACAAGAGTTTTTCTGGAAGAGATTTAAATAAGTTCTGAATATGCATAGAAGAGAGGTTACATTTGAGTCTATTTTCTTTGTTCAAAACTTAAAACAAAAAGCTGAAGTCTGCACACTGAGAAAAACTGGTTTTGAGGACATTTCTGAAATTTCCTCCTAATAACCAACTTGGGTGGGTCACCCCAGTGGAACATTTTATTTGTAGGATGCAGGTTTCATGTTTTCAGCTGGAGATGTATGCTTTTTGTTCTGTATGTTACATATTTTTATCTTGATCAGGACATTCAGAACGCTTGCATGCACAGGTAAGTCCAGCTTCAGTTCCAGGTGTACTCGTCCATTTAACTGGACCACCATGTTGTCCCAGCGTACATGCACGGGATAGACTGCAGAAAACCTTCCTGACATTCTGCTGCCTCTAACTTTCTCTGTGGGACATCACGCTGCATGTAAGTGCAGCTGAAATCGCTGCCAACATGTTGTCTTTAAGTCACCTGAAGGGTGATTTTCTCACATGAGGCTGCGGTTACAAAATCAGGATTTTATTAGAGCAGAGCGACAGTCTGGACATGCTTTAAGTGACCACGAGTTGACACGTAGTCTTAATGTGCTGATTTTCAGTTTAGCCGTCTGACAAAAGAAACAGAAAAATATGTGGATGAGAGCAGCTTTATTGGGAATTTGGCTGGAAATATACACTCATTCTTTACTGTTTTTACTAAAAGATGCAGAAATATTAAACTCTGTAACATGTGTTTAGTGCACCAACCCATGCCAACTCAGTTAGCATATATACAGCTATAGGAACAGTTTACTGAATGTCCCATCTTGTAGACAGCCTCAGTGTTGCATTTCCAGTCCAGTCTGCTGTCCAGGTGAACCCTCAGGTATCTGTAATCCTCAACCACCTCTTCACCGAGGATGGAGACGGTGTTCAGCTGACTGCTGCTCCTCCTAAAATCCACAATCATCTCTTTTGTTTGTATTCCAGATGAGGCCATAGTTTATTTTCCTATAGATGTGATAGTTTCATGTAGATGTGCTGAGGTGTGACAGGGAAGCTGTTGGTACATGGAGGATGTGAGGTCTGTAGCAGGAGGCAGCAGCATGCTGAGTTTGTCTGAACTCTTCCATCTGTCTGATCCCACATTATCCCAAAGCCTGTGAGCTTTTCCATTCCTGACCACACATCCCTCACACTGTTCTGCTGCAGATAGTTTCCCACCGACTTGCTCTCTTCCTTTTTTCTTCACACTCCTCCTTAACTCCCTGTTTCCCTCTATGCCTGCACTCTGTTTCTACACTGTCACCTCTGACAGAGCCTGGCTGATGCTTTTCCTTCTATGCAGCTTATTGTTAGCTTTGCTGTTAGCTGCATCGTTATATCCTCATTTGTAAGTTATATAAATATATAAATAATATATAAGTTATATAAAATATATTGTTGCTCAGTTTTCCTCTGAGCCACAGAGATGGTCAGCTCTCATTGTGTCCAATAACTGCAGCTTCTAAAGTGGATTTCATAGCACTGCTGCATCTCTGACAGTTATCAGATCATTTGGGTGGAAAAACATACATCACAACCCTGTGAATCTGCTTTCAGTCCCACTTGAACAGTCTCTCACAGTTTCACACACAAAATGTGTCTTTTAGTTTGAATCTCAGCTGATATCTACAACAACTGTAGAGGGACTCATATCATTTCACCAGCTGGTGTGATAAACTCACAGAAACACCTCAGGAGCAGCACCTGGGATCTTTTGGGAGAAAAGGGGATTCTCTCCATGCTGATAGAGCTGGTAATAAATGAGTTTATGGATCCTACATATTACACAGTAAAACAATGATAAAGGTGCTTTCTGAGCCTTGACATCTTTTTCTTTTATTAGAAAAATGTTCCAAATTTGAATCCCATGGAGGGAGCCAATGAAGTAAAGATTGATGCATAAAAGCATTAAAAAGCTCTCCTGTAAGTTCTGTGTTCAAGTTTTATTTAGGTTCAGCTGCATGTTTCACTTTGTTGAATCTTGAAGCCCTCATAGATCAGTCTGATCCCAACAGAAGTCTCGCAGGTTTACTTGGTTGCTGTAGTTCACTAAAGCAGGAGTCTGAGCAGGGCCCTCCGCTAACAGGCTCCTCTCCTTTAGAGCCAGTGACAGGGTTGGCTTTGGGAGGTGACGTTGCTCTTGTGCTTTGAACAGCAGGCTTTAATCCACCAAACTTCAGTTGGATTTCTCCAGCTTGGCTTCCAATGAAAGAATTCAGCTAACACAGTTTATTTCTGACAGTCAGGTTTTCATAGCACATGATGACTGTGTGTAAAATATGTGCAACAATGTAAACCACCAAGATATTATGAATAATAATTGTATTTATTTTCACTGAGGCTTGTGTAAACCACAGACTGTATATAGTGTAAACTGTGTTTTCATCACTGAGCTGATCTCATTCACCTGATGACACTCCTTAACTGTCACTGCTGAGAATGAGATTAAAGTCCCTCCAATTATTTACAGTTTAGATGGAAATTGTTAGAAATGTTTGTTTTTAATGTCCCTCGTGAGGATGTAGAGTCATTGTTGTGCTGAAGGAGTTTGTCCAAGTTTTGGGTTGAGTTAATGTCTGAAAACATGGGGGATGGATGGTAACATTCCCGTCCTTTTGTCTTTCAGATCAGTGCAACTGATTCAGGTCTTTGGCTGCATGGATGTGATTATCATGCAGGAGTCTTTAGGTCAGTTTGGGATCTGTCTGAAGCCTCAGTTGAAAGAAACAGTCGTTAGCAGAGATGTTTCTCAGAGTACAGCTGTTTATCTTCTATCACCACCTGGAGCCTCCATTCTTTGTCTTCTACACCTTTGTCTGTCCCCACACAGGTTACATTTCAGACCTCAACCATCTGAGCTGTGAAACATCTTCTGCTTCAGATACTCATCACAGACATAAGTTCTGACAGGATCTCCCACTCCTCCATTATAAATATACTGAAATCCCTGCAGTGGTTTAGAGTTCAGGGTTTTGGGGGCATCAGATGGACCGTGATATTGTCAGAGCACAGTCACCTTATTTGAGGTTCATATATTAAAGCCACTTTTTCTCTCACGTTCATCCCTCTGTCCAGATAAAAATGATGCTTTTCTCCGCCTAATAACTAAGCTCATCAGAGGCACTCATCAGAGATAAAAGTGATCCTGCCTCCTCCGTTTAAATACCCTCACTGACCAGGATGCATATAGACTTAGCTGCATAACAGCATGATGATAGAATAAAGACTTTATCAGCACCTCAGACTGCAGCCGAACATGAAATGTTATCTGAGCCACACAGAAATCACTGATCACACTGATCTGCTCAGCTGGGTTTTCTCTCTTCTGAACGGATGTTTGCTGTGAAGGTTTTTGTTGTTTCCTGCCAACTGAAAAAGGCTGGAAAAGAAGTCATTCTGCTGTTTATATTGTTTGTGTTTTCAGTGTGAACAAGAGTGGACAAAACACCACAGGAACTCCATCTTAAGATGCAGCTTCTTTGATACACAGAGACTGTAAAAATTGGCTTTGTTCTTAGACATTATAAATGAAACAGTCTCAGTACTTTTCCATGATGACCTAATGTGATCCAGGAATGGGAAGACAAAACAATTGGGAAAGCCTGGGAAAGCAAGGCCAGATTCACACACACACATTGTTTTTGGCTGATCCAGAGAATATGACGAAGCATGTTGAACCTACTCATGTCCAATCATACTCGGTCGAGTGTGAGTCCAACCTATGAGGCTATCAATGCAAATGATACCCGGAAATCGAGGCTCAGTCTGACAGACTTCCTGCGGGAGCTCTGTTCCACTGAGCCCAGCGCTGATATGCTTTGACGTGTGACTACCAATAAACACTTTATTTAACTTGAGATTCCTCCGGCTTGTTCTTGAGCTGCCATTGAAAGAATCGATCTAACAGGAGGCAGATTTAGTTTTCAGACAGCTCAACTCTGCAGGTTTTTTACCTCTTCTGAAGTCCAACAGCTGTACGAGAGTTCATGTCTCATGTCATTCACTTACTCTGCTCTCAGAGGTCATTTGAGGGGAAACTGTGAGGCCAAGCACAATGACAGGTACATTGGGTGAAAGAGGACAAAAATACCTACATTTTGAAGTATAATTTGTCTAGGTGCAGCAGACATTTTGGATGTGAGAGAAGTTTGTTTGAATTGTTTAGGTATTAATTTTGAGCTTGTCAAAATAGTGTGAGACCCCAGGACAGCAGAGTGAGAGGAATCCTGATTTTTCCTAAAACTTAAACTGCCATTGTGTCAAAGCTATAAAATATATCAACAAACCCCTTAGTTCAATTAAAGTTTAGTCTTTCTTGGCCTGTTTAAACTGAATGATATCTCTATGATGAATTATGGCTGAGTTATGAGGCCTCCAAATAGGGCTACTTTTGTCGCATTATTTATTCATTTTAATGCATTTCCAATGGGCCAAAATTCACAGTATTTCTCAATTTTCCGGGAATCTGTTTGAGTAATGAGAGAGAAAAGTCATAGCACACTAGTCCCTATCGGTGGACACGTGGGGATATGCTTTTTATCCCGGTCGGACCGACCGCGCGGGACTAGTTCCATGCCAAACTCATGACGGAAACGGGAGAATAATAAGTTTGCACAATAGTAATATATGTGCCTTGATGACTTTGGCATTGGTAATAATCACAATAATAATTGTGATTATTTTCACTGAGGCTTGTGTAAACCATAGACTCTATATAGTTTAAACTGTGTTTTCATGACTGAGCTGATCTCATTCATCTGATGACACTCCTTAACTGTCACTGTTGAGAATGAGATTAAAGTCCCTCAAATTATTTATAGTTTAGATAGAAATTGTTAGATTGTTAGAAATGTTTGTTTTTAATGTTCCTCCTGAGGATGTAGAGTCATTGCTGTGGTGAAGGAGTTTGTCCAAGTTTGGGGTTGAGTTAAGGCTGAAAACATGGGGGATGGATGGTAACATTCCCGTCCTTTTGTCTTTCAAATCAGTGCAACTGATTCAGGTCTTTAGCTGCATGGATGTGATTATCATGCAGGAGTCTTTGGCTGCGGCTACACGGAAACGTTTTTCACTGTAAACGATACTTTTTCTTATCGTTTGGCTGTCGCGGCCACACGGAGCCGGCGTTCCCACTACCCCAAAACGATAGTTTTTGAAAACGGGTTCCAGAGTGGGAAAGTTTGAAAACGGCCTCGTTTCGTTTCCATTGTTACAGCTAAAACGTTTTTGCGTCAGTCACACGTTGACGCTGTGAGCCAATTTTAACACTTCTCTATTGTCTCACAGCGTGGCGTGACACAGTGGCGTGTGTACTGCATCGTTTCATCGTTTTCATCCGTTTTCGTCTGGACCTGAGTCTTTACAGCAGCGCGTTTCCGTGTGGTCGCAAGAATTTTCGTACCCGTTTTAAAAAAAAACCTTGTTTCGTTTTCGTGTAGCCGTAGCCTTAAGGTCAGTTTGTGATCTGTCTGAAGCCTCAGTTGAAAGAAACAGTCGTTAGCAGAGATGTTTCTCAGAGCACAGCTGTTTATCTTCTATCACCACCTGGAACCTCCACTTTGTCTTCTACACCTTTGTCTGTCCCCACACAGGTTACATTTCAAACCTTAACCATCTGAGCTGTGAAACATCTTCTGCTTCAGATACTGATCAAAGATAGAAGTTCTGAAATGATCTCCCACTCCTCCATTATAAATATACTGAAATCCCTGCAGTGGTTTGGAGTTCAGGTTTTTTTGGCATCAGATGGACCCTGATGTTGTCAGAGTACCGTCACATTATTCTGCTGTTTATGTTGTTTGTGTTTTCAGTGTGAACCAGAGTGGACAGAACACCAAAGGAACTCCATCTTAAGATGCAGCTTCTTTTATACACAGTGACAAAGAGACAAAGAGGGTTTCTATCAGGCTCAACCTGAAGACGCCAGTCAGTATACAGAGCTCGAAAGATAGATGATGATCAAACATGTCTGATGCAGTCTTAAGGAACCTTTAATCAGTAATATCTACATCTACATACGACAGTTCATGTTTCATGTCATGCACTTGAATGCATCAGTCAGAAGATTTAGGTGAGCATATCAGCACAAGATCATGATTTATAAATTTCAACCTCTGCAGAGCAGGGCTGATTATATAAATATAAATGAAAAGCATGAAAATACTAAGAAACATTTACATTTACATTTCCTGTACAGCTGCCTGCTAAACGTATCTAACAATGTTGGTCTGATAGACAAAGAGAAAACAGATTTTCTTCATGTTCAACTTTCAGTGGACGGTTAATGAATTAATCTTTCCCTTCAACAGAAAACAAATAAGAATAATGCAACAAACCCTTGAACAATCCTGACTTTACTGCAGGATTGAGGTGAAACCAGCACTGTCCCTTTCAGAGAAGGAAACTTCCTTGTTCCCTCCCCAAACTGATCTGAAGGTGGGAGGATGTGTGAAACCATTGTGTGACAGTAGAGCAGTGTTGTTTTCGTCAACGATGACGATGACGATGACGAAATCATTTCGTTGACGCCACTTTTTTTCATGACGATAACGAGACGGTGACGAGATAAACATAGCTCTCTGATGACGAAAACATGACGAGACGTGTGTGAGTTTTCGTTGACGAGACGAGAATGGATGAAAATGTTAGTGGGTGATCTGTCAGACGTTTAAAATGAGTGACATTTCTGCTTATTGTGTGTGTCAATTAAAACCTAAAAAGTATCTGCTGCGGCACCTTAAGGCTCGCCACAGGGATATTTTTTCGAAGGTAAGTTACAAATGCTGTTAACATAATCGATAAATTTCATAGTAAGCTAATACATTAGTACATTTTCCACATACTCCTGGCGCAAATGGGCTGCTAACTTCAGGCTAAAGTTAGCTTTTGTTACGCTAACGTCAATTCATTATGTGTGTGTTACTTTAGCAGCATGTTTAGCCATGTTTACATTCAGTGACGGTGTGGTTATCTCGTTGTGTGTACGTTCTGTCAGCACGTAACTTGATATGTTAAACAGGTCGAGTTACTGTTATACGTAGAGTCTGCTAGCTTTAGCCTAAAAGCCACAAGTGACGTTGTGCAGCCCTAACCAGGACCTGTGCGTTTAGTGCGCTTACAGTAAAGTTGGGACACACGCACAGTACAGAATGAAAAATCAGAAAGCTTTAGTACAGGGTCAGTTAATAAGCTATGTATTTTTGTTCTGCTTGTTTGATAGTTAAGACCATACTATTTTCTTAACACGGTAGACTATACTTATTTTTTCTTTTTTTTTTTACTTAAACTAGACTAAAACTCTTTTGAGTTTTCGTCGACTAAAACTGGACTAAAACTATCACATATAGAAGTGACTAAAATGTGACTAAAACTAATAAACATTTTAGTCCAAAAGACTAAGACTAAGACTAAATCTAAGATGGTTGTCAAAAACAACACTGCAGTAGAGGAGCTCTTAAGTGAAGATCAGCAGATCAGCTGCAATAAAAGGAGGTGGAATTTGTTTTGTAAGACAGCACAGACGGTGTTTCTGCTCTGAGAGTCACACACTGCTCTGCCAAATGGAGGAAATGATGTGAAGCAGCAGATCAGATCCCAGCAGGAAGCTGAAGTGAGTCGAGTCAAAGAGCTTCAGGAGAAGCTGGAGCAGGAGATCACTGAGCTGAAGAGGAAAGATGCTGAGCTGAAGCAGCTCTCACACACAGAGGATCACAGCCAGTTTCTACTCAACTACCCCTCAGTGTCAGCACTCAGTGAGTCTACACACTCACCCAGCATCCATATCCGTCCTCTGAGGCACTTTGAGGAAGTGACAGCAGCTGTGTCAGAGCTCAGAGATAAACTACAGGACATCCTGAGAGAGGAATGGAAAAACAGCTCACTGACAGTCACTGTTGTGGATGTTTTACTGTCAGAACCAGAACCAGAACCAAAGAGCAGAGCTGACTTCTTATAATATTCATGTGAAATCACACTGGATCCAAATACAGCAAACACATATCTGTTACTGTCAGAGGGGAACAGAAAAGTGACATTAATGTCACAACCTCAGTCTTACTCTGATCATCCAGACAGATTCAGAGATCGGTTTCAGGTCCTGAGCAGAGAGAGTCTGACTGGACGTTGTTACTGGGAGGTGGAGATGAGAGGGGGAGGAGCTGATGTAGCAGTCGCATACAAGAACATCAGCAGAGCAGAGCAGGGGATGGAGGTGGATTTGGATTTAATCACAAATCTTGGGCATTAGATTGTTATCAAAACAGTTGTGAATTTTGGTACAACAACATGAAAACCTCCATCTCAGGTCCTCAGTCCTCCAGAGTAGGAGTGTACCTGGATCACAGAGCAGGTGTTCTGTGCTTCTACAGCGTCTCTGAAACCATGACTCTCCTCCACAGAGTCCAGACCACATTCACTCAGCCGCTCTATGCTGGAGTTTATGTTTATGATACTGGAGACACAGCTGAGTTTTGTGAAGTGAATTAAAGGTATTTTGTTGCTGGGAGTTCATTGCTGTGATGTGTCTGCACTGCTGTTCTGTTGTTTATTTGATGTTGTTTATTTGCTGCTTTTTCCTGTGTCTGTGCAGCCATGGAGGATATCACTGCTATTGATAAGTTTGATTCACAGAAATATTTCTCTATTCTCTAAATAGAGATAGATTCTCTAAAATCTAAACTTATCTGAGCTATAAATATCAGTTGGATCCTTGTGTTGATGTATTTTTTTGTTGTTGTTTCTCTTCCACATCATGGAGCAGAACATAGAAATCAACAGACCTTCCTTTATTACAGATTCTTTTCAATTCATCACTTTGCAAATGTAAAAATAATTCTGGACTTACAATTTGATTTGTTTCAGAGATCAAATGTTTTTGTTGTTTTCTAAATCAACCAAGAAATGATAAAGTTTGTTATGAGGTGTTCAGAAATTCATTTCTAGGATCAGGAGATCAGTTATCATGTTTATTCTGAGAGCAAATTAAAGTTTTTATAAGAAATACCATTTTATTGTTCTGACATTTATTCTTTAAAAGTGAGGAACTATTTGTATATGACTCATTAGAAAAAACAGCAGGGACATTATGAACAAGAAAATTTCTGAAGAAATTTATAAACCAAATATATAAACGTAAACAAACATACCTGCAGATGGTCACAAACTGGGTAGTGACAGAAAGAACTAGAAAATTTCTGAAAAATTTTGATGGATGCCAATGAAGCTACTGCCGGCTGAGAGACAGAGGCTGTCATGTTATGGTCATATTGTATTGGGAGCAGACATAACACAGTGGCTGGCATAAACCTGTTATAACAGGTCAGCCATCTTGGCTGTGCCCTCAGAAGGAGTATAAGCTGTGTGATCAGTATTTTTGCAGACAGCTTCGTGGGTAAGAGGAGAGGAGCGCACACAATATGGCTCCAACTGACAGGGAGACCTTGGTGTTCAATACTGATATGTGTGCCTCAAAGAAACATTTGCTGTTCAAAAACTGTGAGTCATATCATAAAAATGTTTGAACCGTGAGTGCCAGAAGGGACGGCAGAAGCCACTGGTGTAAGTTTTATTCTGCTCCTATGTACGGTATTTTTTATTGCCAGTTTTAAAAACAGCCTTCACATTGATTTGATAAGGAGATGAGGTTACCTGGCTATAAAGGCCGTCAATGGCAGCCCGAGTGGTCGTTCTCTCCGCTCAGAGGTCATTTGAGAGAAAACCATGAGACAAAGCACAATGACAGGTACATTGGGTGAAAGAAGATAAAAATACCTACATTTTGAAGTATAATTTGTTTAGGTGCAGCAGACATTTTGGATGTGAGATAAGTTTATTTAAGTTATTTAGGTATTAATTTTCGGTATTATTAAGCTTGTCAAGATAGAGTGTGAGACCCCAGGACAGCAGAGTGAGAGAAGTCCTGATTTTTCCTAAATATTAAACTGCCATTATGTCAAAGCTATAAAATATATCAACAAACCATTTAGTTCAGTTAAAGCCGGGCCTTTCCTGTCCTGTTTAAACTTTGAATGATGTCTCTATGATTAACTACGGCTGAGTTGTGAGGCCTCCAAATAGGGCTACTGAGGTGTATGAGGCTCCGTAGATAAAATGGAGGAGAAGGCCTCCGGTCAGGTGATGGAGTGCATAACTACTGTGCGCGTCTCCGCGCCCGGCACGGGCACATAGGTTTAGAAATAAACACTTAACACAACCTAATAAGGAAAGATTTGAAGAAAAGGCATTCTTAAGTTATGTCGTATGTATACAGTATCTCTTGGCTAAATGCCTAGACCAGACAGTAGCCTTGAGAAGGCTCCCTTTAAAAAGCAGGTGCCTCCCTTGAGAGGGAGGGAGGGCTTTTCATCGGCTAATTGATACGCACCCTTCTCCAGATCAGATGCATCTTTTCTGTAAATTTGAGACGAACCTGACGACAGAAATAAAGATTTCTTTGTTCGACTAAGTCCGTGTCAGCAGAGTTCTTCATCACTCATCTCCACATCAGCTCGTCAACCTTCCCTCATATTTTACTACACTACCTTTGTCCCATCCATCCATCCATCCATCCATCCATCCATCCATCCATCCATCCATCCATTATCTTCCGCTTCTCCGGGGGTCGGGTCGCGGGGGCAGCAGCCTAAGCAGAGAAACCCAGGCGTCCCTGTCCCCGGCCACTTCCTCCAGCTCTTCTGGGGGGACCCCGAGGCGTTCCCAGGCCAGCCGAGAAACATAGTCTCTCCAACGTGTCCTGGGTCTTCCCCGGGGCCTCCTCCCAGTGGGACGGGCCCGGAACACCTCACCAGGGAGGCGTCCAGGAGGCATTCTCACCAGATGCCCGAGCCCCCTCATCTGACTCTTCTGGATGCGGAGGAGCAGCGGTTCTACTCCGAGCCCCTCTCCTACCTTTGTCCCATTATATATGAATTCTAATGCATTTCCAATGGGGCAAAATTCACAGTATTTCCCAATTTTTCGAGAATCTGTTTGAGTAATGAGAGAGAAAAGTCAGAGCACTCCAGTCCCTATCGGTGGACATGTGGGGATATGCTTTTTATCCCGGTCGGATCAACTTTGAGGGACTAGTTACTTGCCGAAATTCGTGATGGAAACGGGAGAACAATAAGTATGCACAATAGTAATATGTGTGCCTTGATGCCTTTGGCATTGGCACCCATAATAATTGTCTTTATTTTCACTGAGGCTTGTGTAAACCACAGACTGTATATAGTTTAAACTGTGTTTTCATGACTGAGCTGATCTCATTCATCTGATGACACTCCTTAACTGTCACTGTTGAGAATGAGATTAAAATCCCTCAAAGTATTTATAGTTTAGATAGAAATTGTTAGATTATTAGAAATGGTTGTTTTTAATGTTTTTAATGTAGCACTGATCTTGTCCATCTCAGAAGCTAAGCAGAGCCGGGCCTGGTTAGTACTTGGATGGGGAGACTGCCTGGGAATACCAGGTGCTGTAAGCCTTTTGGCTTCTCCAGGCGCATGCAGTTTGACTGCGTCACATGCAAAGGCAGTCCCTGTTTGACTTTTTGGAACTGCTCCTTTGTCAGGACAAAGTTAAATGTATGAGGATCAAAGGCAACAATGACCTGGGACACCTTAGCAGATCCAGGATCAGCAAGATGGATCACAGGGTGATCAACAGATGTTTCAACAAAAGACATGCAGAGAGAAGAGAAGAGAGAAAAATGCTTACAGCACCTGGTATTCCCAAGCAGTCTCCCATCCAAGTACTAACCAGGCCTGACCCTGCTTGGCTTCCGAGATCGGGCGTGTTCAGGGCGGTGTGGCTGTAAGCCACAGTCCCTGTGACAAATATGTGTTACATAGGTGCTGGAACCATACGTTGCCCCTATTTTACCAGAGAGTTGGCTTGAGAGGCTGATGTTGAGCCTGCACGTCGACTTCCCTGATGTGATTGTTCTCTGCAGCTGAAAATGGGACTCTCAGATAACTTAGTGTGTGTCTGTCAAGCTCCTCTGTTCTCTGTGTGTAGTTTGGTGTTCATGGTCATACAGAGAAACCAGGGAAGCTCAATCCCACGACGTGCTCATAAACTGCGTCTTTTCTAAAGATTATAGTTCTATTTTAGAAGTCAGAATACAATGTTTCTCCATCTATAAAAAGTTTGTTTGGGATCACTTCCCTCGCGTAAGGCCATACACGCCTGATCTCTGAAGCTAAAGTCAATTTTTGACATTTATTTAGCTTTTGATACATAATTCTTGTTCTGACAATCAACATACTTCCTTAAAAGCAACACATGTGCAACCCTTTTACCAAAACCAATTCAACCTAGCATTGGAAAATAAACCACGAGTGACATGACCAACAGGAAATGACATCATCAAGCCATGCGCTAACTAACACAATGAAGGAACCAAAACTAAGTCCACTTAGTGCACAGAAATTAAACATCTGCACACAAGATCTCGGTTATCAGATTTCTATGATACATTTTACTGATCTGAACTGCATGTAATTCTGTCTTCTCCCAGCTGTCTATGTTGGACTGATGAAAGGAGAAAAGTGCTGATATATTGGAATCCCACTAGCCATTGTTCTGATGTAAACAGAAAGTTTTAAGCCTAATAGAGAGGGCGTCTGCTTCCTGGACCCAAACTGGCAGCTGGTTTCACAGAGAGGGGCCTGATAACTGAAGGCTCTGCCTCCCAAACTGGCAGCTGGTTCCACAGAGAGGGGCCTGATAACTGAAGGCTCTGCCTCCCATTCTACTTTTAGAAACTCTGGGAACCATAAGTAAACCTGCAGTCTGAGAGCAAAGTGCTCTGTTGGGAAAATATCCAACTAGAAGATATGATGGAGCTCGGTCATTAAGAGCTTTATATGTGAGGAGAAGAATCTTAAATTCTATTCTGAATTTAACAGGGAGCCAATGAAGAGAAGCTAAAACTGGAGAAATATGATCTCTGCTGTTAGTTCTCATCAGAACTCTGGCTGCAGCATTTTGGATCAACTGAAGGCTTTTCAGAGAATATGTGGGACAGCCCAATAATAAAGAATTACAGTAGTCCAATCTTGAAGTAACAAATGCATGGAGCAGTTTTACTGCATCACTGAGACAGGACGTTCCTGATTTTAACAATATTACGAAGGTGAAAAAAGGCAGTCCTAGAAACCTGTTTTATATGTGCGTTGAATGATAAATTCTGGTCAGAAATAACTCCAAGGTTCCTCACTGTAGAACTATCTTACCATCCATTTACTTTACTCAATGTATCCAGTTTAGGGTAGTGGAAGCCTTTAGCCTATCCCTGCTGCCAATTGAAAGAGAGTCAGGGTACACCCTGGGCAGCTCTCCAGTCCATGACTCAGCAAAAGGTCTAATACAGCATTTCCACACTTCCATTCAGAGACTCTAGAACTGTTTTGAGACCTTCTCTGGAAAACCTACTGTGGGAGAGTACTTTGAAAGTTTCATCATTTGGAAAAGATTGGAAACTTTATTTCTGAGCCCACATCAGTGGGTTATGGTTGTTAACAAAGAGAAAAGTTGAGTGAATGAAGATAACAGCAAAGGAGTACCTGGGACATCTCCACGGTCAGCACCTTGAACATCAGCAGCGATCTTTAGGAAAGAAGAAAATCAGATGAATCTGGAGACTGCAGGAAGATCTGCTGACAGTCTGCAAACTGATGTGAGAGAATAATATTTGTGTGTGTTTGTTATCCAGAAGAATTCAGACAGATGAAGTCATTGTGAGCTGAGCTCTGCTGGAAAGGGATATAACAGAGTGACCAAAATGAGGTTCTCATTCACAGTCTTTGGAGAAAACTGGGAAAGTTATTGAATTCATTTCCAAGTTAATGTGAAGTTTGATGGGACAGCAGCTTCCTCTTTGGTTTTTGTAGAGAAGAGAAAAAGCTTACAGCACCTGGTATTCCCCGGCGGTCTCTACGGTGGTCCTGAGGTGTCAGAAAATACAAAAGCAACACAACAAGCAACAACGCAAATGGGCAGTTTTCAGGTCTGAATCTTTAATCTCAACACTCACGGCTCATGTATTTGTGAATATATTAATATTTCCCTCACGTTGTGAAGCAGCTTCAACAATATTTGTTCAGTTTTTCTATGTGTTCTAATCCCCATTTCTTATTGACAAGATCTAGAGTCAGACATCAAAGTTCAGGATCAGTTTGGACTCCATTCATTGGTTTGTGTGTCATTTCTTGTTCTTTTTGGGGATCAGCTTGTGCTGTTCCTCCTCAGAGTGTCTCTCCTCCTCCTCCTGAGCTTGTTTCTGTCTTCTCCTGAATTGTTCTCATTCCTTATCACAGATTCAGTAGCCGTGATGAGATCCACCACTGGCAGCTGTGGTGGAGAAATGGCAAACTGAGTGCTTTGCTGAAAACATCCTTTTCTGGTTGGGTGAGGTCCCCATCTTCTAAGTTCTTCTCCCTGTGGTCCTGAATGTCTATGTCAAATATTCAGAAAGTCAAGTTGCCCGTTATTACAATTATATGAATTACTAAAGTATTCAATCGTTCAAAAACACTCCCAAACTGACATGATGCTGTTTGTCTTTTCACCAACAGAGGGCGACAAATCCCCATCAATTTCATCATCATCATATTTTCGTCATACAGACACAGACGCCAGTTTGGAGGCTCAGCAGTTCACCTTCATCTTAAGGTGAAGGGACACTCTTTTGAGGACAGTAATGTCCACATTATGGACAAAGAAAAACAGATGTTTAGACTGAGGTGTGTCAGTGTGACCATAAAGACCTGCCAAGTGTGAATAGTCTTTAAGCTACTGATAAGCCGACAGTCCCCACCAACTAGTTAAAGATGAATACAGCTTTCAGATGAGAAGTGAAATATCTAGAAAGTCCAGTCGCCCATTTTTACAATTATAAGAACTCTCCTAAAGTATTCAATCGTTCGAAAACACTGTCAAACTGACATGCTATTTATCTTTTCGCCACCAGAGGGCGACACATTCCCATCAATAAAGAGTCCACTTAGGCCGTAAGGTGAACCTCGAAAACTCCTTCAGAACACCAGGCTTGTTCCACGCTCTCCGTACCAAACACGCTTCAGCTCATAAAAAGATTGAGTTATGTTGAGGTTTAAAAGAAAGTTTCGCCGCTCAGAACACAGTACGTTTTTAATTCGTAACGTTTAAAGGAAGAACTAGTGCCTGGCAAGGCGTATGTACATATTCGGCAGGCGTAATAAAATTTTGGCTCGCGAGAGGTGCCACGGTTGAGACGTCATCAGAATGGACGAATCGGATAGCTGGTATGTCAGCTGAGCTGGTAAACAGAAGCAGCATGGCAGCCACCAGCGCGATCATCCAGCAGTACCGAAGAAGACGAAATTTCGACCGAAAATGTTATAAAAAAGAAGTCTTCGAAACATGAGATTTGTTACATGCACATATCTTCTGTTAAGCATGAGGAAACACAGAATTTCACCTGCACAAGGTGGAATAGCTATCGAAACAGTTTTCGGCAGTGGCTAGAGTTGAGGGGTGAGTGCAGAGACGTATCAGAACATTTCAAACACTGTCTTGAATTGGACTTTGAGGAAATTCCTGAAGATGCGGCTTTCCATCCTACATACTACCGGAGATTTATTGACAAGCGCAAAATCGAGAGAGCCAAACGGCGTCTCGTGCGAGAGACGGAGAGGGATGATCAACAAGACCCCCAAACTAGCGAGGCTATCCCTGCTCCATCGACAGGGACTACTCCGACCAGAAAACTTCGGTCCAGGTCAAACCTGCCCATCTCGAGCTCTGGCCCCGTTCTTCCTGCCATCTGTATCATTTGCAAGAGGGCCTGCAAATGTGTCGTCGCGGGTGGCAGACGTCAAAAAGAAGCTTTGACAAAAACACAGACTTTAACTGCAGATAACCACACAGTAGGTAGTCTATGCAAATGCATCCCATCCCCCAACACACATACACACACACACACACACACACACACACACACACACACACACACACACACACACACACACACACACACAGATGTTGGGAGAAGTTGAATGACTATCTAGCCTACACTGCTACACAATCCTTGTATTTGTCCAATTCTAATATGAATGTATGTGTGAATTGCCATAATGTGTTGTGTGTGGGTGTGAAATTACATTCCAATACATGACATCCCCATGCCCCCCCCCCCCCAGTGTTTTATATTTTTGATATAGAATGAAGCACACTTTGACTTTAATAGGGTAGTGTGTATGTTTGTATGGATGTCATAGCATGCCTGATGTTAATATGCCACTGAATACCTGTTCAGAATTGTGGCTCCTCAGCCGGATCCCTCTCTGGTCAACACACTGCTTCTCAGCAGCCAGCCCATCCCCCGGGCCATCCCCCCACCCCCCACTGCCCCTCTATCACACTTGTACACTTGGGATTTTTCCGCTTCGGTCCCTGTGTGTTGCACAGTGTTCCTAGCACTATTTTTACAACACCACTCCACCAGGAAAAATGAAGTCTTATCGTTTGCCTGCCTATTTATTCATCCTTTTTTCTTTTCTTTTGTACAAGGCAAGTTGCAGGAAGCTGCTGAAGTAAAGGATGACCAGAGCATCCTCATTCACATCAAGGACAGAGACTGTGTGGCCCTGGAGGTGCAGTACCACAAAAGTTGCTACCGACAGTACACAAGATTTTTGAGGGATCCTGCCAGAGCAGAGAATGAACAGTAAGTCATATATTAATTTTATATAAAAACACATACAGTACAATGTGTGTCCTATGAATGAGACAGTTTGTTCTCACGACACATATCTTCTTCTATATTTTTTTCTAAGGATCGAGCCAACGTTTGTTCTGAGCTATGAGTTATTCTGCGAGAGGGTAATCCGTCAAAGGCTGCTGAATACCTGAATACCTGAATGGTCCTTATCATTGATAATTAGAATTATTTCCATTCATTAATAAAAAATGACAACATGAAAAGGTAACCTTATCATCCACTTGCACAATAGTTGTTGGTACTATAAATAAAGCACTGTTTGGAATTAATTTAGCCCACGTTACAAACACGTGGATGGTTATCAATAATTATCGGAATTCCATTAATTGATCAAAATGACAACATGAAAGGTCACTTGCATAATTGTGCTTTGTGTTGTAAATAAAGCATGATTTAGAATTTATTTGGCTCAATTCAGAAATACATGAATGAGCATTATCGTTGATAATTATTATTTTATGTTCACTTTAAAATGATATTTTGCGAGATTCCTTTCTGTGGGTTAGATTTGACAGCACCAGGCAGGTTGTCATTTTTCCAGTTTGATGTCGTAAATCGGCAACGTGATTGGTCCAGCGCGGTCACGTGACGTCAAAATCGTCATTCAGCCCTGCGGAAAATATTTCTTCAGAAAACGTCTCGGTTTCAAAAAAGTACAGGACTCTGTGACGCGAGTGCAAAATAACTTGGTCATTTTTATCAGCTAACGGGCATGTAGTTCGGAGAGCACAGCGAGCCTAAACGAAAACGGGGTTCACCTTACGGCCTAACTTCCTTCACAGTGAAAGGAGATTTTATTGACATTAAAGACTGAACATTAATCAATAATCAATAATTACCCAAGGTCGGGTTGCTTAGGCAACAGGTCCAGGAGTGAAGACTCCAAAGAGTCTCCTTTGAATTGGCTATGTCAGTGCATTATAACTGCTCCTACTAAATATAAAAAATGAAGCCATTTTAAAAGATACAGCACAGTCCACACCCAGTTCAAAATATACAACAGATTGCTGTATGTGTGTATTGAATATCATGTGCGATTACAAAGCAAACCTGTTCATCTGCACCTGTATTTGATCCGTTACAGCATTAACGTTTCCCAGAAATATTCCTTCTCTGTTCATAATGTCCCATGTGTGAGCGTGCTGTGTGTGTGTTCCTGAGAGGAAGTCACACACCACAGAAACCAAGAGAAACAGCTTCAACGGTCTGCTGGAGAGACTTTGTCAGTGTGTTTAAGTACAACTTAAGTTTAACTATATTCTCCAAGTAGTATTTCTAAAAGAAGTAAACTAATATTAAGTAACAAGTTATGTGCTTGTAAATGTATAATCTCATTCTGGGGACTAAACTGTATGGGGTCCATCATTTAATCTATTCAAATATTTCTTAAAGCCACCTTCTGTGTGTGAGCAGTAAACTTTAAAGACACAGCAAGTGAATCTATAATGACTTTAAATTGACTGTATCTCAACCTCTTTTTAGTTTATGAAAGTAAACTTTGAATATAATATTAGACTTTATGCAGTAACTTCAGTACAAGACATGTTGACCAATCTGTTTGAGGGAAGTTAATATCACTAAAGTTTCCTGAACTTATCAGGAAAAGCTCCGTTTTCTTGGTATGATTTTGATAGAATAATTTTGATAAATTCATATAAAGCTGGAAGTAAACACTTGTTTTTAATACTAACTGTGCTCTTGAACTTTCTGTTGTATGGATTCGCAACGCCTCTGGGTGTGTCTTTCAGAGATAAGGGGAAAACGAAACTAAACTTCACTTTTTGTGACGCAGATTCTTTGCTCCGTGAAATTCTCCGTCTGAAGGTAATGGAAGCTCTTCTTAATGTTTGATAATAATATCTGCTGTCGGCAGCTTAGTTCCAGCAGAAACAGCCATAATATACCGCGTCCTCCTTTCTGATGATTCCCTGCTGTAACTGTAAAACTGTAAAACTGTAGGTTACTGTGTAGTTCTAATGTCCGCCATGTTGTGTTACTGTGTGAGTACAATATGTGGAATAAGAGCAGCAAACACGGAGTCGTTGTTACTGCATAGCTCCCATTTGTGCCGGCGTTTTTTCCTGCCTGAATCAGCGTGTTCCTGAGGCGGAGATGAGTCGCTGCTCTCCCGCTGTCTGAGGCTATGTACACACGTAGCCGGGTATTTTTAAAACCGAATGTTTCCCCCCCTCCGTTTATTGTCGGGAAGCAGTGTTCTGTCGGGAAGCAGTGTTCGCCGTTATTAATTATTATTAATATTATTATTATTATAATGTTCTGTCGGGAAGCTCGCCGTTATTAATTATTATTAATATTATTATTATTATAATGTTCTGTCGGGAAGCAGTGTTCGCCGTTATTAATTATTATTAATATTATTATTATTATTATAATGTTCTGTCGGGAAGCAGTGTTCGCCGTTATTATTACGCTATATGCAGTTATGCACACTGGCTTGCCGTTGCAATCTTTTGTTGTGCTAATTACAGCAAATCCGCGCAATATGCATTCTGTCTGGCTTTGGCTCTGTTTGGCTTTGCCACCTTGAGGTCGCGCCACCTTGTGGAGGTCGCGCCACCTTGTGGAGGTCGAGCCACCTTGTGGAGGTCGCGCCACCTTGTGGAGGTCGCGCCACCTTGTGGAGGTCGCGCCACCTTGTGGCAGGTCGCAAGATTGCAGCACGAACAGACGAACGAACATCCAGACAAAGCAACAGACAAACTCGGGCGATCACATAACCTCCTTGGCGGAGGTAATAATAAAAATGTAAGATAGACCATGTAACACACATATGTCAAACGCGAATTAATTATCTATGGCCCCCTGGATAATATCTAATTACTATTAGAACCGGCCCGCAGGCCACAGCCGCCCGCAGGCCACAGCCGCCCGCTGGTGTTTTGCACGCACCAACACTACATTCCCCACAATGCAACGGTAGCCTGCAAAGTCACTGCAGCGCGCACAAGCGGCTTCATTATTATCTGCGATTATTCATCAGCAGTCAGAGCAGAGATCAACTTTCAGCTACCCCCCTCCTCAAAAATGGCTAAACGTCAGGTGGACACTGAGAACAGGGGGTTTCAAGCCAGGTGGGAGGCAGAGTACATGTTCACGGAGGTAAAAGGCAAACCTGTGTGTCTTCTGTGTGGAGAAAGTTTGGCTGTAATGAAAGAATATAATCTAAGAAGGCACTATCAAACGTCTCAGAAACACACGGACAAAGACAAGAATATGGACACGGAACAAACTACAGAAGGTGGAAGAATTAAAACAAGGCCTCAAAGATCCTATGGCATGAAAATAAATGGAGGCTTTTATATATTTTTAAAGGCTTTAGTGGTCCCCTAATACTGTATCTGAGTTTTTTTCCCCAAAATTCTGCCTTGGTGCAGAATTACAGCCAGTCCCAAAAATGAGCTTTCCTTAGAATAAGCTGTTTAGTGGGGGTGTGGCCTTACTTACGCCTGTGGTACCATGTCCAGGCAGGCTATGTTCACATCAGTTTTGTGCCAGTTCACAGCTTTTCTGAACTAGTTCAAGTTCAGTTCATACATGCTCAAAGTGAACAGTTCATGTTCAAAGCTCACAATTTTAATTCTGAACTAGTTCAAAGTTCAGTTCATTTTACTTTTTTCGTGAGATATTCAAATAAATACTTTGTTTTCACACTACGAGCTAGAAATCACTATATGTTCTTTGAAACTTCTCATTGTAGACATTGCTCATGACACTGCAATTGTGGGTTTCTTACCAGGTGATGAAACTTGCAGCAGTACAGACAAGGTAGACCAGTTCTATACTTAGTGCAATGAAATCTACCAGCATTTAATTAAAAAAAGAATCTATAATATGTATATATTATTTGATATATATCAGGGGTTTTCAAATTCATTGAATGTGAGCCTCCCCTTGGAATAGGTAGAGATAACCAAGCCCCCCCCCCCCCCCCCCTCCCTTATTCATAAAATGTCCATCCAAATATTTCAATACATGCCCAGTAATATTGTTGTAATGTTTTAAATACTTGAACGCAGTTTTTCTAGAGAAGATAATTGTTTTGTTTATGAGATTATCGTCCATCGACTCTTTTGGGCTTTAACATGCGCGCGCCTACCGACAAGAGGTAAGTGACATGCTGTTTATAAAGTTGTTTTGTAACGTCCCCATGCCAGTAATGTGAGAACCATGCATATGGTTTTGATGGTAAGGCTTGTGACTTTATTGTCGGATGGTTTATAAAGTGGTGTGACGTTTCTGCAGTGTGCAAGTTGTTGTTTTACGTGGAAGGGTTAGCGCTTGCCCCTAGCCACCACGTATTTGGCTGGCATGACATGCTGCGCAAACAGCGCAATCGCCACACAGGGAGCGCTGATTTGCACCTCTCTGTGTCCTGCTATCAGTATTTGACAACCTCTAGCAATGGAAATGCGCTTCAAGTGCCCCGGAGTTCCCCTTTAACAAAATTTGAGGCATTGTCTGTCACTGTGCACACAATTTTGTTCTGAATTTTAAATTCCTTGTACACCTCTGCCAGTACTTTTGCCAGTACATCATATGTGTGTGACCCTCTGACACGACGGCATGCAAGTGCAGCTGATTTCCTGAGTGATGGATCATGTTTGTCAAGCCAATGAACTGTAATGCCCATGAATCCCTTGTTGACAGCTGACCAGCAATAAGCTGTTGTGCAAACAAAATCAAGCTCGGCAAGTTCACTTTTTAATTTATAGATAAGCTCCTTGAATTCTCTATTCAGTAGTCCCTGCACTTGCTTTCTTGAAGGCACGTCTGGTTGGTTGCAAACCTGTCACTAGTCTGATGAACGAGGGTTTCTCAACTTTGCTTAGAGGTTGTAAATCTTCCACAATGTAGTCGATAATCAGTTTATCTACCTGCTCCTGTGAGACCACCACGGATCTCTTGAAGGCTGCTGGCAGTGTCATTTGCGTTTGGGGTTGGCAGGGGGTCTTTTTTCCCTTTCCTCCCTTATGACTCTCGAGGGCGTGCATATATGCATTCACACTGGATGGATGTTTTAACTCAATGTGCCGTTTTAAATTCGAGAAGCACGTTGTTGATGTCCTAACTTGTTTTTGCTGCGCAGGTGGACATATCTTACACAGAAAGGTAAGATTTTTGCCGTCGGGGTCTTGGTTTGCGAGAATGTAAAATTGTTTGAAATGTTCATAAGGAGAATCGGTGTCTGTCTCCGTGCCATCACTTCCACTAGCCTTTTTTTTTTTTTGCTATGCCTACCCCGCTCTGCTGCAATTCATCACGGGTAACGTAGTGCGGAAGCCAGTATGTTATTCAACTATTCTCAGCCGGACTCTACGTTGCCCACAATGCATTGCACACGCCGCACACAATGTCAAAACCATTTCTGTCTGGTGATACATGATTTAAGCGGCACCAGCGAGAATACAGGAGGGAGGAACTTTCTCTCGTTGCGTTTCAAAAGAGAAAACAGATGTCACTCAGTTTTCAATGGAAAACAAATTCCAACGTTCATTTACAGCGATGTCTGCCGTTCATGACACATAATGTGAACTAATTCACGTTCAAGTTCTTTATTAAAAAACGTGTTGCGTTCAGTTCAACGTTCACGAAAAAATGAGCGTGTTCAATGAACGCGTTCTTTTGAACTCGTTCACGCACAACACTGGTTCACATATACCAAATCACAAAGAGAGGCTGCTTTCAAGGCTAGCTTATTATTATTATTATTATTATTAGCTTTTATTCATTTTATGTACAGGACATTGGATGGATGGATGGATGGATGGATGGATGGATGGATGGATGGATGGATGGATGGATGGATGGATGGATGTACAGGACATGCAATTTTTCTTTGAAGGAAGTTCGTTTTTGTCTGTTTGCCTGTTGAAAATCTTTTCACTTGAAGTTACTGACAGAGCCATAACAAAATATTGCTTTATTCATTTAATCATTAAATAATATACAGTGTGTTAGGTCTTGGTTCAATAGGCTATGTGCAATCATTTCAATATGTTTTAATAAACATTGAAACAGTCCGGACCTCGGCTTGTAACAAATTTGTTTTTTTGGCCCTCTGTGTATTTGACTTTGACATCCCTTATGTAACATATTAGTGATAATGGTGTAATTAAACCAAATGTTACAATAAAAATGTTTTTATTAACAATGTTTCAATGTATTAAAAACAGGCATGAAATCATAAATATGATCATTTATAGATTATCTGACAGATTCTACAAAACAAGGGACTGTTACATGCATGCATTTCATTCATAATGAAAAGCATTAGACAATAAATCATATTTCTTTCACAAGTTCTTTCACAATATTGCCATTAAAGGGATAGTTCGCCTCTTTTGACATGAAGCTGTATGACATCCCATACTAGCAACATCATTTCTGAACATTTTCTCTGCTTTGACTCTCTGGTGACAACAGGACGGTTGCCTGGAACCTGCGAGCTGTTTGTTTCTGCTCTGTAATGTTTGGGGAACATGTTCACTTCTTATTTCAGAACAAACTTTGATCACTTTTGAGTTTTAAGACAAATCTGCATGATTATCAGATTATTGATGAACTGGAATCAAACAACACGATGATCAGCTGATGATGTTTGTTTTCTACATGAAGAACTGATCTTCATAGAATTAAAGCGTCAGCTCCTCCATTACAGTCAGACACAGCAGCTTCCTGCTGCTTCCTGTGTCCCCTTTCAGAATAAAATAACAGTTAAAATGTGTCTGACTGTAGTCAGTCATGAAGCTGTGTGCAGCTCTGATGGAACATATAATCCACTAATATTGTCTCATGATGAAATGAAGTAGATTCAGGTGTTCTGTCTACTTTATGGATCAGTTTGTGATGTTTTATTCAGCTTTTTCCTTCCCTTTATATGTGAGTAATAATCCTTCATCTTTGTTTCTTTTTTTTGTTGAATTCAACTAAAAGTTAAAACGTTTCATTCAAGTTTTTAAATCAGGAAAATTTTATTTGTACTTTTCAACATAAGATGGACCCTACAGACAAAGATGGAACCTTCCCAGGGTAGAAGGTTCTTTTATTAACAGCATATCAGTCAGTTTCTGGTTCAGACGTTAAATCAGTTGATCTCCGTCCTGCCATTGCTTCCTTTTCATCAGGAGATAATGAAGGAAGCATTGAGAGGTCTTCTGTGATGTTGGAGGACTTCAGAGCAGCTTTGGCAGCAGTAACTCATCTGTAAATGCAAACTCCACTCAAAGCTGCAGACTGACAGCTGATCAGCTGATCCAGCTGTGTCAGCACAAACTGAGTCTGACGGCTCGGAGGAAAGAAATGACGTCTCATTTCTCTAAAAGTTCCTTCTGACATAGAACAGAAAGAAAAGCAGGAGGTAAAAAGCTTGTTTCAGTTTGGCTGTGAGACTTGAACAGACGTGTTTGTCTTCATTCTTTTCTTCTCTCAGACTGACTGAAGTCCAGAAGATGGACAGAGCAGAGTCTGCAGCATGCAGCGGTCGCTCTATGAACAGGAACCCATCCAGACCTCCAGAACTCAGTGATGGACCTGGACCATCAGACACAAAGTAAGAGAACTGCTCCTGAGGGGGGTCAGCTTCTTATCTGGGACATCACCATGGCAACGTATACTGGTAACCCAAACAGGGTGTGAGGCAGGTTGAACATATTCAGGGTATATCTTGGTTATTTAGATTAACTACCAATCAGATCAGTCTGAGAAGCGTCAGGATGCAGGTCATCAACTCGGTTATTCTGAGACATGCTTCATGGTACAGACTCCTGATCAGGTGACAACAGTCAACAAAACACACAGAGGTGGTGATCAGAGGCTGTAACACTCACTGCTGCAGACTGAATAAATGTTGTTTTAATCTTGTCTGAGTTTGGTGAACCAGGCTAAAAGTGTGTTAAAATGTTTTTAAAAACTGATTCTTCTGAGCTACATTTACAGCAACAATCTCCTGCAGGTACAGAACATGATATTAAACAGGAAGTAACAAACATTTTAGCCCTCATTTAAAAAGGAAATACTTTCTCTATTGAGATTTAAAATGTCTCGACCAAGATGGGCAGCAGCTCAGGGTACTATGAAGCAGGATCAATATATCCAGGTTATCTGTCTAAGTGATCTGGTTAACTAACCCAAACAATGGATATCTGACCAAGTGGTACTACAATGCTAGTTATCAACTTTATAAGTCTATCCAAGTTTTCTGATTCTGTTTTACATGTGCTCCTTCGTGTAAAACAGGTGGAGTTGGTCAGTTGGACAGATCAGCTGACCGATCAGAATCTATAAATCAATCACATTGAAAAGCAGAAGCTGACAGTATGTGGTGTGGAAATGATATGGATTAACTCTCACAGATGAAGAATATTTCCTGATATCTGTATTAGTTCCTGGGCACTGCAGAGGAAACTCAGAGGGTCAAAACCCTCCAGAGGTTCCTGCTCTCTGTGGAAGGTTCCTGCAGAGGAAACGTGGCCTCTGATGTCAGTCAGATAGAGAAGCTGTAATGTGATCTCAGAGGACTGTTCCACAGAGGAAAGCTTCTGATTCTCTGCAGCAGTTTGTGTGTTCAGAGCTTCTTTGATGGGTTTCATGAGAGAATTTCTCAGTGATTGATGTGATATGATTAACAGCATGTTTGTGTTTGCAGAGGTCAGCACCACAGACAGAGAGCAGAGTCTCCAGGATCTGACTGTCTGTCTATGAAGAGTGACCGGTCCAAAGGAAGACCTCCAAACCTGAGTGATGAAGCTGGACCCTCAGACACAAAGTAAGACAACTGAAACAGAGGTTTCAGGATCTTCTTGCTGAAAAAAGAGGACAAATGAATTCAGGGATAAAAGCATGAATATATGAATAAAGGATTAAATCAGTAAAACAAATAAAAAAATTAAACACAATAAAACACAGGTTTTAAATCAAAGTTAATTGAATACAGTTGGAAATGAAGGCAGAAATATCAATTTATTTCACATTCGGTACATTAATAACAGAGTAAAAAGATCTTTACCTGTATTTAGTAGCATTTATTGGTGTATTCATGTTCTATGTCAGGGGTCTCAAACTGAACCGTGAAAGGGCCGGTGTGGCTGCAGGTTTTTGTTCCAACCCGGCAGCAGCACAGCTGACTTGTTTTATTCAAACAACCGAACTGGTTAAGACCTTCAGTGCAGACGGGGTTGGAACAAAAACCTGCAGCCACACCGGCCCTTTCACGGATCAGTTTGAGACCCCTGTTCTATGTTATCATAAACATATATATTTATATTATTTTGAAATGAGGCAGCTTCAGTTCTCCATATTAGAGAATATCAGGAGAAGAAACAGTGAAACAGCTGAGTGTATTACCAGAGTGGTAAATGTTGCCTGAAGGGAAATGATGTCACTGCAGCATCAATCATTAGCCAAGATATGCTATTCTTATAGATAACATAATAAAAACTAAATGATCTGACAAACATGTAGAAAGTTGAAGTGTAGCAGAGAGGAAGGTGTGGTAGAAACCTTCAGAGGACTCCATCAGTGGGTTGGGATGTTGTTTCTGTAGCTTAGCAACCACTTAGCTGATGATGTGACACACAGCGTCAGCAGGTAACTCAGGTGAAGTCTCTCAGTAGACAACATGGACAGAAACTCGCAGCCAACAGTTCAACATCTGGGGTGCAGAGTTGCTCCTTCTCAGTGACATGTCCAGGATTACAGCATCTGCTGTTAACCAGCTCTGTGATCCTCTTCCTTTACTGTTACCGCTCTGTCTGCAGTCTCTGTCTGATATGAGTCACAACATGTTTATTTTAGCAGAGAACACCCTGACCTCAGCCTCAGCAGACAATATGTGGTGTGGAAATGATATGGATTAACTCTCACAGATGAAGAATATTTCCTGATATCTGTATTAGTTCCTGGGCACTGCAGAGGAAACTCAAAGGGTCAGAACCCTCCAGAGGTGCCTGGTCTTTGTGGAAGGTTCCTGCAGAGGAAACGTGGCCTCTGATGTCAGTCAGATAGAAAAGCTGTAATGTGATCTCAGAGGACTGTTCCACAGAGGAAAGCTTCTGATTCTCTGCAGCAGTTTGTGTGTTCAGAGCTTCTTTAATGGGTTTCATGAGAGAATTTCTCAGTGATTGATGCGATATGATTAACAGCATGTTTGTGTTTGCAGAGGTCAGCACCACAGACAGAGAGCAGAGTCTCCAGGATCTGACTGTCTGTCTATGAAGAGTGACCGGTCCAAAGGAAGACCTCCAAACCTGAGTGATGAAGCTGGACCCTCAGGCACAAAGTAAGACAACTGAAACAGAGGTTTCAGGATCTTCTTGCTGAAAAAAGAGGACAAATGAATTCAGGGATAAAAGCATGACTATATGAATAAAGGATTAAATCAATAAAACAAATAGAAAAATTAAACACAATAAAACACAGGTTTTAACTCAAAGTTAAATTAATACAGTTGGAAATGAAGGCAGAAATATCAATTTATTTCACATTCAGTACATTAATAACAGAGTAAAAAGATCTTTACCTTTATTTAGTAGCATTTATTGGTATATTCATGTTCTATTATGTTATCATAAACATATATATTTATATTATTTTGAAATGAGGCAGCTTCAGTTCTCCATATTAGAGAATATCAGGAGAAGAAACAGTGAAACAGCTGAGTGTATTACCAGAGTGGTAAATGTTGCCTGAAGGGAAATGATGTCACTGCAGCATCAATCATTAGCCAAGATATGCTATTCTTATAGATAACATAATAAAAACTAAATGATCTGACAAACATGTAGAAAGTTGAAGTGTAGCAGAGAGGAAGGTGTGGTAGAAACCTTCAGAGGACTCCATCAGTGGGTTGGGATGTTGTTTCTGTAGCTTAGCAACAACTTAGCTGATGATGTGACACACAGCGTCAGCAGGTAACACAGGTGAAGTCTCTCAGTAGACAACATGGACAGAAACTCGCAGCCAACAGTTCAACATCTGGGGTGCAGAGTTGCTCCTTCTCAGTGACATGTCCAGGATTACAGCATCTGCTGTTAACCAGCTCTGTGATCCTCTTCCTTTACTGTTACCGCTCTGTCTGCAGTCTCTGTCTGATATGAGTCACAACATGTTTATTTTAGCAGAGAACACCCTGACCTCAGCCTCAGCAGACAATATGTGGTGTGGAAATGATATGGATTAACTCTCACAGATGAAGAATATTTCCTGATATCTGTATTAGTTCCTGGGCACTGCAGAGGAAACTCAGAGGGTCAAAACCCTCCAGAGGTGCCTGGTCTTTGTGGAAGGTTCCTGCAGAGGAAACGTGGCCTCTGATGTCAGTCAGATAGAAAAGCTGTAATGTGATCTCAGAGGACTGTTCCACAGAGGAAAGCTTCTGATTCTCTGCAGCAGTTTGTGTGTTCAGAGCTTCTTTAATGGGTTTCATGAGAGAATTTCTCAGTGATTGATGCGATATGATTAACAGCATGTTTGTGTTTGCAGAGGTCAGCACCACAGACAGAGAGCAGAGTCTCCAGGATCTGACTGTCTGTCTATGAAGAGTGACCGGTCCAAAGGAAGACCTCCAAACCTGAGTGATGAAGCTGGACCCTCAGGCACAAAGTAAGACAACTGAAACAGAGGTTTCAGGATCTTCTTGCTGAAAAAAGAGGACAAATGAATTCAGGGATAAAAGCATGAATATATGAATAAAGGATTAAATCAATAAAACAAATAGAAAAATTAAACACAATAAAACACAGGTTTTAACTCAAAGTTAAATTAATACAGTTGGAAATGAAGGCAGAAATATCAATTTATTTCACATTCAGTACATTAATAACAGAGTAAAAAGATCTTTACCTTTATTTAGTAGCATTTATTGGTATATTCATGTTCTATTATGTTATCATAAACATATATATTTATATTATTTTGAAATGAGGCAGCTTCAGTTCTCCATATTAGAGAATATCAGGAGAAGAAACAGTGAAACAGCTGAGTGTATTACCAGAGTGGTAAATGTTGCCTGAAGGGAAATGATGTCACTGCAGCATCAATCATTAGCCAAGATATGCTATTCTTATAGATAACATAATAAAAACTAAATGATCTGACAAACATGTAGAAAGTTGAAGTGTAGCAGAGAGGAGAGGAAGGTGTGGTAGAAACCTTCAGAGGACTCCATCAGTGGGTTGGGGTGTTGTTTCTGTAGCTTAGCAACAACTTAGCTGATGATGTGACACACAGCGTCAGCAGGTAACACAGGTGAAGTCTCTCAGTAGACAACATGGACAGAAACTCGCAGCCAACAGTTCAACATCTGGGGTGCAGAGTTGCTCCTTCTCAGTGACATGTCCAGGATTACAGCATCTGCTGTTAACCAGCTCTGTGATCCTCTTCCTTTACTGTTACCGCTCTGTCTGCAGTCTCTGTCTGATATGAGTCACAACATGTTTATTTTAGCAGAGAACACCCTGACCTCAGCCTCAGCAGACAATATGTGGTGTGGAAATGATATGGATTAACTCTCACAGATGAAGAATATTTCCTGATATCTGTATTAGTTCCTGGGCACTGCAGAGGAAACTCAGAGGGTCAGAACCCTCCAGAGGTGCCTGGTCTTTGTGGAAGGTTCCTGCAGAGGAAACGTGGCCTCTGATGTCAGTCAGATAGAAAAGCTGTAATGTGATCTCAGAGGACTGTTCCACAGAGGAAAGCTTCTGATTCTCTGCAGCAGTTTGTGTGTTCAGAGCTTCTTTAATGGGTTTCATGAGAGAATTTCTCAGTGATTGATGCGATATGATTAACAGCATGTTTGTGTTTGCAGAGGTCAGCACCACAGACAGAGAGCAGAGTCTCCAGGATCTGACTGTCTGTCTATGAAGAGTGACCGGTCCAAAGGAAGACCTCCAAACCTGAGTGATGAAGCTGGACCCTCAGACACAAAGTAAGACAACTGAAACAGAGGTTTCAGGATCTTCTTGCTGAAAAAAGAGGACAAATGAATTCAGGGATAAAAGCATGAATATATGAAAAAGGATTAAATCAGTAAAACAAATCGAAAAATTAAACACAATAAAACACAGGTTTTAACTCAAAGTTAAATGAATACATGTACAGTTGGAAATGAAGGCAGAAATATCAATTTATTTCACATTTGGTACATTAATAACAGAGTAAAAAGATCTTTACCTTTATTTAGTAGCATTTATTGGTATATTCATGGTCTATGTCAGGGGTCTCAAACTGAACCGTGAAAGGTGTGGCTGCAGGTTTTTGTTCCAACCCGGCAGCAGCACAGCTGACTTGTTTCATTCACACAACTGAACAGTCTGCACTGAAGGTCTTAACCAGTTCAGTTAAGAGTCAGTTAAATGCAGTGTTTTCCTTCATAATAACAAAAATGAGTAACTAATGTTGTGTAGTTTACAGCATCTACTTAACTCAGACTATTATAGAGTCCTACTATAATGACATATCCAGTAATCTCTTCTACACAAACCAAGAAGATGATCTGACGTGGCGAACCCAAAACTCTGACTACAGAGCTGAGTTTTTGTTGCCTGCTTAGTCCTTCTGTGGCTCTCACAATACTGGTTTTATTTAAATTCAGATCATTTCAAGTTTTTTTGAAAATATTTTAAACTCTACTTCCAGTTCAGGAGCAACATGGACTCTGAACAGAAGCACATGTCTGTCTGTGATGGTCTATTTTCTGCCTCTGACAGCTCAGGGGGTCACAGTGGATGGATGTGGGATGAAGTGTGATCATCTCAGAGTGAAGCTGCAGCCAGTGTTGTTAGAATCTATTTGATCAGCGCACACTATCAGCCAGTTCTTTATTGGTTATTTGTAATTACTACAGAGTTTTTTATTTCTTAATTCTAAAAGAGCAAATGTAGAATAGTATTAGGATTGATATGAAATGTTTTCTGTAGAGCAGCAGCAGTGATATTCACACAGTGAAGTCACCACATAATCTGAAGATTGAACCAAATGTGAAATGTTGCTGCAGGAAGGGTTGAGTTTGTATTCACATCAAACAGCAGAGTTAAGGCCAAACAGAGTTATTTTAAAGTGATTTTAGTGATGAAGACATGTGTTGACAGTCGGAGGAAGAGGAGCGGTGTTTGTGAGGAGGAGCAGCTGTCCTGCTGTGCTCTGTGTCAGGACGTCTTGAAGGATCCGGTCTCTGCCAGCTGTGGACACTGGTTCTGCAGACAGTGCATCACCTCATACTGGGACCAGTCTGCTTCCTCAGGAGGCTCATACTGGGACCAGTCTGCTTCCTCAGGAGGCTCCTCCTGTCCTCAGTGTGGAGAAAGATCCAGAACCAGAGCTGGACCACAGACAGCCAGTCAGAGCAGAACGGCACCAGGTCAGATATTCCTGTTAACCCGTTTAGATGCACACATCACATCAATGAGTACAAGAAGCACCCTGGAGAGGTCGGCAGTCCATCACAGGGCCACACAGAGACAAACGAGACACACAACCATGCACACTCACCTCTAGGGACAATTTAGAGTCCAGAAGAAAAATCCAAACCTAAATTAATTTATGTACTTTTCATATTTGATGGTTTCATGATGGCACCAGCTGTTCCTGTATTCATGAACCAATCAGAATCCTGTTTGTTCACACAGTTTGGAGGCACTTGTCAGGTGTGGGTTGAGGGTGAAGGGACTGTAGGACACGGATGCGGACTTTCAAAGCAAAAAACTGGATTTATTTCCCAAAAACAAAGTGACAACAAAAGGCTAAGCCGGATTCAAAAAAACAAACTGTGACAAAATACGAAACTAAACATGGCATGAATGGAAAAATAAATAAATACTTAGCTTGCAAAAACGTGGACCATGGGGAAACAAGGCAGGCAGGGTCAGGTATCATGGGTAAGGGTAAGAATCTCACAATGAACAAAAAGGACTGAGAACATAAATAGGGAGTGAACGTGATTGGGGATAAGGTGCAGCTAGAGGGAAATAAACAGGTGCAGTGAGCGAACTAATTAACAGGGTGCAGGGAAAACTAAGACATGAACCGAAAAACTAAACATGGATTCAAACTCAAAAACGTGACCTAAAACATGAAACTAAAAACAAGTCCATGGGCGTGACAGCACTGGGTCTAAATTCAGACACTGAACACAACACAAACAAAGTGGAACATGATCTAAAACTGTTTGGCTGTCCTCAAGTCAGCAGCATGTGAGTCAGCTCCCTCTGATTATACTGATGCTGACTAACTGATAGGAATACTAAGTTGGAGGAGCTCCACCAACAACAGTGACTCCATCGTTATTTAAAGTCTCTGTGTGTTCTGCTCTCAGGACTTTTGGAACTTCTAACTGAGTCTCAGTGGTTTAAACTTTAGTTTCTCTCTGTTTTGCTTTAAAACTTTATTGATCATTTTACTGTGAGGTTGAAGGAAAAGAAAAGTTTTCTGTGTGAAGCCAGAAACATGTTCAACTGAGATCAGAAAGATGAAGAAGAAAAAATCCTGATTAATTTAATCTACTCTGTGTTTCTGTTTTGTCTCATTTGTTCTTTGGGCAGCAGATGTTGGTCTGCAGGAGGTTTTAGATGAACATAAGATCAGCCTGAGGAGGAGATGTGAACATGTGACTGAAGGAAGTGATGGAGCAGGAGGTGGAACCCTCCTCAGCAGGATCTACACTGAGCTCTACATCACAGAGGGACAGAGTGAAGAGGTTAATACCCAGCATGAGGTGAGGCAGCTGGAGACGGCTTCCAGGACCCTCCATGACACTCCAATCAGGTGCCACGACATCTTTAAAGCCTTACCTGAGCAGCAGGGGGCCATCAGAGTGGTTCTGACCAACGGCGTCGCTGGTGTTGGAAAAACCTTCTCAGTGCTGAAGTTCACTCTGGACTGGGCAGAGGGCCTGGAGAACCAAGATGTCAGTGTGGTGATTCTGCTTTCATTCAGGGAGCTGAACCTGATCAGAGAGGAGCGGCACAATCTTCTCACGCTGCTCCATGTTTTCCATCCAACATTACAGAAGCTCCCAGCAGAGCAGCTGGCTGGCTGCACACTTCTGTTCATCCTGGACGGCCTGGATGAAAGCAGACTGTCTCTGGAGTTCAGCTGTCAGGTTGTGTCTGAGGTCACACAGAAGTCATCAGTCAGCGTGCTGCTGACAAACCTCATCAGGGGGAACCTGCTTCCCTCGGCTCGCGTCTGGATAACTTCCCGACCTGCAGCAGCCAATCGGATCCCTCCTACATGTGTCGGCAGAGTAACAGAAATACGAGGCTTCACCGATTCCCAGAAGGAGGAGTACTTCAGGAGGAGATTCAGAGATGAAGAGCGGTCCAGCAGGATCAGCTCCCACATCAAGGCATCCAGGAGCCTCCACATCATGTGTGGATTCCCAGTCTTCTGCTGGATCACTGCTACAGTTCTGGAGCACATGTTGACCACAGAGCAGAGAGGAGAGCTGCCCAAGACCACCACTGACATGTACTCCCACTTCCTGCTGGTTCAGACACAGAGGAAGAAGAACAAGTACCACCAGGGACATGAGACGAGTCCACAGGGGCTGACGGAGGCTGACAGGGAAGTTCTTCTGAAGCTGGGGAGGCTGGCGTTTGAACATCTGGAGGAAGGAAACATCATGTTCTACCAAGAAGACCTGGAGCAGTGTGGCCTGGATGTCACAGAGGCATCGCTGTATTCAGGAGTTTGTACAGAGATCTTCAAAAGAGAGTGTGTGATCTTCCAGAAACCAGTTTACTGCTTTGTTCATCTGAGTGTTCAGGAGTTTCTGGCTGCAGTCTACATGATGCACTGTTACACCAACAGCAAGAAAAAGGTGCCGAAGAGCTTCCTGGGATTCACCAACAGGAACACTGAGGTGCTGAAGAGCTTCCTGGGAGAAGACTACAGTGACTTATCTCTGGATGTCTTCCTGAACACAGTCATGGAGAAATCCTTTCACAGTAAAAATGGCCACCTGGACTTGTTTGTCCGCTTCCTTCATGGCCTCTCTGTGGAGTCCAACCAGAGACTCTTAGCAGGCCTGCTGGGTCAGACACAGAACAGAACACAAATGATAAAAAGAGCCATCAACAACCTGAAGGAGATGAACATGTCCAACATTTCTCCTGACAGAAGCATCAACATCTTCCACTGTCTGATGGAGATGAAAGACCTCTCAGTTTATCAGGAGATCCAAAGGTTCCTGAAGTCAGAGAACAGAGCAAAGAAGAGACTCTCTCAGATCCACTGCTCAGCTCTGGCCTACATGCTGCAGATGTCAGAGGAGGTTCTGGAGGAGTTGGACCTGAAGGAGTACAACACAACAGATGAAGGACGAAGGAGACTGATTCCAGCTGTGAGGAACTGCAGACTGGCTCGGTGAGTTGATGTGTTCATTGACTTCATGAGTCAGTGTAGATTAGTAGTTTAGTTCCCTAAAAGCCGTTTCTGCACATGAACACCAGAGATGTTCTGGAGAATCTGCAGACAGGTTCATCTGGACCTTTCCCACAGTTGCTGGTCACATGTGCTTCACAGCAGCAGGCCTACTGTTGGAGACAGTAAGCCAGCATTAACCTGCTGTTTCCATTGTTTCCCATGTGGGCCGGCTTTATGCCCACATGGCCGGTCCCCAACACAACCAGAAGCTAAGAAATCTGGCCAGTTTCTGAAATCACCACATAAAGAATGTTTCCATGCCAACCTGACTTACAGGAGAGAATATTTGACAGATTGGGCCCAGTTCCCAGCTCACTGGAAATGATGCAACAGAAATCTGTGGGAATATGTTGAAAAAAGTATTTTGGGGGTTTAAAGTTTTACTGAACTGGATCATTAAAATAAAGGTAAAAAGTTTGTTGGTAAAATTCTGATCATTGGATCAGCAGAAGGTTTTATAGGTGAGCTGCACTCTGGTACTATGAAGCCACGCTGCTGGAACACCTGCAGAATGTGGCCTGGCATCGTCTTGCTGAAATAAGCAGCGACGTCCCTGAAAAAGACGTTGCTTGGATGGCAGCATATGTTGCTCCTGTTTGGAGCTTTCAGCATTAATAGCGCCTTCACAGATGTGCAGGTTACCCACGCCATGGGCACAGCCCCACACTATCACAGATGCTAGCTTTGGAACTTCGCTCTGATAACAGTCTGGATGCTCCTTTTCCTCTTTAGCCCGGAGGACACGACGCCCATGATTTCCAGAAACAGTTTGAAATGTGGACTCAGACCACGGCACAGTACTGAATGCTAACAGCTTTTATACATACAGATTAGATATATTAAGACATCGATCTGCAGTGAAATGTAGACGCCATCATTTGAGAAGACGACGTGAACTGTGGCCTTTGCACAGAATTTAAAAATACGAGTTGGAAGTTCAAAGCGTACAGCAAACAGTGTTGGAACTGATATCTATGGAGACATAATGATGTTGCTCTGTGGCAGCTTTCAGACCCACGGAGAAGCTAACTGGTGCTTAGAAGCTTCTGCTGTTTACACATACCCGGGTATTTTGATAAACGCATATTTTCTAACCTTCGTTTGCAAAAATAACTAGGTGCACACAGCCCCGTTTTTAAAAAAAAACACGTCTACATTGATCAGCATAAAAACGCTATCAAGAGCTGTTAAATTACGCCAAGCCTGACGGTGGCAGTGTTAGAACAATGAGAATTCCACACAAGCCAATCAGAAGCCTAATAGAGAACCGCTGACAGGAAGAACTTCGAAAAAATGTATTTCGTTGTTCCTATGTTTCCCAAACGTATTATGTGAGGTACTGGAACAGTTCTTCACACAGCAGTGATTTCCAGGCATGTTCTTGCAATTCCGCACTGTTTAAACTTACTGATTTAAAAACACTGTAAACGAACGGAGAGAATGGCGTTTTCACGCTAGCATCCTGCCAACATGGCGGATAGGGGCGGGGCTCTGTACTATGACGACAACTCCTCATTCTCAATTGCCCAAAACTCCGTTTTTGTCTCTTTCAACCAGTTTACACACAAACGCTAAATGGAGTTTTTATAAAATCTCCACTTTTGCCGGAGTTTTTTTTATGCTTCGTTTTCGGAGGAAAAAACTCCGTTTGTGTATAAACGAAAGGCACAAACGAAGGGAAAGGTCTTTGTTTATCAAAATACCCGGGAAATGTTTAAACAGCACCTTAGAGTGGCTTTTTCCTGTATATGGGTGTGAACAGTCCCACCTGACAGTGGTTAGCAAAGAGGTTGTGGTGAGCGTGAGGTGGGGAGGGGATAATGCCCCAATAGTTTATATTTTAATTAAAGAAAAAGGAAACCGAAAACCGACAACGCCACCCCAGGGTGTAACCCAGGGAAAGAAATGGAAATCTATGAATAAAGTAAATTACTAAATCTAAACAAAGGACAACACAAGTTTGTTACACTGAGCAGGCAAGAGACGCGTTTCCAAAGAGGATACAAAAGTTTATTTTGAATCACGTTCCGACACAAAGATGGACAAAAAAAGGATAATGACATCAAAGTAATATTATACAAACTTAACTCAAGAAACTAATCCATTAAATGATCTAAATAACAAAAAAATAATTAAAGAAAATGTAATTAAAGACACCACATTTCCTTCTTTATCTGCAGATTAGAGAAAATAATGAAGAAAAGTCCTTTAAAGGTGCTCAGGTCTGAGAAGAATTTAATGGTGTTGTGTCAAACACAGGAAGATGAGATGAGATTAATCACAGATGTGAAGAACAGATGTTCATCAGAGGACATTACATTCACACCACTGTGTTTAGTCAGAGTATGAGTTCAGTTAGTGTTTATAGTGCAGATTGTCTGACTTTATTAGAACTGACTTTACGTTTTCTCTCATCACAGACTTGCTGCTTGTGATCTCTCAGAGTCTGACTGTGAAGTTGTGGCCTCTGCTTTAAAGTCCAACCCCTCCCATCTGAAACAACTGGACCTGAGTAACAACAACCTGTCTGATCCAGCAGTGAAACATCTGTCTGCTGGACTGGAAAGTCCAAACTGCAGACTGGAGGCTCTGAGGTCAGTTCACCGCAGCTCTTTTAGTTCTTCTGTTTTAGTTGAAATGATTTAGTAATGTGTGGAAATATTCAAATATTCAGTGTTTCCACATGTCTGAATTAATCTTCCCTTACATCTTTTTCACCTGCCAAAGCAATTATTTTCTCACTTTCACACACTGAAGAAGAGCTGTTTCTTAGAAAAATCATCCTGGTAAAAAACATTTTTCTTAAGTCATAAAAGGAGAGAAAACACTTTAGATCAGAAGTAAAAATGGAGCAGCTGGAATGTAGCTTTGACTCACCTTTCTGGTTCATCTGAGAGATCTTTGATCAGTAAAGTTTGGAAAGCTGGATGAAGATTAAACTGCAGCACAAACTGACAGATCTGCTGGTTCTGCTGCTCATTTGAACACGACAAATGTGCAGAGTTCAGTCACTTTAACTCCAATGACTCTGCTTTGGGTTTAGCCTTCACCCAGTAATTAGTGACAGACTGGAGGAAATGGCCAAGCACTGACTCAGCACTTTATTTTAAACATGAAGGATGAAAAATCACCAAAGTTGAGACGATCACATGCTAAAAGAATCCATAAAAAAGTGTGCAGAAACCAGAGTGGAACTCAGAATTACACCACAGAAGAAGAAGCTGTTTGATTTGTGTTTAAAAATGTAAAAATCCAGAAGTAACAGATGTGCAGCAGACCCCTGCCAGCACAGAGAGATGCTGCCACCTCTTCAGAGGGCTGTGCTACAAGGACAGATTGATGGCTTTTTTCAGTGTCAGATCACCGTGGTAACAGGTGGTGACCACATGACCTGCTGTGAAGCTGTTTCTTTTTTTTTGGGGGGGGGGCTTTTTTATGCCTTTAATGATAGGACAGTTGGAGAAAGACAGGAATGCAAGGGGCAGAGAGTGGGGGGAGACACACAGCAAAGGGCCGCTCGGTGTGGGACTCGAACCGGGGCCAGCTGCAGCGAGGACTGTAGCCTCTGTACATGGGGCGGCTGCTTAACCCACTACGCCACCGACCGCCCCCTGTGAAGCCGTTTCTGTTCAACATTTCATCTGAAGTTCCTAACAGAAAGGCTCCACCCATTCACTGATGAATTTCCAGATGTCCCAGATTAAAAAGATAAACACAGTAAATCATTTAAATGTGGTCAGGCAGAAGTGTTGCATTGTTGTTTATTTCTGACATTAAAACCAAACTCAAAGATTGTTCTGATCAATGTTAAAAATGTCAGATTGTCAGCCATAAGTGACAGAAAATCCATGATTCAGCTGCACAATAACAGGTCAGAGTGCAGCAAGTTGAGTCAGTACTGAGGAAGTTTGACCTTTTTAATTATCCCATTTAACCAGAATGGAATAATGTTTTCATTAGATTTCATTTTCCAGAAAAGTTTGGATTGTTTTTCTCTAAAATGTGACAGAAATAATTTGACAGTGTTTCACCGACCAACTTCAAATGTTGACTTTAATGTAGAAAGAGTCAGAAAAGGGAGAGAGGCATGTTCACCATTAGCCATGGTTACACTATCAGGCCACTGGAAGCTCGTCCAACTTTCAAACCAGTGCTTTATTGTTGCCCAGGGACTAAAGCTCCGAGTTAAAGACCTCTTTGCATTTTAACTGTGTGGCAACTAGTTCTGAAGTAAACCCACCCACCCAGTTAGCTGACGACACCACCGCTGTAGGACAAACGATGACGAGCCGGCCAACAGGGAGGAGGTCCAGCACCTGACCCACCGGTGTCTCCACAACAATCTGGGCCTAAACACATCCAAGAATAAGGAACTTATCGTGGATTTTAGGAGATCCAAGAAGTCCATGCTCCCCTCCCTCCATCAGGGGAGAGGAAGTCAAGAGGGTGGAGAGCTTTAAGTTCCTCGGAGTCCACATCTGGGCTAACCTGACCTGGTCCACCAACATCTCCTGGCAGGTGGAAAACAGGGCAGCGCCTTTACTTCCTAAGGAAGTTAAATCAGCCCACCTCCTTCATCACCTGCTGGTTAACAGATAGATAGATAGATAGATAGATAGATAGATGGATAGATGGATAGATAGATAGATACTTTATTGATCCCAAAGGAAATTCAAGCATCCAGTAGCAAGACATTTATAAACACAATATTATACAATTAATTACATACAATTATAAACACTTTAAAACAATCTAAGAATTTAAAAAACTATTTAAAAAACAGTTTAAAAATATAAAGTGACCAGTGAAATACAGAAGTGCCATCACTGAGAGCTGTTGTTCAGCCTGATGGCCAGAGGGAGGTGAGTCTGTTTTTGAGTGTGTTGGTGGAGCAGGATTGAGACGGCAGTCTGCCACTGACCACACTCCTCTGCCTGATGAAGGTGTTGTGCAGAGGGTGGTGGGCGTTGTCCAGTATGGACAGCAGTTTATCCAGGGTCCTTCTCTCTGCCACTGTCACCAGAGTCCAGCTCTGTGCCCACCACTGAGCCAGCTCTCCTCAGCAGTCTGTCCAGTCGGGCAGAGTCCCTCTTCCTGCTGCTACCTCCCCAGCAAACCACAGCGTAGAAGAGGAAGCTGGCCAACCTCTACAGGACCACCATAGAGAGCATCCTGATGTCCTGCTGCACAGTGTGGTTCCCCAGCTGCACAGCAGAGGACAGCAGGGACCTGCAGCGGGTGGTGAGGGCAGCAGAGAAGTTCAGTGGAGCCACTCTGCCCCCCCTCACAGACATTTACACTGACCACTGAACGATGTTCATTGTTGCTCTACGAGTGGTTTATCTTTATTTAGTCATTGCCTTTTTGTGTTTCACTGACGAATGGAGAAGAGTTGCCAACAGCATCTCTGTTAAATGTTGCAAAATGTTCTTCAGTGACAGTAAAAGGATTCTAATCTAATATACTGAGTCATTGTATATTAGTCAGCCAGCTTGCTCTGAAATGGTCCCAATTTCCACACAGCAGCAGTAAATAATTGAATAATTTCCAAAGATGAGCACCAGTGACAGAGCAGGATTCAAATATGATTTTTCGAAAGACACATGTAGCTGATTAAATCGGTTTGATCACAGTGTTAGAGGGTGTGAAGTATTTTCCGGGTTATTGAGCAGCCTCAGCAACATTCTTCTTTCCATACTCTGCTCCTGGGGCTCCAGAGCAGTTAGTTTGTCTCTCTGGCTCTGATGCTGCCCCAACAGATGCTGCGAGGCACATCACACTTTCCACCACAGACCTGTAGGAGATATGGGGATGTGCAACACCCTGATGCAAATGTTGTACGACATTAGCTTCCTCCATGTTAATGATTTTGAAGAAAAAGAAGCCAAACGTCTGTTTGGTTTGTCTTTCTTTTACTTTTGTAAAGTTGTTGTTTTGTGTTGACTCAGTTTTTGCTCCACTTCCAAGTTCTGTATTCCAGTCATGTTTCTAATGAAATCAGCTCCTCTTCTGTATCTTGTTAGCTTTACTTCCCATTTTATTTGGGAGAACTTGCTTCTCGTTTATATCCGGTTCAGCTGTGCTTCTCCCTCATGTTTTCCTCCAACTCCTTATCCCATTTCTCAGTTTCCACAGAGGCTGAATGAAGGAGAAGGGTTTAAAGTCCAAACTGATCAATCAGTCCACCTCTGGATGGTTCCAACACTTTTCTAAGGCTCTGTAATGTTTGGACTGAAATATTCAAACACCACAAGTCACAGTAACAAGTTCTTGTCATGATTTTGTTCAAGCTTCTGACCCACATACAGAGAAAACACTCAGAAGATACAGGATTTGGTAAAGCGAGTTTATTGTAAGCGTTAGGAGGGGGATGTCCGGAACGGTGAGGCGGCTCAGGGCTAGATCCACTGCAACACAGGACACAGGGTTAGATAAGCGGGAAGAGGAGGAATTTAACGTGGCTTGCAGTCGACTTACTCAGGGGCGTGTTTCCTCCGCCAGGGAGAGGTGGATGAGGTTCAGAGATGCTGTTTGGGAGTGGGCTTGTAGATTCCTTCCAGATGGTGGTAGAAAGTGAAGAGGGCGGCTGCTTCAGGGCGGACAGGTATATGCAAAGAGTGGTTCCAGCTAGGTGAGTTTTCCAAAGAGGTCCTCTCTCGGAGGGAAGTCTTCTGGCTCGGAAAAAGGGTCTTGAAGCTTCACGGGTGGAACTACCGTATCGGAGTAACAATCCGGCGGCGTGTTGCTGGCGTCCGGCTCCTTATATACCTCCCGGTGATGAGGCTGACGATCTACAGGTGCGGGAGTGGAGCACCTGCTGCAGACGGCCAGCCTAAGCAGCCCATCCTAAAACGCCCTCTGGAGGAAGGAAAAGGCTAAAAACCCACTCAAGTCCTATTCCCTGACAGTTCTGCTGCTGTCGACTCTTTAAAGAAGTTTGATTCCATGATTCCATTAAACATCACTGCACCATATTTTTGTGCCTTTAACCTTCAATAAAACAGTGAACCTGATCTCCATTTCTATCAGTTTGTTCCCATTTGCTCCAAAGTTCCTCCTGACATGTTTGTTTTCTTTGAAACTTGAATCATTTGGCTGCACAACATGAGTTTGTATGGATGGAGCCACTGGTGGAGCTGGCAGAGTTTAAGAGCTGAAGTCACTCCGTCTTTATTGAAGCAGCAGCATGTTGTCATTAATATTAATGAGAGCTCTTTTTCACTTGTTCTGTTGGACTGTTTTAACCTGCATCCTGTTGGCTTCAGCTCACATGTTTTATTCTTTATTCAGATTGTTGGGCTGCAGTATGTCAGAGATCAGCTGTGCTTCTCTGGTCTCTGCTCTGAAGTCCAATCCCTCCCATCTGACAGAACTGGACCTGAGCGGGAACGACAACATCGGTGACTCTGCATTGAAGGATCTGTGCAGCTTTCTGCAGAGTCCTCACTGTGGACTGCAGACTCTGAGGTCAGACACCATGTTTTAGTTGTTTGTTCACATTAATATGATGTGAAAGTTGTGCTGGTCTTCATGGTAAAGTCTGTTTTCTTCTTCAGAGGTTTAGTTGATGAAATGATGATTCATTAAATAATGAGAAAACACAGTGAATCTGTCAGACAGAAACAAATCTAGAATCACTGGCTGATGCTTCTAGAGCTCCAGAGTTGGTGAATATTTCTGGCTGAAACAAGAACAACAGTTTGGAGCAGCAAAACTCCAAAAGCCCGTTAATCAGCTGATACTAACAAACTCCCCTCCAACACTGTTGGAAATGAACAATCTTTGACTTGGTTAGAAAACAGCTTTCATCACAGCAGCAGTTATCTTCAGTCAGATTCATTCATGATGACAAAATCCAGCCAAAAAGCTTCTCCCACTAATAACTGAAAGGAAATCACTTTCAGTTGAGCTTTATTTCATGAATTCTATCAATAATTCCCTCTGTTACACAATGTCAAGTCCAACTGAAAGTGATGCTGACATTTAGTGACTGTGAGGAAAACACAAAGAAGAGTTTATCAGAAGAAGAATAACATGCTTGGACGATGGATGGAAGAAAAGCTGTGAGCTAACTTGTTGCTAGGTAACAGCAGATGGAAGGAGGCTGTGAGTGTGTGTGTGAGCAGCTTTCCATCAGGTGAGAAATGTGTGAAAACATGCAGCAGAGTCAGTGTGTGATAGCTGTGCAGCCAAAGAGAAGCTGAACAGGTGAAGTGCTGCGACCCTGTGCAGGTGAGCCCAACACAGACACAAAGGATGATCACTGAGCTGCCATGAAGGAGGGAGGCAGGGACTGCTGCATCACTGCAGATACATGCTGTTCTGTTCCCCTGCTGGCTGTGTGGGAGCTGTTCCCACCAGTTTTATTCAGTAAGAGCTCAGAGTTGCTGTGAGCAGCATGTGAGTGAATGCAGGCTGAGAAACAGCCGATAAGAAACATGAAGCTTCATCAGTTTCTCTGAGGAACAAAAAACCGGATTCAAAGTGAGAAAAAGTGCAGCAGACGTTTATTTCAGTTTGAATGTAAAGTTCATTCTTCTTTCATAGTGTTTTATTTCCACTTTAGTCTCATTTCTTCATATTTGAAGAAGCTCACATGTTTTATTCTTTATTCAGATTGCTGTACTGCAGGTTGTCAGAGATCAGCTGTGCTTCTCTGGCTTCTGCTCTGAAGTCCAACCCCTCCCATCTGACAGAACTGGACCTGCGCTGGAACAACCTGAAGGAATCAGATCTGAAGGAGCTGTCTGATCTTGTGGAGAGTCCACACAACAAACTGCAGACTCTGAGGTCAGTAGAGGGTTGGAGGTCCCTGCAGCTCTCAGCTGTATTTTATTAGACTTTATTTATTATTTATTATATTTATTAAAGCTGATGGCAGCTGGCAGCTGAGGAAGAGATGCTCTGAAACACTCCTTTATCTCCTCTCTTCTTTCTTCTCTCTACAGGTGGGAGATGAACAGGACGATGTGAGCTGAGAGGAGGAAGCAGCAGCAGCTTGTGTGCAGAGAGACTGACTGATGATGATGATGATGATGATGATGATGATGTGTTTTTCTTCCTTTGCTATAATATTGTTAAAGTTGGGTTAGAAATGATCAGTAATGGAAACGATCCATAAACCTTCAGTTCCATCTGAATGTAAAGAACAGCCACAGTCTAAAGTTTGACACCTGTTTTATTCTCTCGGTTTCGTTTTATGCTTTTAAAAACTGCTTTTTAATTTGTAAATCTTTCATCTTTTAATCTTTAAATTCATCAGTGGAAATGAAAAGCTGTCGGTGTGATTCAGTCAGAGACGAGCAGCTTTAGAGACGACTGACCTGATGGAAATGTGGGAACCTGAAAGGAACATTTCATTATTATTATTATTGTTGGCATTATTACTATCTCCCAAACAGTTGGAAAAGATGAAAAAACAGTGATATGGCAACACTTTTCTTTCCCGGCAGTCAGGAGGATATGCCAGCTACTTGTGTGCCGAGTGAAAAGCTGGAGCGGTCGTAACAAAGAAGAGGAACAGACTGAAGCCCAACCCAGCTGAAATCATCTTGTTGTTAAATAAACATCTTTCAACCTTTCTATAAATCTTACTAAATCATATCTCTGTTAAATTTTACATTATAGCACAAGTATATTATTAATGTCTCTGTTGAGTTGTAAATACATGTTATGTTAGTTATCCCATATATACTCTGTTTTTGTATTGATTAAGAGTTTTAAGCAAAGTTGTGCTTTGCTCAGTTGTGTGAAGGTCGTAGATTTCACTGTTATGTGGCCTGGTCCAGGCTGAAACTGGATACCCTTCTTTTGTTTGCTTTTTGTATACACCCATTTTCCTAATAAAATGGAGGAGGCGTGCAGAGATGCTCCAGATCGAGTTTGGAGATTGTAATGAAGTGTCTCCTTAACGCTCTCCTCATGAGTTAAAAATCCTAAACGTCTCTCTATCTCTTCTTTATGAATTTGTAGGTATTTGAACCTGACATTTAATTGGTCCTTCCAATAGCTCTGAGGATTCCAGTGGGCGAGGTAGAATCCAGAAAGACCGTGCACGGCTAAAAGACTAGTGAGTTTTTTTAAATCCTTTTCCAGCACTGGAGATCGGCCTGCCCACTGGAATCTGAGGTTTGACGGAACTGTGAAAGGGGAGAGACAACGTTGTAGGTGAGTTTGTTTAAACTTAAAAAGAGAAGCGTGAACGAGGGTTCAGCGCGTAAAGAAAACCCTGTAATCCTATGGCACTGGCAGGTAATTAAAAAAATGTATTATTAATAGGTACCTCCTGTTAAGGGAACGGGGAACACCCGTGAGGACAGCGGGGTCCTGCGAAAACAGGCGCGGAAAAAAAAGTCCGTACGGTGTGAATGTGTGTAAGGAGAGTAAAAAATATCATTTAGATATTTTTTCCCCTCATATAATACAGCAGGACTGTAAGCAGAGAGCCTCTTGTGGATGCAAAGGCAAGAATCTTCCACTCGAAAGAGTCGAAGTGAAGGTTACCACAAGAGGAGATTTTTCTCTGCCCTGCTGAATAAATAACCAGTTATTAGAACACCCTAGGTGTTGAAAAGCTGGACTAAATTTTCAAAATGGGAAACGGGGGAAGTAAACAGTAAAAAAGGAAGCGTCTATAAAGAAGATAAAGAAGCAAAAAAGATAAATTGTGCAGAGAACAGATATTATGCAAAGATTGAAAATTCATAGAAAAGTAGGATCCTGATAAAATTGAATTCCTTCCAAAAAGAGTCAAATATGTATTTAATGGAAGCTTAAAGGCCTACAGAAAGGTGATTTTTTTTTTGCACAAAACTGAAATAGCAGATCGATTCCTTTTATACCATGGAATTTTTTTATGATTTTAAAATAATTTTAGGTCCCTGAATAGTCCTGATTAGGCCCAATAAACTATCACCACATTTGACTCGAATAGCCCGACATTTGGCAAACCGAAAGTAGCAGACGACAGGCGCGTGACGTCACGAGTGCCAGCTGCTGGAACAACCCCCAACAATCAACATGTCTGATACTAGTAGTTCTAGTAGGGAAGCCAGCAGTTTGCCAGACCTGGACAGCTTCTTCACGGCAAATTTCGATCCGAATATTGTTGATGACAATGAAGAGCCTGAAACCGAGGAGGGATTGGGGCTAGAACCATACAGGTTCGAGCCAGCCATTGCCAGTGACAGTGGGTCGGAGTCCGAGTCCGAGAGCAGTGGGGACGATGATGGTGATCATGGTGATTTTGGTCGTCTTCAGAATGCCGATTGGTGAGCATACACTGTGTTTGGTCTAGGCCACGAGTCACAAAAGCAACGTGTAATTGTGCAGCTATTTCCACAGCTGTATACACAGCTGGACTGTTTGGCACCAAAGCAGGAGGAACAAAAAAAGGTCACCGGTAATAAAACATAACAGTCCATTAGGCTGCAACAAAGAGACAGAATCCCATAACGCCCTCCTCTCCATCTCTGATAGATAACACCACTGTTGCTACATTTGCGGCACTGAAACCTTGTCCAAACACAAGTATACTCCCACTCACTTTCGTGCTTGGAAGTTCCCCATGTGTGCCGCGGGACGCCGGGGCTCTTGATGATCGCTCTGCCGGCTGAGTTCAGGGCAACCATCCCGCGGTGTGTCCGCTCTCCGCCAGGTGGATTCCCCCTGAGCGTCCGCACCGCAGGGAGCTGAACACGGCGGGATGGCTCCGGCTGATTTCACCGGAGAGGAGGCAGGCGGACAGGGAGGCACAGACACAAGACCGCGGGTCTCTCTGCTTCCTCTGTCCCCGGTGGTGTGAGCTGCTGGTGCTGAGGGCAACACACGCACCCACAGAAACTTTGTACATCTACTCGCAATAAAAACTGCACTGAACCCAACGTTTTAATGCCTTCACCACTCAACAAGCATACTACAATAGCGGCAGCCAGGAAAAACCATGGCACATGTGACGTCGCACGGAAGCCCCGCCCGCAGTCTGGAATTCCAGGAAGGATTTCCAAGCGGCAAATTCAAAATCGCAAATTTCATGCGTTTCTGAAATATTTTGGTGTAGAGTCCAATGATCATTATTGTTCCTCTGTGTGTGTATTATCATTATGTATTGGGTGTAGTGTCAGCTTTCTGTAGGCCTTTAAAATACACAAAAATTAGTTGTGCTGCAGGATGAAATTATAACAAAGACAAAAGGTTGCCCAAATGATAAGCAAAAAAAAAAAAAACTGGCAAGTCAGAGTGGGTTGGTGCATGTTACTGACTGACTAAATGAATTCAGAAATAATACTGAACTGACTAGAGACTCAACAGAGAAACTTCGAACTGACTTCTCCACTGAATGATATCTGACTGACGTTGACGGCAATGATAACTTTTTAAGACTGGACAGACTCCGACGGACAACTTCTTTAAAGAAATTCTGCTTTGGGAAGGAGATTTTGGACTGTTTTAGTGATTCCTAGAGTATTTACATTGAGATTGGTTATGTAAACTTTTGTGGGAGCTCTAATAAAATAAATTAAAATACTAATTAAATTAAATTAGCAAAGTGAACTATTGATTTAAAATTTAAATTATCAGGGATATAACGAGGAAGAGAAGGAAGGAAAGAATGTAGTTTCCAGATTACAAGACTATATGTTAGCAGGAGCCTTGCATGTTACTTTTTGGTATAAAAATACCCCAGGGCCCGATGAAAATAATGAAAAACCATTAAAAAGAGTAACCCAGTAAAAATAACTCTGACTTATCTGTATGGAGATGCAGAAAGTGCAGCTCCAGTAGCAGTGCAAGCTTCAGACAAATAAATAAATTAAAAAGAGAGTGGAGATCATTGCATGTCTCATTAAGCAAAGCAAAAAAAAATCAGAAATAGAAGGATCTGGGTACAGGGAGAAATAGAACAGACTAAATAAAAAAATAAAAATAAAAAACATCAGTTAACTCATGGTACAGTGCTGAGACAGGACACACTAGAAAAGCTTTGTTCTGGACTGTTCAGGTCCATGCAGGAGTCCATTTGGACTCACAATCCACATGGGATGTTAAGAACACGGACTTTAGTGACTCAGAAGAAGCATGCCTGAGCAGGGTCCCTCATAAATTATCCACTGTTTGGACAGATAACAGGAACTTTGCCTGTTCAGATAAGCGCTAAAACAGAGCACCGACCCTGTATTAGACAGTACCCATTTGTAAAAATTGGCTTTGTTCTTAGACATTAGGAATGAAATAGTCTCAGTACTTTTCCATGATGATCCATGATGATCCTAAAGTGATCCAGGAATAGGAAGACAAAACAATTGGGAAAACCTGGGAAAGCAAGGGCAGATTCACACACACACATTGGGCCTCATGCAAGAACATTTTCGTATTTTTATTCTAAATTTCTCTTACTTTTTTAGTAAGAAGGTCTCGTACGAACACGCCACGTCAGATTCAACAAGCGCTCTTAACTTCGGAAAAAGTGTGTATACGACCTGCTTAAATGATGAATCCCACTCGTGCGTATCTAAGTTCACGTGCACGAGGATAGTAGATTTGCATACTCCACGCCCAAAATAATACCATATAAGGCTGTGCTTCCTCTCTCCTGTGCCAGGAAGTGTTGAGTGTTGAGTCATGAAAATGGCATCAAAGCGCAAAAAGAACAACTTTACGGGCTCTGAGATTGAAGTTCTGCTTTCAGAGATCCAAAAAGGAAAATCTGTCATTTTTAGCAGTGTCAGCAGTGGAATTACGGGACCTGCTAACGCGAAGAAATGGGAAGCAATTACGAGTGCTGTTAATTCTGTCACCTGTAGTTCGCAATGTCACCGGAATAAAAAAATAAATGGTTTGATATGAAAATGGCTTAAAAAGAACGTCTCGCCATGGGCAGGCGCTCGATGACTGCAACTAAAGCCGTGCAATCAGTTGTTGCCTCATCATGATGGCACTTTGATGGGGTGGTCCATGAGGGGGGTCTTCTGGCACCGTGCCTTCTGGTCTGCCTGGGCTGGTTCAGGTAGTAGGAGACCGTTCATGGCAATATTGCGCAAATCTGGCATGCCTTCTCTGGGCTATTTGCCCCCCACTGTATCGAGACACACCCACCTGGCCTTCAGCTCAGTGCGCTCCACGACAGCACGGGTGCTTTGATGCGTATATGTGTCTCGTGCTCCAATTATGATTGGCAGTCCAGCCACGGGATGAAAGTCCCTCTTAATTTGTACTTGTTGGACAGCGGTGTATGGGAATCTGATGTACCATGGGTGATAAACTGATGAGAGTTTTGATGACTAAGGGGAGCGCACGACTCACAGAGGACTGGGACACCCCCGATCTGTCTCCAGTCTCCCTCTGAAAGCTTCCAGTGGCCAAAAATCCAAGGGTAGTGAGGACCTGGGCGTGTGGTGGAATTGGGTTTGATCGGCGTGTTTCTCTCTGGAGTTGTGGCTCTAGCAAGCTGCATATTTGTAGCAGCACAGTCCTTGGGAATCTTAATCGTGATGTCAGCCATTCGTCCACACGGTCTCTTCCAAGAGCCTGACGCACTAAGGCATCCAAAAGTAGCAAGACAGCCGCTGGTTACGCTTCCCGTTATATACAGATTCAAATTAACCTTCAATTAGTGCATATTTTAAGTCAAACAGAATAATGTCAGCATAATTATGGGGTATAATGTATATTTATTTATGTTTGCTTCAAAGTAATTAAATATAAAATTCATTAGTCAAGCAAACTTGATTGGAATAACAGCGGACTATTTCACGAAACTCCTACGACAGGTCTGGATCACTCGTAAATTCTGTTCGTACCTGAAAGAAAACGTAAAATACGAAAAGATTGGTGAATGCGCAAATTCTCTTAAATCACTCGTACGCACGGTTTAAGAACAAATCTGTGCGTACGAACGCTTCTTGCATGAGGCCCATTGTTTTGGCTGATCCAGAGAATATGACGAAGCATGTTGAACCTACTCATGTCCAATCATACTCGGTCGAGTGTGAGTCAAACCTATGAGGCTATAAATACAAATGATAACCGGAAGTCTGGGTTCAGTCTGACAGACTTCCTGCGGGGATTCTTTCCCACTGAGCCCAGCGCTGATATGCTTTGACGTGTGACTACAAATAAAGACTTTATTTAACTTGAATTACTCTGGTCCGTTCGTGAGCTCCCAACTAAAAGAACCGAATCTAACAAATGGTGCCGTGACACGAGGTTGGAAAGCTCAGAGACCACCGTGCCGTGCGACCCCCGTGCGAGGGAGGACGGCTGGAGGTGATCGTTGGGACGACTTTTTTCAGACAATTTGAGGCGCCAAAATTAAGGTGAGCAGAAAACCTCTTAATGACTAAATGTGAAATTTCTGCATATTGGGTAACCTAAATGAAGTTGTCTGAATGAAGTTGTCCTCTGATCATGGTAAATCCAGGTGTGAATGTACTGTCTGATGTTTGCATTGAATGGTAACACGTCAAGTATAAACACAGCCTCACACAGGGAAAGTGAATAAGTGTCCTGACAAGTGAATTTGAACAAATAAAAGACAAAATAAATTCATTTTATCAATGAAGTCTTCAAAATTGAGAGGTTTTCGTGCACAAATAGCTACGTGGACGAAGTAGTTTATAAAATCCCAAACTGAGTGGGTCGACTAGGTAAATAAAATTAGGGGAATTCCGGGACGGAAGGGCTTCTCCCCTGACGGGAGTTGGGACGAAGGATTGAGGAATTCCGGGCTGCGAAGCGGTCTATAATTACCGAAACTGAGTCAGGTTGACTGGACAAATTTAAACTGTAGGACACAGGGACAGAATTTGGTTTATTTTCATGCAAATGTGGGTAGGGGTTCCTGCTTGATTGATATTTTACTGCACATATCATGCAGATCTCAAGTGGTTCTGTTTCAAAATATTGGGGTTTGGTATAGATAAAAAGGGGGGAGAAAACAGTATTTTTATGGTGGTGCTGCATGTCACACCGCGGTGAGGTGGTTTTATTTTGGGGTTGTTTTTTGTCTTGTGATTTCCTGTTTTATTTTGAAGGATAACTCTCCTCTCGTTTCTGGTCACTTGCCCTTCCTCATGTGTCACTTGTTGGAGTGTCTTCCCTGATTCCTGATTGTGTCCATCTGTTTCCCATTACCCTCATGTGTCTTATAGTCTGCGTCTCCCTTTGTCTTGTTGCCAGTGTGTTTCGATCTTTCGTTCATGCCAGGCCTTTTCTCATAGCTGACAGTCAAAGAAATCAACCGCGATTATTGAAGCTCATTGTTATAGCCTCCAACCTTTTTAGGAGTGTTTTTTGTTCATCGCGCCTTAGCCATAGAATATAGCCTCCAGTTTTAAGGAGTGATTTTCAGTTTAGCCTTTCTTACAGTTCTTCTTCTTCCTCCGTGTGGAGCGATTTTTGTTATAACTTTTAGTAGTCAGTTTTTGTTTCCCTTTTTGTTCAGGAGTAATTTTCATAGCCCCTTTGTTTATTTCTAAATAAAACCTGTTTGAATTACGCGACCCTCTGCATCTGAGTCCTCCCATTCTTTGGTCCTTGTCACCGCAAAGTGATGGAATAAAACGAATGCTTTGATAAGTGGGATTAAACCCCGAGAGGTGGAGCGCGCAGAACGCACAGTTTCTGCGTAGAAGCTTCTTCACCTGCTTTCAGCATTTGGGCAAATACGTCTTCCATCTACTTTGAATAACACGTGTATAACTTTTGAATATGTCACAAAAATTGAATGAAAGATGGAATAAAATGGTCCCGAGGTGAGAAGAAAAACGAGGGACAGATACATTTGTAAATTGGACTGGAGAAATGCAGAAAAAGAGTGTGCGAGTTTGCTCCACTGAGGCTGAGTGTGTGTGTTCAAAATGTTTTGAAAACAAACGAGAGAGTAAGAATCAAGCACATGCATAATACAGAAGGAAAAAGTTTATGATATATTTGATCCCAAAATTCATTGACAAAAGTTAATAATTTTTGTTTTCAGCATCAATGCACTAACAAGAGACCTATAAGAGAAAAAGAAAAATCAACAGAATTGGAGGCTTGGCCTGAGGTTTCTAACTAAAGATCAGCTGTGCAGCAGCATCATAGGAAATAATGAATAATGAAAAGCTTCAAACGCTTTTTGAGCCATAATATTCCCAATTTAAGGTTATAGTTGTTCTCTTTATCATAAATGCACACACCCTAAGATTGTCTTTTCTCAACCCTGTTTTTTTCTCTCATTCAGCCCTGAGAGTGAGAACAATCCAAACAGACTCTGAGTGATCATTGGCCTGAATTTATAACGATATAATGATTATAATGGGGGTTTAGTTTTGTACTAGCGCAATTAGTATTGATTCATCCATCTATTTTAACATGCATATGATTGGAAGAGACACCAAAGTATGTAGATAAACTGGAAACAGCTTTACAATGCAAAAATCGCAGTGATGAGATAATAAACAATAAAAATCCAGGAACAACACAGTGTTTGGCTGAAATAAGATTTAACAGCTCTCTTAAAGGGGAACTCCGGGGCATTTGAAGCGCATTTCCATTGCTAGAGGTTGTCAAATACTGACAGTAGGACACAGACAGGTGCAAATCGGCACTCCCTGTGCGGAGATCGCGCTGTTCGCTCAGCCTGTCATGCGAGGCTAATACGTGGTGGCTAAGGGGCAAGCGCTAACCCTTCCACGTAAAACAACAACTTGCACACTGCAGAAACGTCACACCACTTTATAAACCATCCGACAATAAAGTCACAAGCCTTACCATCAAAACCATATGCATGGTTCTCACATTACTGGCCAAAAGAGTCAATGGAGGATACTCCCAAATACAAAGCAATTATCTTCTCTAGAAAAACTGCGTTCAAGTATTTAAAACATTACAACAATATTACTGGGCATGTATTGTTGTAATGTTTTAAATACTTGAACGCAGTTTTTCTAGAGAAGATAATTGTTTTGTATATGGGAGTATCGTCCATTGACTGTTTTGGGCTTTAACATGCGCAAGCATACCGACAAGAGGTAAGTGACATGCTGTTTATAAAGTTGTTTTGTAACGTCCCCATGCCAGTAATGTGAGAACCATGCATATGGTTTTGATGGTAAGGCTTGTGACTTTATTGTCGGATGGTTTATAAAGTGGTGTGACGTTTCTGCAGTGTGCAAGTTGTTGTTTTACGTGGAAGGTTTAGCTCTTGCCCCTTAGCCACCACGTATTAGCCTCGCATGACAGGCTGCACAAACAGCACAATCTCCGCACAGGGAGCGCCGATTTGCACCGGTCTGTGTCCTACTGTCAGTATTTGACAACCTCTAGCAATGGAAACGCGCTTCAAATGCCCCGGAGTTCCCCTTTAAAGAGCTAAAGTCAGATACACAAGCAGAGTGTTTAGTAGATGTACTCCTATAATTCAAAAACCATCTGAGAAAAAATGTTCTACAAATTGAAACTTTATGATTCCACCTGAAGCAGGACTGAGATCAGACAGTCAGACCATATGACATAGATTAAACAACCAGGATTTAGGATTTAATATCACGGCCAGACAGCCAGATGTCAAACAATTTGATATCATCTTAAAGTTATTAAAGGTTAGCCTTTATTGTTATTAGGAGATATTAACGTGACTTTAAAATTTTGGCTGCTCTAAATAGTTTTCCTCTTTTCACCAATTCAATAGTCAATAGTTATCACCAATATTTAGATTCAAACTAAATCATTTAACTACTTAACTGCAACAGATCTATGAAACAATTAATATGCTCTTTTAACAAAGAAGCAAATAGGTTTAAATAAATTAGGGCATTGGGAGAATAACAGAAGGACAGCTGCAGCAAAGACTGAGCCGTAACAAGACAAGTCAAGGTTTGTTTTTCATGGCGCATTTAAAAACATTGAGCAGAGAGCAGCTTAGTGAGCCAAAACAAAATCTATGCAGACACAGACTTAACTTTGGCTGAAACCATATCCCTATTATGCATTATATTATGCATTATTTAACCTAATAGTTTATATGATATATAATATATGAGCTATATAAGAATGTTTTCAGGTTGTCCCACATGAGGCCTGGACGGGGAGAAAATACCCTGTCCATAGCCTTTTTTGGGACAGTATGAGGACTTGTGTGAAAGTGAGAAATAACTGAATGAATTCAAAGTGTGGAACCATTGGACTGGAGAGCGCGCGTGCAGGCTTCTCTTGGCTCATCACGAGCTGTGGTTCAGTCCACAGAGCAGCTCACAGACCGGCCCACAGAGCAGCTACGGCAAACAGAAAATACTGAATCTCAGTTCCGGGCACACGCGCACGCATTCCAGACTTCGGCTTTTTATGTTACCTTGATAGCAACCGGAAGTCTTGGCTGTCTGTCCCATTTTCCTCCGCGGTGGTTCGGTTACCAAGCGATGGCCATGGTGAGTGGGGGCTGGGGAGATCCCAAAGGGGGAGATCCCAAAGGGGGCACTAACGGCTTGGGGGACAAGGGCTACCTGAGGGGGGAGGAGGAGGACGCCAATAGGGGGCATGATGGAAATTCGAACTGTGCTGAGTCAGTGCCTGTGGTTGAAAGAAAAAGGATATGAATGGGATGAATGAAATGTTCTGTAATTAGGTGTTTTGGTTCATCAGAAGACGTTCCATTAGAGATGACCACAAAGTTTTTAATCTAGTGCACTAAATCGATCAATCAATCAGACGTTATTTATATAGCACTTCTCATCCAAGAAAATGTGGAACAAAGAGCTTTCAGATAAAACAAAGCAGTGAAACCCAAGGCCACATACAGACACATGCACACTCACATATAAAGCCACGCACACACACACACACACACACACGCCACACATACTGGAAGGAAAATCAGGAACAGGGACCACAACGTGATCCTCAAAGAAAAATAAAGGATTAACTAGGATAAATAAAGAAATAAAATGAACCTATGTTTTCAATATCTGTATGGAAACATGTTATGGTATCATGTGATGTTAGAAACAGCTCTGATGTCACACCGTTGGTACCACATGAGGTGTTTCTGATTCAATTAGAACTGGAAAAAACTAAATGCTGATCCTGAACTGTCTGTGTACGGCTCAGCATCAAAAAACACAGCCACTGGTAAGAATTAAACAACATTATTACTAACTAACAAGTAAGAATAAAGCAGGTTATGCTGAAATTTTATTTTTAACGCTCTGACCTGAATTAAGAGAGGACAGACAATATTTATCCTAAACGAGTTAATCAGTTAGGCATTGAAAAGAAATGTCTGCTTTCTTGATGCTGTGCTGCTCCCAAGATGAGATCTAACCACAAACATTTCTGTCCTGCAGCAAACAACAACACAGGAGGAGAAACTGCAGTGCAGCAGTTCTGCGATTAATGAACAATTAATCATGGTTTACTAAAACTTCTATAAGTTTCCCAAAAATTCTGTGTGTGTTTGTGTCTTCTTTTGCATTAAGACTTCCTGGACCTGGAAGAGGAAGACATGGAATCAAACTCAGAATATGAAGACCACTGTTTGTATACTTAGGCCCCAATGAAGACATGAGGGTTGCTTGGGCAAACCCAGAAATGCGATATATGTTTGTCATCTGTTGTCATCTGTTGTCCTAACCTGGGGGGTATTCCTAGAAAGTAGCTAAAGAAAGCCAGGCTATAGCCGGAAAGCGTCGCTTGAACTAGCGCCATCTCCCATTTAAGCCTCAAGTCGTTCCTCAAAGATATTTTAGCTGCATCTCGGTGAGGCTACTCCAAGCGAGGCTTACATAGCCTAGCTTAGTGCGAGTGCACGAGGAACGTAAGAAGCCCTGACGAGTGGATGGTGGAAAAACGGAGATCTGTGTGAAACAAGAGCTGTTATCTTTTCGGCAACTGAACAAATAATGCTGATGGAGCTGTATGAGGATTTTAAAAGTGTCATCACCAGAAATGGTAATACAGCTGCGGTCAATAAAGCGAAGAAACGGCATGGCAAACAACTGCAGACAGACTAAATGCGTAAGTTATGAAAGTTTCATACCATTGACATTCATTTTACTGTCCTCATGTATTTATGCTCTCCTCTTGGTGTTATAATGTGTTTACATAAAGCATGCTGAATTGTCTCTGTATGAGATGTACAGCACACATATACTGGCCCTGCTCACTTTATTAATAACCCAATAATCGACACGCATCATCATACTTTGTGACTATAATATCGTGAGTGTGAGACCCACATATTAATTTTTCACTGTTACATCTCAACAGGAGCAATCTTAGCAGCCAAAAGCGTACCTGGCAGCAGGTGAAGGTAAAGTACAGAAACATATTTCAGAGTGGTAAGTAGCCTTTGAAGAAATGTGTTTGTCCAATAAAGAGAGCGCCAAACTAGATACAAGAAACTGAAAATAAAAAAGATCAAGCTAGAGATTATGAAACTGGAGAGGGATGTTAGTATAAATTCAGATAAAGGAGAATTTCGTGTTGTGAACTGTATTTAATTCTGTTTTCTCTCCACAGCTTGAGAAACATGTAATAATAATTAAACAATTCAACACAACTCAAACTTGTCATTATTGTACGCTTCATGCAACGTGTTAGAAATGTGTTTATACATTTATATTCACAGTGGGGTGCCATGACCTAAACGTGTGGAAAGTTATAAATCATCTCTCTCCATTTAGCCTTCTTACACTTGCTCTGACTTAAACTGCTACTGTGTCAATGCTAAATTATGAAAAGAAGTTCTAACTCAAAGGTCACAACAATAAGGATCAAAGGAAATATGTGTCCCTGTACAGGTCCCTCACTGTGTCAGGAGAAACTGAGTCCTTTCAGGCACTGGAACTCAACGAAGAAAAGACTTGAGCCTGAAAAGTTGTCCACAAGACAAAATGTATAAAATATGAAGTATACTATTAATTTAAGATGGCTCTGTCAGAAGTCAGCCATGGTGCCTGAGAAGTTTAAGCAATGAAACTGTATTTAATTTGGCCAAAGGTCATTTCTATCCGTGCCCTTGTTTTAGTATGTGCATGTGCATGTGCATGTGCATGTGCATGTGCATGTGCATGTGCATGTGCATGTGCATGTGCATGTGCATGTGCATGTGCATGTGCATGTGCATGCCCTTGTTCCTGGATCAGGATATGGAGTGAGGAGGTACGGCCAGCATGCATAGCCTCTGTCCCCAAGCAGGACACCATTGAACTCTCCTGCAGAATAAGAGAAATGTTGAATAGATATACATGTGTTAAGACTTTAGGCAATTTGATGCAATATGTGCCTTATATGGCTATCTATAATAAAGTATGACGAGCACTTTAAATTCCTTAAGATGACCTCTACACCTGACCTCTCATCACATTACCAAAATTCTGCCTATGCTACACCTTACTTCCAAAGTACACTCCTTCGGGTCAGTAAAATTCTTGCGCCTTGTGCAAACCTCTGTGCCAGTGAGGATGCTCGGAAGATCCTAGAATCATGAACTGATCCCGGCCATTTAGCCTCAATGTTGGAAATGAAATGACCTCCATCACAGATCATCTGTACGCACGGAGGATAGGAGTCAATGATGAGCTTTCACAGGGCATAAATGTAACATTGCTCAGCATTACTCAAAGGGGTTGATGTGGTATTTTTCAAAATGAGAAATCCAGTTCAGAGTCTATGGACAATTATCCCCAAGTGTACCTGTACATTTAGGATATGGAAAAATGTTCGGTTTACATAGTCAGCCTCCACGGGTCCAGCAGGGGCCTGGACAATGTGACAATGTTTAAATCCAGACTGAAAACAGTTCTATTTATATGACACCTGAAAGTATTTTATCTGCACTCTTCACCTTTAAATTAATTAATTAATGATTTTTTTGTTTTTTGGAATGATTTTATTGCTTTCTAGTGGTTTTATGTAGCTGTAAAGCACTTTGAAATGCCTTGTGTATGATTTGTGATCTACAAATTGCCTTGCCTTGGATGCGTACATGGGCACAGTGTAGTGCTCCGATAACGTTAGGGAAGCATTATCGGCTACTGTAAATGTGGAGCAGCAGCCTGAAAGGACAGAGGTCATATTTTTAATATGGTAAGATGTTTTAATTCCTGCATTTTATCTAATATCTTGTTTGTACAGTCCTTGACTGTACAAATAATTTGTATCATTAACATTATTACCTGTCCCCCATTTTTCTGAGTCTGGTCCTACGTGGGTGTAGATCGGATGTTTGTTAGGTATTGATTAGTTTTAATGAATACCATGTTCTCTCTCATTTAATTTCATGCTCACGTGTGTATAGTTGCGTTTCTTTAGTTGCACTGGCACCGACTGATTGATTTTTCGAGACAGTGAAAGTGGTGATATGATAACCACAGTTTTTGTTTCGTTTTTTAGACAAGACATGAGTTGCGGGAGCGCAGAATTCTAGGTGAACATTTCTTTCCGGAGTCTGTTTCAGCTGGTCGGACATTTTTTGAGTTGCAGCTAAGCTAAGCTTCAACTTTAGCCTGCCCGAGACCAGGCTAGTTCAGCAGCATTAACTACTATGGTTACTCAGCGGGCGTTCAAATAAGCCACCTTTATGGAACGGAACTCTCGCTAAATTTAGCCAGAAGTAGCGAAATAAGCCAGGCTTTCCGCTAAGCCAGCTTCGGGGAATACCCCCCCTGTGGTGTCTGGTGTTGAGTGTTGTTTATGTGTTGTCATGATCCCAAAACTGTCTGATGATTTTTCCACAGCAGAATAAGTGGATAATACAGACGTTCTTATGAATGCTGGACAGCAACTTGGTGAGAATTCTGGTATTGTCCTAAAAACAAGGATTATACCAACTGTGTTGATGTTGATGTTGTCTCCGTGGTGATGTGTTCCCTAAATGAGTTGAAGTTTTTTCACAGCAAAATAAGGTGATGGTACTGCATTTCTCATTAAGGCTGCACAGCAGCTTGATGACTATTTTGGTTCCTAAAAGCAAGGGTTATACCAACTGGCCAGTTGTTTTGTTTTGTTTTATGTTTATTTTATGATTTCTTTGATTTGATTTTCTTTCATTTTGTTTATTTTGGTTTTGTTTTGGTTTGGGGTCCATATGAAAAAATAAATAAATAAATGATGAATTGGGCATTAGAATTGAACCTTTCAAAGAGAGATGCCCTAAGTATAAAAATACAGTGCATATGACATTTTGCACTACTGCGCTGCGAGATTTGCTAATATTATTCCACAGATTCAGAACCACTACAGGACGTACGGCCGGAGGACTCATAAGCTTGAGTTCTGGGAGGCTTTGCCCATCATGCCAAGATGATGGTGGAGAACTACACAACAAAATTATCCCAAAAGAAAATTAGTTAGGGAGGGGATGCTGAATATCCCTCAAGGAAGCGATGTACTGGTGACCTCTCCTTCCAAGATTAGTTCCGGATCAGAATGCTGAACAGACGTTCAGCCAAAAGGAGAGCCAAGCATCGAGGCGTGACGTGGTTGGACCAGAAGAGACTACACGACTCGTCATGTGGTCATCATAAAAAATTGTATTTGTTCATCTGTTGTATTTCATGTAATCATTAAGCTGATTAATCATTTTGTGGGTATAAATCAACAAATCATTAGTATGACCATTACCAGTGGGGTGACTCGGCTGTTTGGAGCGGGACCTTAGACTTTGAACGGGTAATAAGTTGGTCGGTCGCCAAGTGGAACTGGGGCCATATGAGAATTTTTCCCGGTTCAGCCATCGGGTTTTCGCTCCTGCAATGTGAGCTGGGCGGCAGCCGAAGGCAGGGACCTTGGCGGTCTGATCCTCGGCTACTGAAGCTGGCTCTTGGGACGTGGAACGTCACCTCCCTGCTGGGGAAGGAGCCTGAGCTGGTGCGCGAGGCTGAGCAGTTCCGGCTAGATATAGTCGGACTCACCTCGACGCATGGCTTGGGCTCCGGAACCAGCCTCCTCGAGAGGGGTTGGACTCTCTTCCACTCTGGAGTTGCCCGAGGTGAGAGGCGTAGAGCAGGTGTGGGCATACTTATCGCCCCCCGGCTGTGCGCCTGTACATTGGGGTTCACCCCGGTAGACGAGAGGGTAGCCTCCCTCCGCCTTAGGGTGGGGGGATGGGTCCTGACTGTTGTTTGTGCTTATGCACCGAACAGCAGTTCAGAGTACCCACCCTTTTTGGAGTCCCTGGAGGAGGCACTAGAGAGTGCTCCTCCGGGAGACTCCCTCGTTCTGCTGGGGGACTTCAATGCTCACGTGGGCAATGACAGTGAGACCTGGAGGGGCGTGATTGGGAGGAACGGCCCCCCCGATCTGAATCAGAGTGGTGTTTTGTTGTTGGACTTCTGTGCTCGTCACGGATTGTCCATAACGAACACCATGTTCAGGCATAAGGGTGTCCATATGTGCAGTTGGCACCAGGACACCGTAGGCCGCAGCTCGATGATCGACTTTGTAGTCGTATCATCGGACTTGCGGCCGTATGTCCTGGACACTCGGGTGAAGAGAGGGGCGGAGCTGTCAACTGATCACCACCTCGTGGTGAGTTGGCTCAGCTGGTGGGGGAGGAAGCCGGTCAGACCTGGCAGGCCCAAACGTATTGTGAGGGTCTGCTGGGAACGGCTGGCGGAATCCCCTGTAAGGAGGAGTTTCAACTCCCACCTCCGGCAGAGCTTCAACCATGTCCCGGGGGAGGTGGGGGACATTGAGCCCGAATGGGCCATGTTCCGTGCCTCCATTGTTGAGGCGGCCGACCGGAGCTGTGGCCGCAAGGTGGTCGGTGCCTGTCGTGGCGGCAATCCCCGAACCCGCTGGTGGACCCCAGTGGTGAGGCAGGCCGTCAAGCTGAAGAAGGAGTCCTATCGGGCCTTTTTGGCCAGTGGGACTCTGGAAGCAGCTGATGGGTACCGACAGGCCAAGCGGAACGCAGCCTCGGCGGTTGCTGAGGCAAAAACTCGGGCTTGGGAGGAGTTCGGGGAGGCCATGGAGAACGATATCCGGACGGCCTCGGGGAGATTCTGGTCCACCATCCGGCGGCTCAGGGGGGGGAAGCGGTGCACCGTCAACACCGTGTATGGTGAGGGCGGGGCTCTGCTGACTTCAACTAGGGACGTCGTGAGTCGGTGGGGGGAATACTTCGAGGGCCTCCTCAATCCTACCGACACGCCTTCCGATGAGGAAGCAGAGTTGGGGAGCTCGGACGTGGGACCTCCCATTTCTGGGGCTGAGGTTGCCGAGGTGGTCAAAAAACTCCTCGGTGGCAAGGCCCCGGGGGTAGATGAGGTCCGTCCTGAGTTCCTCAAGGCTCTGGATGTTGTGGGGCTGTCTTGGTTGACACGCCTCTGCAGCATCGCGTGGACATCGGGGGCAGTGCCTCTGGACTGGCAGATCGGGGTGGTGGTCCCCCTCTTTAAAAAGGGGGACCGGAGGGTGTGTTCCAACTATAGGGGAATCACACTCCTCAGCCTCCCTGGTAAGGTCTTTTCGGGGGTACTGGAGAGGAGGATCCGCCGGATAGTCGAATCTCGGATTCAGGAGGTGCAGTGTGGTTTTCGTCCTGGCCGTGGAACAGTGGACCAGCTCTATACCCTCCGCAGGATCCTGGAGGGAGCATGGGAGTTCGCCCAACCGGTCTACATGTGTTTTGTGGACTTGGAGAAGGCGTTCGACCGTGTCCCTCGGGGACTCTTGTGGGGGGTGCTCCGGGAGTATGGAGTGCCGGACTCCTTGATATGGGCTGTTCGGTCCCTGTATGACCGGTGTCAGAGTTTGGTCCGCATTGCCGGCAGTAAGTCGGACATGTTTCCTGTGAGGGTTGGACTCCGTCAGGGCTGCCCTTTGTCACCGATTCTGTTCATAATTTTTATGGACAGAATTTCTAGGCGCAGCCAGGGCGTCGAGGGGGTCCGGTTTGGCGACCTCAGAATCGGGTCTCTGCTTTTTGCGGACGATTTGGTTCTGTTGGCGTCGTCAGGCCATGACCTTCAGCTCTCACTGGAGCGGTTCGCAGCCCAGTGTGAAGCGGCTGGGATGACCATCAGCACCTCCAAATCCGAGACCATGGTCTTCGGCCGGAAAAGGGTGGAATGCTCTCTTCGGGTCGGGAATGAGATCCTTCCCCAAGTGGAGGAGTTCAAGTATCTCGGGGTCTTGTTCACGAGTGAGGGACGAATGGAACAGGAGATTGACAGACGGATTGGTGCGGCGTCTGCAGTGATGCGGGCTCTGCACCAGCCCGTCGTGGTGAAGAAGGAGTTGAGCCAGAAGGCGAAGCTCTCGATTTACCGGTCAATCTATGTTCCTACCCTCACCTATGGTCACGAGCTGTGGGTAGTGACCGAAAGAACGAGATCGCGAATACAAGCGGCCGAAATGAGTTTCCTCCGCAGGGTGTCTGGGCTCTCCCTTAGAGATAGGGTGAGAAGCTCGGTCATCCGGGAGGGGCTCGGAGTAGAACCGCTGCTCCTCCGCATCGAGAGGAGTCAGATGAGGTGGCTCGGGCATCTGGTGAGAATGCCTCCTGGACGCCTCCCCGGTGAGGTGTTCCGGGCCCGTCCCACTGGGAGGAGGCCCCGGGGAAGACCCAGGACACGTTGGAGAGACTATGTCTCTCGGCTGGCCTGGGAACGCCTCGGGGTCCCCCCAGAAGAGCTGGAGGAAGTGGCCGGGGACAGGGACGTCTGGGTCTCTTTGCTCAAGCTGCTGCCCCCGCGACCCGATCCCCGGACCAGCGGAAGATAATGGATGGATGGATGGATGGATGGTTTTCGCTCCTATTCGCTGCAAACGGTGGACGAGCCTGCTGGTAATGTTAATCGCCTTATGCAATGTTTGAGTGTCAGTAGTTTAGAAATTATGTGATAATTTTTGATTAATCAGTGTTCTGTTGTTATGGTACTTATGGGGGAGCAAGGCCTTGCGAACCACATAAGGTTTTAGGCCATTATGAACAAAGATTCCACACAGAGGATGGGTTCGAGGCCACATACACACAATACATATAGCAAAATATGATTTTCTACATATAATCTATTAAGAAATGTGCTCATTTGCTGAGTTATTATCAGTTGAGTGGGGAAGGTTTTAAACTTACTAGAAAAGAGTCTCTATTTCTAGAATCTTGATCAATACTCCTGATATAGAAGGTTTTTTGCTAAAGCATCAGAAATGTTTTCTAAATGTGCTCATTTGCAGAGTTATAATCAGTGACTTATGAAGGTCTTAACCCTCTCGGAAAGAGTTTCTGTTCCGAGTAAAATGATGGAATAGTCCTGATTTGAAAGTGTAGCCAAGCATTAGAATTATTTTTACTATTTCCACATGCCTGTGCAATGAAGACTTGCTTGCTGCTTTAATTGCAAAGAAGACCAGCTTACACATAAGCTTACATAATAATACATGAAGTCACTTCAAAATGGAGATGGCAGAAATCTCCTAACTGGTTGTGCTACATCTCAAAAGGTAAGTGGCTCTTGCAGTTTGGGGGGTGACTGCTAAAAACTTGCTACTGCTAATACAGATGTGACACAATACAGAAGATTACATTCCTACCTCAGTTATTTGACTGAATTAGTTGAAATGATAAAATCACTTCAAAAGGGGGATTGTAAAAATTGGCTTATTTCATAGACATTATAAATGAAACTGTCCCAGTACTTTTCCAGGAAAGACACGAGACATGACCTTAACTGAGACTGACCCAGACAGAACAGGGAACCCTGAGATCCAGGTGCAAAAAGCACACACACACATTATTTGGGTTACTCAGAGACATTATTTGGCTTATGACGAAGAGCCTACTCATATCCAATCACATTTGATCAATAAGGGATCCACCGTGTGAAACAATGAGACATATATACAAAATGTAACCGGAAATGAGGGGCTCTGTCTGACGGATTCCTGCGAGAGTTCTGTCATACCGAGACCAGCGCTGAGATACTTCACTTGTTGCCATCAATTAAAGACTTCATTATCACTTGAATTACTCCGGTCCGTTTCTTGAGCTTCCAACTAAAAGAACCGAATCTAACAAGACTTTCTTCTGCAGGTTTCCTTCTGATTTATTTTTAGTTTTAAACACATATTCAGCAGCAGGATGTTTATTCATCAATTAGCCTACTAATAATGAACTATGAGAGGCATTTCACGTGTTGAGAGCGACTTCCATTGTTATTGTTATTATTATCATGTATATCAGCAGTTCAGGATATTTGATAATTTAATATTTATAATTTAATATTTATACATGTAAATAAAATACAAAATACTCACAAGAGTTCCTGATTATAATCTATTTATTGACATAACACTGAGATGCTCCATATGTTAGTCCATTGTTGCCAGTTAACTGCAGCCTTGCACCTTTCAGCAGCAGCTGTTACCGCTGAGCAATCAGTTCCCTCTGCACTGAGGATCATATGAAAGCTGCTCCTGCAGCTTCAGGTTAGTATCACAGGGCTCTGAACTTTGTGTTAGTGCAGTTTGGCAGGAGCAGGTCCCAGGCAAGCTTTAATTATATTGCAGCAGAATGAGGTGAGTAACTTCTAGTCTATCCCAGTGCTTCTAAGTGGTGGCACTGAACCTCTGCTGCCTTAAATGTCTGAGGCAAGCAGAACCTCATTTGGTCGCAGCATTACACTATGAATATACAGTTAAGCTCAACAGGACTGGGCATGTTAAGGGGAGGTGGTGGTTGGACCCCACTGGTCTCTAAATGTACTCAGAACTTCATATGAGATGTCCCTGTTTTTGCAGGGTTTTGTGGATTTCTTGTGTGCTGATTGGAAGCATCGCCTGCATTCCTGCACAAAGCAGTAAGCTGATCCCAATCAAAGCTCAGCAACTAAAAGCAGTTTAAATTGACTCGGGGTGTAAATAGAAGGCTGATCTTTATTCTGTTTCCTCACCCATGTATTCAGTTTATGGACAAGATCTATCTAAGCCAACGTATCAGAAACAAACTGGAGCCAGTGGTTCTGGAGCACAGCAGCATGGTTCTCAGGGAGGTCAGTCTGGAGCTCCTGGCAGCAATTACCAGTTTGAAGATGGGAGCTGGCACCTTTCATCTGACACCAGCGGCGAGGACGAGCCAGTCTTCACTCCTGTGGCCGACGAGGATCAAGTCTACGCTTACAAATCTCGGTCCCGCTACAACAAGAAGCGTGTGCTGTTCAGCCAGTTCCGCTACACCCCAACAGAATCTGAGCCAGACCACGGCAAAACATCTCAGCACAAGGTTCAAGTTCAGAGCGGCTTCTGAGGATCTTTCTGGTGAGGCTCATTTTACTCTGCATGTGTGCTCTCTGTAGCTGCTGGTAGTTGACTGACTTTCTTTGTCTTGCAGATCTGCATATTCTAGAGGCATCGCTGCTGCTACCGCTTGAATAAATGGCTTTAACTTGAATACCTTGTTGCACCATCAAATGGCTCCTCGCTGTCTCTGGGTCATCCAGTTGTGGGTTGGAGGGGATAGTTGAGGGTCTGACAGGTTGACATGACTTAATCCTATAAATAAGGTGTTGGCATTAACTTAAGGACAGTATCTGCTCAAAGGTGAGCTTGTGAAGGTCTTGACAGCTTCAGCTTGGAATGCATTCCCAACTAAAAATGGCTGAAAAGCCAACTGCAGCTCTCTGACAGCAGTGGGTAAAGGTGTGGCCTTGAGCTCTATCAGAAGATTCCACTGCTGCATATTGTGCTGAGGGGGAAACCTTTCCACTCTGTAGCAGTCCTCACCCTACAGCTCTGGGTAAGGGCAGACCCATCAGATGCTGGGGCCATGTGAAACCTGGACAGTATTTTCTGCAAGTCCATGACTGAGGATGGCTTCATAACATCTTCTGTGGTTGCAAAGGTCTTCTTTAAATAAATGTAATGAAGCTTGTGCTACACAAATCAAAAGATGTGGCAGCTACTTTTAGTGAAGTGGCTTGGAAACAAATTTATAGGCTCAATGTTGTCACTTGCTCACTACCTGGAAGTAAGTTGGATCAGGTGGTGGGGTCAAACATCTAGTGGAGGAGCCTGTAGCTGAGTATTTTTATTAAATGTATACATTACCATTGAGGTTGGGTCATGGGAACTGAAAGGAGCCTCTCAGCCTCAATTGCAGAGGTGTGGCCAGAAGGTCATCATTGCCTATCAGGACAGTAGCATAGGACCTGCTTGTGAATATTAGCATGTAGGGAAAAAATTCAAACCGTAGAAAAAGGCCTTTTGTGTTGGGTTGGGAAGAATTTGTCATCTGTTCCCATGTCTTTGGTTGCATCTATAAAATAACAGTTTGACATGCATAAAATGGCATTTTTGCAGAAATTCCCTGGGATGCATCTGGACCTTCAGCTGTTCAATGAAGCCTCATCAGAAATGGTCTACATGGAAGGGTGGCTGTCAAGAAGCCGTTCTTAAGGAGGGGAAACGGGGAGAAAAGGCTGAGCTATGCCAAATGACAAGAAGTGGACTGAAAATCAGGTCTGATGGAGGGATGAATCCTCCCCAGAGCCAGGGGAGAGTTAGAATAAATGTGTTAAAAAAATAAATAAATCCAACAACTCTCATGGATTCTGTTCATTACATCAGATTTTACAGATCAAACATCTATTTTGTTCTACATTTGGATGCAAGAAGATGAGCCAGATGTTTGGAATATATTCAGTTAAGTCGTGAGCTGTACAACCACACAGTGGACTGTGCACAAAAGCATTCACTATCCTGTCTGGAACATGAACAAACATGTCTGATTAATACTGGGCATAATGCAACATCAAATGTTCCATCTATATGTGAGAATCAGATGTCTTACCTGGTCGTCCCTGCAGCAAGGACACTGCCTGTGGGGACTACTTGCAGATAGTCGACATATATTGACTAATAATTAAAAGAAAAGCTTCTGTGGACTTGTTTCCACACTTTAAGTCACTCACATTGTTAACCTGCAGGTTGCAGTTTAAATATGAACATGATAAAGTCTGGTCTTTGTTGGATTTTATGAAAGTAATTATGAGGACAGATGATGTGAACTACTGTAACAAATGTTAGTTTTCAGAATTAAAACAACCTGGGGATATAAATATTCTCATTTTCATAAATAAATATGAAGTTCAGGTGTGACAGTCAACATTTTACAGTAAAAAAGACTTTCTCAGAAACTTAGACCCATATTAAAAAAGAGCATTATTCAAAGAGACACATTTTCCCTTTTAAATGAGTTAAAAATGTAACTTTAACTTCAGTGTATTTTCAGTACAGTTCCACCTCACTGATGGCTGGTAAAGCCTCCACAGTACAAAGAACAGAAAACAGTCGCCTACAGACTATAAAGTGCTCAAATGTCACATTTCCCATGTTGGAAGTTTGCTGTGTCACAGGGAGTCTGTGGGAGTCTGTGGTTGTTCTCACAAGGCAACAAGTTTTCAGGAGGAATGATGGAAATCCACAGAAATCGTCAAGATGCTATAGAACACATACTGTATGTCAAAGTCAAGGCCCGCGGGCCAGATCCGGCCCGCAAATTAATTATCTATGGCCCCCTGGATGATATTTAATTATTATTAGAACCGGCCCACAGGCCACAGCCGCCCGCTGGTGTTTTGCACGCACCAACACTACATTCCCCACAATGCAACGGTAGCCTGCAAAGTCACTGCAGCGCGCACAAGCGGCTTCATTATTCATCAGCAGTCAGAGCACAGATCAACTTTCAGCTACACCCCTCCTCAAAAATGGCTAAACGTCAGGTGGACGCTGAGAACAGGGGGTTTCAAGCCGGGTGGGAGGCAGAGTAAATGTTCACGGAGGTAAAAGGCAAACCTGTGTGTCTTCTGTGTGGAGAAAGTTTGGCTGTAATGAAAGAATATAATCTAAGAAGGCACTATCAAACGTCTCAGAAACACACAGTCAAAGACAAGAATATGGACACAGAACAAACTACAGAAGATATTAATGTTAAGATTTTGATATGAAGAAACACATTTTGTTTTTAAAAACAATTACATTTTTTGCTGTTTGCCTGTTGAAAATGTTTTCACTTGAAGTTACTGACAGAGCGATAACAAAATATTGCTTTATTCATTTAATCATTAAATAATATACAATGTGTTAGGTCTTGGTTCAATAGGCTATGTGCAATCATTTCAATATGTTTTAATAAACATTGAACCAGTCATGCCCTCGGTTTGTAACAAATTAGTTTTTTTGGCCCTCTGTGTATTTGACTTTGACATCCCTGCTATAGAACTACTAGCCACCGTACCCTGAAACCTTTATCTTCCACAATGGAAAATGGTTGCACATCCATTACAATCATATCTACCAACACAGAATCAAGCTTTTGCTTCCATGACACTACAAAAATAAAATTCAGCATATCAAGAAAATAAACGCAGGGCAAACTTGTAAAATGCTGGATTTAAACTCGTAACCTTCGGATGCAAAAGCCACTAAGCTAATCACTGAGCTATCAGGTATGTGACTGTCTGCACCCCCCATCCACATCATACAGTAAATAATTACCGGCAGAAGGAGGATTGAAGGTTTGGTTTGTTGTTCGAGGGGTCTCAACATGATGGATGGACCGGAGGTGTCCCATCATGGAGGATGTGTTGTCATCAAAGGCCAGTTCTTGTGGGCAAATCAAACACTGCACCTTCAACAGACAGAAAAGAAAGAGATAAACAATCCCTTTTTAAAATGAAGGATAAACCTACTTCTAGTTAAAGACATCATCAATAGCTAAGAATAATAGTACACTTTAGTTGTTTTAAATAATTCAGAGACCCTTTGCGTAATAAACACACATTTCTGTCAGAACACAGACAGAGAGGCGTTTAGTACACGGGACACAGCTGTGTAATAATGGCCGTAAGCGCTTTGTTTGGGATATACGCTAAATAAACAAGTCCAAAATGAATGTATTGTCCTACATAACTTAGATTCTTAATTGTGCTGCCCCCTTATTTTAAGAAGAGAACTATATTAGCATGCATACCCATAATAATAATAAAGCTTATATTTACACTTGAAAAACAAAAACAGGCAAACATCTTACATCACACAATAGTTTATTGTACAATAGTATCACCTTATTAGGAGAAACCAAGGTGAAGTGATCCCAAGCCACAGAACGTTTCTCGCCAGAAGCCATGGAAAAGAGCAATGAATTCAATTCAATTCTGACAGGGCAACAGAACTGGTTGGGAAACGTCGTTTGGGATTCATTCTCCTTTTATAGAGAATAGCGCGCCCAAGTGTTCAAACAATGAGAGACCTCTAAACCGTGGTTCGACCAAACAATGCATTTGGCGCTTCAGACGTCATCAATCACGTGATCAGCGCCATCTGGTACCCCGGAACATTGTGCCGAAGCACTCTGCTTCACGAAGATAAAACAAGCGCCGAAGCGTCCGTGTCAAACGGGGAAAAAAGAAAAAAGATGGTTGTTGTGACATAAAAGACTCATACACAGAATAACATGTTGATTATGCGGTTGCTATGCGCCAACCTTATCGGCAGCAAGTCTGTGTAGCTCTCAATTTTTCTCATCGTTTATATGATTATTGGTCATTTTTCAATTTTTGTTTCTATCTAAACATTTTTAGTTAGTTTTTATTGATCTGCTTTTTTGTTTTAATTAATTTTTTTGACAATGTGCACTACTACTAAAGCAGTGTACACAAGAGAAGAACTGTTGGCACTGTCAAGGATTGGACACGGAATTAAACATCCAATTCCAACCGAGCTTAAAAAGCTGTACCGTGGATGCAGAGCTGGAGCGAAACTAAAGACAAAGAGGCACAACAGGAGGTGGAGGTACAAAACTTTTCTGCCCTCTGTGATTATGGGAAACGCTAACTCGCTACCAAACAAGTGTGATGAGTTAGAGGCGCTTGTGGGGAACCAACGGCTGTATAAGGAGAGCAGTTTGATCTGTGTGTCTGAGTCCTGGCTGAACAACAACACACCGGACTCATGTGTGGACATACCCGGCTTCACAGCCGTACGAGCGGATCGTGACCCGAGTACGAGCGGCGGTAAGCGGAAAGGCGGGGGTGTTATACTGTTCTTTAATCAGAGATGGGTAAACCCCCGCAATGTGACCGTTAAGGAGAGGGTTTGTTGTCCAGACATCGAACTGCTGTCAGTTGGTTTCCGTGCATTCTATGCGCCCAGAGAGTTCCCATACACAGTCGTCATCGTTGTTTACATTCCACCGAGGGCGGCACCTACAACAGCGTGTGACGTCATCAATGATAGGATACAGACCCAGCATCCTGAGGCATTCATTGCAATCACAGGAGATTTCAACCACGTCTCTCTATCCTCCTGCCTGACTGGCTTTGTACAGTATGTGGACTGTCCAACACGTGGAGAAAAGACATTAGATCTGTTCTATGCTAACGTGAAGGAGGCTTACAGGACAATGTCTCTTCCACCACTGGGTAGATCTGATCACAGCATGGTCTATCTACAACCCACATACAGACCGTGTGTACAAAGACTTCCTGTTACTACCAGATCTTTCAGGAAGTGGTCACCAGAGGCGAGTGATGCATTGAGAGACTGCTTTGATGTCACAGACTGGGCTGTACTGCTGGAGGAAGATGAAATGGACATTGACATGGACAGGAGGGTCAGCACCATCACATACTAGATTAACTTCTGTAGGTACACTGTGATTCCAGTCAGGACTGTAAGGTGCTATCCAAATAATAAACCATGGATCACCAGTGACATCAAAGACCTCCTGAACCAGAAAAAGAGGGCGTTCCAGAATGGGGATAGAGAAAGGCGGAGGAGTGTACAACAGGAGCTTAAAAAGACATTACGTCGAGCTAAGGTGGAGTACAAGAAAAAGGTGGAGAGACAGCTGGAGAACAATAACACCAAGGAGGTGTGGAGGGGCATGAGGACCATCACTGGATACAGACTGAAGAACTCTGTCTGTAGAAGGTGATGTGGACAGAGCCAACACTTTCAACCATTATTACAACAGGTTTGACAGTGTGGCTTTTCCTTCCTCTGCTGCTGCTCCCTCCACCCCCACCACTACAGTTGCTCCCTCTATACTGCTTCCACTGCCCTGCTGTACTTCCACCTCAATGGCAACCTGCATCGCCAAGCCTCCGCCTGACTGCACCTCTACCTCTGCTGTCACCAACAAGCTTCTTCTGTCCAGCTGTACCTCCACCTCTGCAGCAACTTCCACCGCCTGGTCTCCTGAGCCAAGCTACACCTCCACCTCTGCGGCAGCTTCCACCACCAGGCATCCTGAGCCCAGCTGCACCTCCACCTCTACGGCAGCTTCCACTGCCAGGCCTTCTGAACCCAGCCACACCTCCATCTGTGCGGCAGCTCCCACCGCCTGGCCTCATCAGCCCAGCTGCACCTCCACCTCTGCGGCAGCTTCCACCACCAGGCATCCAGAGTCCAGCTGCACATCCACATCTGTGGCTGCTCCCACCGCCTGGCCTCCTCGGTCCAGCTGCTCCTCCACCTCTGCAGCAACTCCCACCACTAGCCCTCCTCTGTCCAGCTGCACCCCCACCCCCATCTCTATGGTTGATAGCAACATCACTCCTGTCGCCATCCCTCCGCTACAACCTCTGTGTCTAACTATAGAGGAGGTTGGAGCTGAGCTCAGGAGACTTAAGCCAGGGAGGGCTTCAGGCCCAGATGGAGTCTGTCCAAGGCTTCTGAGGGACTGTGCTGGTCAAGACGCGATTCTGTACATGTTGCATCGGGCATATGCTTATCTGGATGTGCCTGGTTCATATGTGAAAGTCATGTTCTTTGACTTCTCCAGTGCCTTCAACACCATACAGCCTCCCATACTGAAAGACAAGCTGCTCGGTGTGGGTGGCCCCCTCCCTGACATCATGGATTATAGACTATTTGTCTGCCAGACCACAGTATGTCAGGATGGGGAAATGTGTTTCTGGAACACTGGAATGCAGTACTGGGGCTCCGCAGGGTACTGTTTTGGCTCCTTTTCTTTTCACCCTGTACACTTCAGACTTCAGGTACAACTCAGAGTCCTGCCACATTCAGAAGTATTCTGATGATACGGCTGTTGTGGCATGTGTGCGCGGTGGACAGGAGAAGGAGTACAGGGACCTTGTGGAGGCCTTTACTAACTGGAGCAAAAATAACTGTTTGCTCCTGAACACCACCAAGACCAAAGAGCTGGTGGTGGACTTCAGGAGATCTAAAACCCCATACCAGTCAGTCTGCATTGATGGAGGGGAGATAGAGACTGTTCAGACCTGCAAATACCTGGGGGTGGTGCTGGATAATAAACTGGAGTGGTCTGCCAAACATAGACGCAGTGTGGAGGGGCCAGAGCCGTCTCTTTTTCCTGAGACGGCTCAGGTCCTTCAATGTCTGCAGTGATATGATGTGCATGTTTTATCACACTATCATTGAGAGTGCACTGTTCTATGCTGCTGTCTGCTGGGGGAGTTGCACTACAGACAGAAACTGTAGGCGCCTGGACAAACTGGTGAAAAAGGCTGGTTCTGTTGTAGGCAGAAGGCTGGACCCTCTCGGTGCTGTGGTGGAGAAACGGATGAGGAGGAAGTTAGATTCTGTGATGGAGAATAATAAACATCCTCTCCACAGCATCCTGACAGGACAGAGGAGCAGCTGCAGTGAGAGGCTCATCTCTCTGTGCTGCAGGACTGAGAGGTTCAGAAGGTCCTTTGTTCCCACAGCCATAAGGCTTTATAACAGTGACTGCTGAGTTCTTCTCAAATTGATTGATTGATTTTTATTTATTTGTTTATTTTTGCTATTTAGTCATTTATTATTATTATTTAGTTCGTAGTAGAATTATTATTGTTGTTTTATTGTTGTTAATTCAATCATTGTAAATATTTAAAAAAATGTTGAGCTACTTGACGAATTTGAATTTCCCCCATTGGGGGATAAATAAAGTATTATTCTATTCTATTCTATTTCTTCTATTATGTTGATATTTCTACAGTCAGCTCAACACTACAAATATCTGTACAATGTTTTGTATGCCATGCTTTTTGTACATTTACATAGAACAATAAAGTTTATTGAGAAAAAAACCCTTCCTAAACCGGTCACATGGTACGGCCGGTTGGAAAGGCCTCTGACGTCACCACATAGTCATCAACACGCGCCTGTACAAGCTTCACAAAATACATCCGACGTTACCACACACACACTACGAAGCCTGGGCTCATCTCGGTACATCTCGGAACATAGCAACAGAAAGCTGCATGCAGGTGAGTCCAGAAAAGAATGAATTTAGCGGTCCAACGTTAGCAGAAATGTCTTCAAAGTGCTCTGTGTCATTGGTTTGATTCCTGCTCCTGTACACAGGCAGAACCATAGACATATTAGCCGCTTTCGGACAGAGTAGTTATAGGAACGATTAACCCTAACCCCGAGTTCTGTATGTCCGAACACGGGAGAAAACGGCCCCGCGGATTAAAAGGTTATTAGAACTGCCAAAGGTTCCTCCAGTCCGAAAGCGGCTAGACGCCCCATTGACTGCTTCAGCCCGTTGCCGTGACGTAAAACGTCGCCGCCATTTTGCTAGCGGAGTCGTTTGGACCAGAGTTCTGTCAAACAAGCGCAAGTTGCCGGGAGCATCGGTTTTTCTGGATAAAAATCCCGATTGTCTTACATTTTGCAACCGATTTCACTGAGTCGTTTTTACATTCAAGGGTGTATGATCTACGTGGAGTACCCCCCAAAAGATTTGTCTCAATGTTTGAATCTTTGAATCTCGCTAATTAGGCTATAACCTCCATAGTAGACACTTGTGCATATGTCTATGATAATCGCTGATAGACGCTCACTTTTCTTGTACTCACACAGCTCGTGCACAAATCTAAACTATCGAAATGGTGCTTCTTTAGCTACTACGTATTGACCATCATTAAGAGAAATAGCCTACAAATCAAATAGTGAGACACTTGCAGTCAGTCTGTTTTTTATTGAGAATGAGGAGTTGTCGTCATAGTACAGAGCCCCGCCCCTATCCGCCATGTTGGCAGAATGCTAGCGAGAAAACGCCATTCTCTCCGTTCGTTTACATTGTACGCGTGTGTATTTAAATCAGTAAGTTTAAACAGTGCGGAATTGCAAGAACATGCCTGGAAATCACTGCTGTGTGAAGAACTGTTCCAGTACCTCACATAATACGTTTGGGAAACATAGGAACAACGAAATACATTTTTTTTCGGTTTCTTAAATGGATGCAGCATCAGGGAGAGCAGGCGTCTGACCTGACGAGGAGACGCCGGGTTGCCTGGCTGGCTGGACCTTACTTTCGATTGCACCCCTCCGTCGATGAGAGTGTGTTCTCTGCATTTTCACTCGGGTACGTTATCTAAAAATCTCTTTATGTTGTTGTCTCTTAAAGCTACAAAGTTACTTTATGTTGTTGCAAACCCTGAAGTGCACCTGACGTTGCTGCCTAGCGAGCTAACTAGCGAACTGTTGCCTCTTCGAAAATGCTCAATTTGCAAACTGTTGCCTCTTCGAAAATTAATGTTAACTACCCCCTAATGTGGCTAATGTGTTAATGTGTACCCCTTCAGCCCTTTTGTCATACCATGAGCAGCGTTACCCTCTCAGGCTTTATCTTTATTTTGCATGTGTTCTGTGATGGGTTTGCCATTGATTGCATAGATTTTTTTCATAAACTATTTATTCTGTTGTAGGTAAGCCATCACATGAGATGTTGGAGAACCACGCTGACTGGACAAATTCAGCTTTTTACATTCAACTGTACCTGTGCACATGCTGCTCAAATGTGAGGTTGAAAACCTAATGCCTTTAGATAAGATTGTCACTGTTTGCTGTGCCTTAACGAACATGTGCAAAAGTGTTGTTTGAGTTCATTCCTCATTGTTCATTACTTTTTAATTTGTTTGAAATAAATGTTTGAGTGCCTTGTTCATTACCTTTTAATTTGTTTGAAATAAATGCTTGAAACAACTTGATATGGCTTAACAATGTTTATTAACAGAACAGGAAAAAAGAATAAGGGCGCAAGGTGCAGAATGCAATATACCTCTAGGAAAAGTTAACAGTGCAAAAGAACATGTGTGCATTCAGAATAAAAAGTATAAAAATTTCCAGCATGTAAACATTGACAACAAGCAATAATAAAATAATACTGTTACTAGTGCAAAAGAACAAAGAAACACTATTCAGCACAAGAAGAGCAAAACCATGGCGTGTCAGCAGAGGGTCTGTCCACAAGCCCCACACAACTGAAGTGATACCACTGGACTGGTAAGTGGAGGCTCAGAGTCTCCGTGAATGCAGGACCTGTAAAATAAATAAAGTGAAATAAACTAAACAGTAAAAAGCATTTATTTCAAGTTACAGTCTACACTTTAGACACATTGATAATGGCTGTAATCTAACCAGGACATGTACACCTTGCATTCAAAATGTCAATGGCTTAAATCTAACCAGGAATGTACGCCTTGCAATCACACATAAGTACCCTAGCCAACCCAGAACTGGTTTGTTCACTTTGCAGCCCCCAACACCCAACACAATAACCTGCTACAGTATGTGTCATTGGGCTAAAATCAAATGACAACTAAATACCTAAACATAAGCCTTAGCATACATCAAAACATTGGAAACGTTTGTGTACATTGAACATCTCGTTAATCTAGTGTTTACAAAACAAGTTGCAGTTAATTACGTTGTCATTTTGGTCAAGAAGTGTCTCAATGCAATGTAATTACAACACACTAAAATGCATGACAAGAACCTTACCTTTGCCAGTACAGCGCTGTTATCATCACCAGAGCCACCTGGAGGCTTGTAGATGGCCAAGTCCTGCACCCAGCCACAGCAGAAAGTCTCGTACGATTCCAAAGATTTGTGACTTTTAAACTCCTGCATAGTGTAGTAACTTACACCAAAGACAAGATAATTGACTATGTCCATATATGTGCACGGAGGTAACTGGTCCAGGTCTCTGTGCCATTCTGCTGCAGGGAGCTCGTAAGGATCAATATTTTGGATGCTGGACAGTTTCTCCAAATACCGCTGCTTTGCGCTTGTAATAAGCTTGTCCCTGCAAGGTCCCTTTTCTTTCGCCTTATCTCTCTCCATTGCTTTGCTTTCTTTCTTTCTTTTGTATTCGTCTCTGCCCTGCCGAAATGACAAATGCGGGAAGATATCCGTTAAGTTAATGGCGTTGCCCCTGGCAACCAATTGATTCTTCTGCCAACATGGCCGACCGGAGTCACGTGACTCCTCATTCTCAATAGCTGCGTTTCAAATATGTGCATTGAGAAACCACCTTGAACAGTGCAATTGGCAATAAACAGTAATTTGACAAGGGCAAGGCATCTTTATTTATATAGCGCAGTTCATACCACAGGCAACTCAATGTGCTTTGTGTAATGTGTACAAATCAACATTACAAAAAAGACAATGGTGAACAAACATCAAAACAGCTGCAGCTTTCTATATTTCTATAGCAGTAAAGTATACATATCTCAAAATATTTAAATAGTCTAATATAAATACCATAATATAATATAATGACTCAGTATTATGTGTGATGGAATAACATATGTATGATATACATATATATATATATATATATATATATATACATATAATATAATTTAACTATAGGTATATATATATATATATATATACAATCATGCTCATAAGATTTTCACATCTAAGCAACAGTGCAATTGACAATAAAAAGTCATTTCACAAACAAAAACTTCTGATACAGAAGACAAACGTAAACAAACATCAAAACACCTGCTGCTATTATAAATACCATGATATTTCAATAGTTTAATTCTAATACACATACAGTAATATAAAATATAATATAATTTAAATATGTATGTATATATAAGCTTGTGTCTAGGCTTGTATCTTGGAGCTAGGACCCTTTAAAAAGTATAGTTTTGCTAAGCCTTTTTCGGCTGTTGCCACTCTGTAATTTCAGTGTACTGAGTTTGGCGATGTGGTGCAGCCTGAGTTTGTGAAATCTGGACACAACCAATGACAACAGTGAAAAGTGGTGGTTGTCTATACCAAACTGTGTGTCCTGAATGTGCTCCTTGAGCAGAAACTCATCATCCGAGCCAATTTCAGCCCGGACAAACTGCTCTCTAACCGACACACTGACAGCTTGCCCTGATACAGACCGGCGAATGAACCTCTCTGCTGACCTCACCACCTTCACTGTTCCTTCTGAAGGAATCATCAGCCCTCCTCTGTTTTTCAAAGTCAGCAAGTGGTAGCTCTGGTCAAATGATGCCCGCGCAGCATCTGTCACCAGGCTAGCACGGCACACACCACAGGACAGCTTTCTTACAATCTGCCGCACCACAAACCCTGTGATGTAAACCAGTGCGTTTTCCACCAGGCCACCAAAGCGGGCTGGGAGGTAGCTGTGGTCACATATCAGAGCAGATACATTCACGAAAGGCGATTGAAGCTCTTCCGTCTCAGAGGCAGAGGACATCTCAACCGCCGACAGGGACACGGTCTCATCCTGAGGTGCCACGTTCCCTGAAGCGCTCGGAGAGACACCGCATCGGACCATGAGGCGGCGGAAGGTGCCCTGCAATTGGCCTGCGGTGGGATTGTTGTTCCAGCCCCCTAAAAAACAAACGCACACGACACTTAATACAGATATTTGCTCTTTTCAGACATCACAGACTTTTTTGGAAAGGCAATTTAATCTAGAAACTTCTGAGATCCTTACCTGATGCCCTGATGGAATTGAAAAGGAGCTCCAAGTGATCCTGGCTGAACCGGTACGTGCAGATGTATTGCTGACATTGCAGCAGCTCCGGACACATCAACATTAGGGTGTCAATGTTAATGACGAACCCCATGACAGACAGGTACCTTCAAAAGAAAATGTTTTGTTAGTATGATCATGACAAACCAAGATACCTCTAAAGAGCACCCGGTAATTTTGCTCATTGAAGGTTGTAAATGGACATTTCAAGTTCCTTTTCCACTTTCATCTGTATGAACTGAAAAACACTGAACATAAAGGATTTTCAACAGCAGACGGCAAAAAGATTGAACAAGAGAACAAAGCATCATATGCATGCATATGCAGAGCATGCACATGTGGAAGAGTCACTATTTAAGACCTCTTTGATCGATGAAGGGGTGTTCCATCCTTCATCACCAAACTGATTAAGTACTCCCGGCCTCTGGACAACAGTTCTACACTCTTGGTCCAATTCAAAACTCTGGCTGAAAGTGTTGACTACAGAGCATGGACCTTTCAGTGGCGGAAAAGTTTTCCCTTTTCACAGCAACTTCCCACTGCCTCCTTATCAGCTTCTCTTTGGGAAACCTTAAAAGGGTGAGAAAGGGTAGCTAGCCAGTCAGTCAGATTCATAATACAGGTGCATCTAAAAAACGCAAATACTTGCTTTTCTGCCGAGTGACTGACATGCAGGTGCATCTCAAAAGAGATGCATTTTTTTCGTAGTTTCATTCATTAAGTGACACCTTCATATATAGTAGAACCATTACACAAACAGTGGCATTTTTCAAGCCTTTTTTGTTTTAATCTGGTCACTTTTTGAAACAAATAACAGAACAAATTAACCTGACAAGGATACTCTATTCTGAGATGCACTTGTCGCTCAGCCTAAACACGTTTTTCCATCGCAACCATAAATGCTATATAAATACATTATATACATTGTAATTACTGACAAGCAAGCAACGGTAGATTACACATATACCCTATATTTTTCGCCAATATTATCCTCTGTTGACGAACGATATAATAACGTTAGGCTTTGCTCTCTATGTCCATTTCACGTTAGTCTGATTCTAGTGGCACCTAACTGTTATTAGCTCTCAACATAATACATACTTTATGAAACATAACATACTTCTATAATGGCAAAATAGGAATACAAACAGTTTTTCAGTCTTACTTGTTAAAGGTAATTCCTCGCGATCTTGATTCTAGCGTTCTGATGGTAGAGCATCCCCATGCTGAGCAGGAAGTAGGCATCTTGATGCAAATGACCGCAAATGACTCCGCTAGCAAGATGGCGGCGACATTTAACGCGACCCAGAGGCGAAAGGGGCGTCTACCTATAGCCTATTATGTCTATGGCGTTTACCTATATTATTTCTATGGCTGCGCTTGCCACGGTGGGGGGCTCCCTTCCGTCGGAAAGGTAGAGTCCAGAAAAATAATGAATAGGAGGGTTTCAAACTTGACGTCACTTCCGTATTTTCTAAGCGCGCGAACCTAAGTGGTGGGCAACCTGAGCTGGAGCCCATTGAAAACACTGTTTTGTCTGCCACTTTTTTGCCCAAAATGCTTCAATTTTGTGGATGTAGCAATCGGTCTAACCGAGAGAAGGGAAAGGGTTACTATCGAGTACCTAAGGTAATCGCCCATAGAGGTGAGAAATGGAAAAAACTCACAGAACAACGCCACAAAAAGTGGATAGCTAAGCTACGTTTACAGACTGGAGGGGCTGAATCTGCAAATGCTCGTGTCTGCGGTGACCACTTCGTCAAAGATATGTGCAAAATGTAATACGGGCTACGTTTGGGCTTTGTTTTGAAGGCTGTCCCAGCGCGGTGTTAGCTACTGAGTCAGTGGACTGGGCTCCGACGGTCAAGCTGGGTTACCAAAACACAGAGCTAAGACACCGCCATCGGTGTTTCATGCGATCTCTGAGAGTGGTTGATCTAAACCAGGGGTGTCAAACATACGGCCCGCGGGCCGGAGAGGGTTTCATCCGGCCCGGACGTAGAGAGAAAAAAATTATGAGTGTCTGGGAAAAAAATCAAATCTCTAGCCCATTCCTGTGGCGAGCTATGCTCTTTAGAAGAAATAACCGAAATGCTCAATTCCGCCACTGGGGGCAGCAAAGCAAAAGCAAGACCTGGCATGACAAGAGATCAAGAAATGAACAGCATGTTTTTGCGAGCGCTCCCAGCCCTGGCAAAGATGCTGCTTTCCCACGAGCATCGCCGCTGTTAAAGTTGCTTGCTATCGAAATTGTGAGGGGTGACACAGCAAAATGTCGAATTCTAAAAGAAGAAAGGTTGATGTAGAGTGCCGAGCTTTCCAGGAGAAGTGGACAGAGTATTATTTATTCACAGAGGTGAATGCAAAGCCAGTGTGCCTGGTATATCAACAGGTTGCAGTGCTCAAAGAATATAACATTCGGCGCCACTATGAGACTCAACACAAGGAAAAGTTTCATCATTTGCAGGGGCAATTAAGAAAAGAGAAGATAAACTAATTATTAGCAGGACTGAAAAAACAGCAGTCTGCATTTACTCGCAGCCGTGATGTCAGTGAAGGAGCAGTGAAAGCTAGCTACCTTATTGCAAACGAGTTGGTGCAAGCATCCAAACCATTTTCGGATGGTGAACTGGTGAAAAAATGCATACTGCATGCTGCAGAAGTCGTATGCCCCGAAAAGAAATCTGCCTTTGCCAACATTAGTCTGTCCAGGAATACAGTTGCAGATAGGGTTGAAGATCTCTCACGAGACTTAGGCAGTCAAATGGCGGACAAAATACGGTCCTTTATTGCATTTTCGGTCGCAATTGATGAGAGCACCGATATCACAGATGTTGCTCAACTTTGCATATTTATTCGAGGTGTTGATGCGACTTTGACCGTCACCGAGGAGTTTCTTCAGTTAGTGCCTATGACGGACACAACAACAGCTGATGACATATTCAGCTCTGTCGTTGCAGCACTGGATAAAGTCGGGGTGGACTGGTCCCGTGCTGTCAGTCTGGCCACTGATGGCGCCCCATCAATGCTCGGGAGAAAGGCAGGTGTTGCCACAAAATTCAGGGAGAAGGTGCAGGCAGCCAACGGAGGGCGGGACTTTTGGACATTTCATTGTATTTTGCACCAAGAAGCACTGTGTTGTAAAACACTAAAAATGGATCATGTCATGAGTGTGGTTGTCAAAACTGTGAATTTCATCCGAGCGCGAGGTCTAAATCACCGTCAGTTTGACTGTTTTCTCAGTGATAATGTTATTACGGCTGGTTTACCATAACACACTGAAGTGCGGTGGTTAAGCCGAGGTGCCGTACTCAAACGTTTCTTTGAATTACGGGGGGAAATTGGGCAGTTCATGGAGAAGAAGGGCAGGCCAGTAGGAGAATTGAAATGTCCGGAATGGGTGAGGGATCTGGCGTTCATGGTTGATATTACACAGCACCTGAGCAATCTTAACAAAACGTTGCAGGGTCGCAATAGAGTCGTCACACAGTTTTGCGATAGCATATGTGCCTTCAAGTTGAAGCTATCACTGTGGGAGACGCAGCTCTCCAAAGGTGACGTCTCTCATTTCCCACTTCTCGCAGCAATGCGCGCAAGCCAACCTGATTTGGGTGAATACAAAAATAAAATCACAGAACTGCTGCAGGAGTTCGAGCGCAGATTTCAGGTCTTCGGGGAGCTGGAGAAGGAATTTGCGTTTTTTTCGCTCGCCATTTACAGTCAGCGCATCTGATATGCCCGCTGACATTCAACTTGAGTTAATTGACTTGCAATGTGATTCCGATTTAAAGCAGAAATTTGCGTCGGTGGGCTTAGGTACGTTTTACCAATATCTCTTGCCAGGGTACCCAAGATTAACAACCTTGGCTGCAAAGGTTTTGTCCATGTTTGGAACTACCTATGTTTGTGAACAAGCGTTCTCTATTATGAACGTCAACAAAACAAAGCACAGGTCAAGATTATCAAACGCACACTTGAATGACATCGTGAAATGTGTTGCTACACAGGATTTGAAACCTGATATTGATGCTCTGGTGAAGGCCAAAAGATGCCAAGTGTCAGGAGCCAGCAGTGGGGGAGCGCGGGGCGCAACCTAAGTGGGTGCACTGAGTTATTATCCAGTTTTTCTTTAAACGCAGTTTTACTCACGACTCAATTTATCTTCAAACCCCACCTACTGCACCGTTTGAATAAGACGACGTGTTTGGAGTATTTTCAGATGTTATTACAGTTATTCAGCAGTTATTACAGTTATTCAGAAGATATTACAAGAATTGTGTTTTGGCACCATAAGTAAACGTTCCCATGTTGTTACAAGTTTAAAAAGGAAAAATGGGCCATTAGTGTTCATATGATTCTATTCTTCTCTCTTTTTCTTTCTGTCATCTGCCTGTTGATGTTTTAGTGGGCGACAAACACGTAGTGAGCCAAAGACAGTTCAGAACAATAAAAACTCTTGTTTAAATTAAGTGGTACTGAATACATTGTGTAACAAATCTTTGCAGCATTCATTACAACTATAACTCCCCAGCATTTAACATCCTTCAATTCCGGTGTAAATTAAGGTTTAAGTTTTTTTTGTAATGTTACTAGTGCGGCCCACTTGAGATCACATGGGTTGTATGCGGCCCCTGAACCAAAATGAGTTTGACACCCCTGGTCTACAGAGTATATTATTACATTTTTTTCCTGAATTTGATAAAAAAAAAGCTACAAATATTTTGACCCTTGACCATAGTGGGCCTTTAAAGAAGCATTTTAAAGTTCACAGGGATTTAAATAAGAACCAAAATAATGAGTTTAATGGAATGTGACTGGATGGTTAAAAACTGTGCAGAAAGGTTATCAAGAGAAGAAGAAAAGTGGGTGTGGTTTAACACGCTGCACGCCACAGCTGGATCTTATCATATGTGCTGACTGTTGCAGAGTCCATCAGTCGGAGAACCAGAATGGAGCAGCTGGAGCAGCAGAACCAGGAGCTGAAGCAGGAGCTGAAGCAGGAACTGAAGCAAGAGCAGAACCAGGAACTGAAGCAAGAGCAGAACCAGGAGCAGAACCAGGAGCAGAACCAGGAGCTGAAGCAGGAGCTGAAGCAGGAGCAGAACCAGGAGCAGAACCAGGAGCTGAAGCAGGAGCTGAAGCAGGAGCAGTACCAGGAACTGAACCGGGAACTGAACCGGGAACTGAAGCAGGAGCAGAACCAGGAATTGAACCAGGAATTGAACCAGGAGCTGAACCAGGAGCTGAACCAGGAGCTGAACCAGGAGCAGAACCAGGAGCAGAACCAGGAGCAGAACCCCTCCACCAGGAAACGAGCCCGCTCATCCTCTGGGTCCCCCGGGCCACAGGTCAGTGTGGAGGACGTTTTTATTTTATTTTTTATTTATTTGGTTAGGACACTGCACATTAATCAACATATCAGCAAAGCATCCATGTAAATATGCCAGAGTTGGCACAGTTGCTAAATTTCATCCATTGTCCTCAGGCAGGTATCATAAAAACATATAGACAATACACCATGACAAAAAAACTAAAGACAAACAAACAGAAAATATTTAGAAAGATTCACATCAAAGTTAAGAGTCCGTACACAAAAGGGAAAAGACGGAGAGGTGACCCATGAGAGCAGCTCTGGCTGTTTTCAACCACTGTTTAAGGGTCTTTTTAAAGGTGGTGGAATTGTCCCAGTTTCTAACACGAGTTGGCAGTGTGTTCCAAAACTGTTCCTCTGATGGACTCCACCATTTGGCCAAACTTAGTCCTGCATCATTGCACATCAGTCTCCTCTAGTGCTCCGGTGTTTACTCTAGAGGATTCTGTCTTTATGAAATCCTGTAATAGTGGAGGGGCTAATCCTTTGGAAACCTTAAAGATGAGACAGACATCCAAAAACAGCTGATGGCTATCAAAGTCCAAGATTTTGCACTGATGTATGTGACCATGTTGTATAACAGTAGGAAATACGAGGAAGTATCACTGCATGCGTAGAAGTCTTCGCTGACTCCATAGTCAGGAAGGGTCTCGCATGTTTGAAATTTGATAAGTTCAATTTTATTGTATTTATGACTTTTTTTAACGTGTTGCTTAAGATTGAGATTAGAATCAAAGATTACCCCGAGGTACTTAAAGTGTTGAACCACATCAAGTGTCTCTGCATCCACCATGACTGATGGTTGCTGTCCCTCTGTTGGCTGCCGGTAGTAAAACATAAAGAATGTTTATTTTTTTATTCAAATGTAAACAACAGTTTTGGAGCCAATGGGACACTGGCACCGTGGCTCCTGAGAGAATTCCAGCAGCTTCTTGAATTGAATTGGTATGACAGTATAATGTAGTGTCGTCAGCATATGGTTGTATCTTTATATGTGGTAAGTTATGGACATTTAGGCTGAATAAAACAGGACCCAAAATTGAGCCCTGTGGTACTCCAGCCGAAGAAGTGAGGTATGAAGATTGCAAATCACCAATTTGAACTGCCTGTTTCCTGTGCGAGAGGTATGATTTCATCCAGCAGAGGGCACTATTTGAAAAGTTGAAATAGGAGCAGAACCAGAGAGGGCAGGGACACGAATAAACATGTTGTTATTTACAATTTGTTATACAAGATATACATCACGTTACAAAATATGTAAAACTACATTAGGTACACCTGAGAAGAGCAGGAATAGCAGAGGCAGCTGTGAAAAAGAAACTAAATTCAAAATAAAATCCAAAATAAAACTTAATTGCAGTGAGAAAGGTATGCGTGGGGTTACTACACTATTGTATTGAAGCACTTGACACGGCAATTGCAACAGTCTCAGGATTAAACGACTATTGTTTGGATAGGAACCAAAGTTTACACGTCTGTTTCCGCGAACCCCGCATATTGTCGGACCCCTACAATCTGTGGATTGTCATTGGTTTTCGCCGAACCGCGTCATAGCTCATTGCCATAATACTAGCTTGAGTTTAATCGCTGGAATCCGCTCTGGTCGCTCAGTTCTCTTCGCCCCTGGCGAATCCACTCTGGTCGCCCAGTTCACTCACCCTCCATAGAGAAATAATGATTTCCGGCGCTCAGGTAGCGTAGGTCACTCTTGGTATACATGCAGCATGTGGCAACGCGTACAGTGCTGGGAAGGGGGCGGAGCCTAGTAGACCAGAAGGAGCGAATGTTTGTATTGCTGTTGTGTTGAGTGTAGTGAAAGTTCCGTCCAGAGCCTCGGTGGATGTATCTTGGTCGTTTGAGAATTTAGTGATGGGATACAAGCTGGGGTGGGGGGGTCGGAGATGCGCTCGCCAGAGCCAAACACAGCGCAATCCAGAGGAACAGATTAAAAATCCACATGGTGTGAGATCGGCAGCAACGTAATCCAATGGTGGATGGTGAAGCCACAGAGCCAGCGCAGCGGAGGCAGAGGAGTGGGGCGTGCTGGTTGTAGCTTCGCTGGAAACGGGGGGCGGCGTTGGGGATTAGCAGCAGGCTAGCCGGCCGGCAGGTGGACACCGTCGGTGTTACAGGGAGGCGGCGTCCCCCGCACTGACAGCAATCCACAGGAGCAGGCGGGCTCCCAGGAGAGCCGGCTGGCAACAGACCGGCCCAAACCGGTGTGCTTCGAGGGGCGCACCAGTACAGACTTATCCAGCCACAGGAGTCCCGTACAGGTGAGCCCTGTACGGGACTAGCTAGCTGCTGGTTATCGAGTGGCGAGGCAGTGGCAGCAAACGGGTAGAGACTGTTGGCTACTGATTCGGTGTCGCAGAGTGCTGGGTCCCGCATTCTGGACCTTCTCAAGCAAGCCGATTCTAGCAGATGGGTTTAAAATCCAACGTTAAAACTAGACTTAAAATAAAAATAACGAATACAGCGTGGAGGCACGGCAGCAGCTTGCCAGCGGTCCCTCCCACGTCTACCAATAAGTACATCATGATTAATCACTGCATGAAAAGAGGGATTTGCGGATGTATGTGGCCCCTTACATGTCCGCATACGTTGAGCCCCTGCATTTGCGGTGGTAAAAGTGAAAACTTGGCTCAAATTGTCGCAAATTGACCTGGCAACTGCTCCCCCATGCCCCCCTCCCCTCCCCTACTTAGGAGAGCCTTTAATATGTAAATGCCAGTGATCAGGTCAGGAGGTGCCACAGTCATTTTCAAGTGGGGTGGGGTGAGGTGAGGTGGGGGGTGGGCAGGCCTGTTTCTACATGTTCACCATCACCTCCAACTCCAGCCAAGTTTGTTGCTGTGTTGTCTTGAAAAAGAAGAGGTGCACGCTGTCTGCTGGTGACAGGTGATGCATATCTGGTTTTTTTTCTCCCAAACACCTCTTTTGTAACCGCTTTTTGTGGGCAAAATTCAAGGATTCAAGGTTTCAAAGGTTTATTGTCATGTGTGCAGTTAGAAACGTGTTTCCCTGAACAAAGAAATTATTTTCTTTGTTGCCCGCACTGGATGTCCAAATGTATAATAATAAAGATAAGATAAAGATAAAATAAGCATGCAACAGCAATATTCTAAAAGGTTTCTTAAATAAAATAGAAATAAAAATATAGAAATCTGGCCTGTATACATAATGTGCAGTGCGCTCAGTGTTTTATTGTGTATGGCTTAATTCGGTGTCACAATGGTCACAATATCGCCGAGGTCTTTTCTTTGTCCTTGCAGAGTCCATTTTTGTGTCAACACAGTGCAAATTGCCAGCTGTGGTCAGACAACATTAAATAGCAAAAGGACGGGAGGTTGTCTCGCGAGTATTCCGTGTAATGACGTATACGCATATGATTGGTGGAGCTTAACGGCTCGCATAAGCTCTCGTTCAATCACGTATGAGAAACATTGTGTCGTGCAGTGTAAACAAAAAGTTTAAGGAGCAGATCTGGCGGCAGAAAGGCAGACAGAAATCGCTGAGGTCCCGTGCTGTGAAAACTGCCCTGGTATGCGGAATACAATGGGCTGGAAGACAACTTGCTTTCAACTCCCCAGCAACTCTCTGCGGGTCTACAGGTTTGTGTGTTTTTTTTCTACTTGCACATGACCATTTGATTGTTTAATTTTAGTCTTGTTGACACTGTACAGCACTTGGGACAGTTCTCGCTGATTTTAAATGTGCTGTATATTAAACTTACTTACTCACTTGCTTACAGGCAGATAAAATGAAAGTCCTGTTGAATGCTATGACCGGGATGTCTCGTATGGTGGCCAGCACTGTGGATACGGTCGTGGAGAGGGTGCTGGAGGGAATGGACCAGAGATTCGCTAGGTTGGAGGCAAGATGGCCGTCGAGAACGGACTGGAGTTACATTCCAGAGAAGTTGAAGAGCGCAAGAGAAGGCGGATACAGAATCCGAAAACCGCGGTAAGAGTAGGTTATTGACTGTGGCTTTAGGCTAAACTCAACTTAATTGTGTCCATCACGTGAAAACCAGTGTGAGTTGCTTTATTTAAAAAAAATGAATTTCGTGTTTTCAATTTATAGGAAGCAGTTCGCCGCCTGCATAACTCACCGTGGCATTATAATCCAGGTCAAGGGTAAGAATAAGTGAATGTTCTCCCAATATCTAGTTGAGTTGGACCCGATGTTACGTTAATGCAGTTTTTTTTTTTTATAAACCATAGGCCTTTTGTTTTTACAGGCTACTGTCACCTCACAATATGGATGTAACGAGTCGCTTGAAGGAGGCGGTGGCAAACAGTCCGAACTTCAGAGAGGCAGACGGGGACACTATCGAGGGTGAGCGGCGCTGACTTTTACCACGGCTGGTACTGATACTTTTAAGCACTGGTCATTTTATTCATTCCTCTTGTTTGTTTGTTTTTAGCTGCGTGACGGACCTGTGTGCTGTGCTACAGGCGCGTCTTGAAGCCAACCCGAAATACTCACAGTCTCACCACAGAAGAGTGAAAGAGAGTAAGAACATATACGCTGTCAATATGACTTTCGTTACTTTATAGACAAGTTGTCAATATACTGTGCATGGATTATTTATTGGTTATTCCAACAGCTCCCAGAAGCCAGCTTCTGATCCAGGATGAGGACGTCTGACAACTCCGCAGACCCTGCAGGGACCGGAGTAATGCGGAGAATGCGGATTCCAAACGGCGGCGTTTAGGCTTATTGTGTATATTGTAGGCTACAGCAGTGTGTGTATATAGTTTTCAATTCTTTATTATCAACATGGTTCTTATTACAATGTAAGCTATGTACATTGTGTGGTGTGGCAATAAAAGCGCTTTAAAAAAAAAAAAAAAGTTTTCTTTTTCATTCTCAATAGAATCACGTCATTCATGCCTGCATTAGCCTAGTCATAGTGCAGCTTATAAGAATGACGTGAATATATGAAGTACACAAACATCCCAGGAATATTAGTAATCATAATCACAATTATTAATCATAATTACTGAATGATATGCCCATATAAAGTATGCATATATTAACCTTATTGGCCAATGGGCGGACAGCTTTGCAGGAGCTTTTTTATGTAATCACGTGCCTTTTTTGTCCAATACCAGCGAGGCCAGTGAGAGGTCCAGGCACTCTCACAGCGGGGTGCTAATCGCTGAGCCATTAGCACCCCGCTGTGAGAGCCCGCCGCGAGTCGGGTTCGTTTCCGACGATTTTCTCGCTCAACAAACTTAAAGTTTGTCTGCCTGCAAGCGCCCAGATGCGTCCGAAAATTAGGCAAATTCGCGGAAGTTCACTGCCGTCCACAGTGACACAAATCCCTCTTTTCGTGCAGTGAATGGTGTCAAAAGCACGCTTTAAATGAAGAAATACAGCAGCTACAAAGCCACCCTGATCCAACAAGCTCTTTAAGTTTTCTGGGAAATAACAGGGAGCTGTCTCTGATTAATGAAATTTCCTAAATCCAAACTGCATTGGATGAAGAGTGGCATGGCCATTATTTCAGTGTTCAGTCAGTTCTGTGGTAACCCATTTCTCCGCTACTTTGGAAATTCTAGGAAAAATACTTATGGGTCGATAGATTTTGTCAGCCTTAAAGACGGGGCTGACCCGAGCAATCTTCCATGTCGATGGTACCGTTCCTTGTTTTATGGATAGATTTACAAGATGTGCAACTGGGTCAGCAAGAGCTTGTTTATTGGTCTTTAAAAGGTCACTAGTAAGTCCATATTAGCTTTTAATTACCATTTGCCCCATTTATGGCCTCAATATAGAATCTGCTTTCACCTTACGGGTCATCCTTAAGACTTTATCTCTATTTTTCATTTATTTTATAATTTCATTGTTCAACCAGAACAGATTATTTCTATGTTGCTTGGACTTACCTTTTTTTTTTTTTTGTGAAGTGCGTTATAATATCATTGACTTTTTTAATAAAGTTATCTGAGCTAGCCTCAATGTCGTTATTTTCCAGAATATTAGACCTTCTAGATTTTGGATTTCCTCATTCAGGAAGTGTTGCTGGCTTTTGGGTATGAAGTAAAACTGGTGACCTCTGGTGGGTTTTTTGTGTCAAATTGTACTCATCCATCAGCTGTTTAATTTTTTTTCCTGACTTGATGTTCCAGTTGATGTTAAAATCAGCGAGTAGGATGATTTCCTTTTTCGAGTTGCAGTGATTTAAGATTGTCTGAAGATGATCATAAAACACATCCTTTGCTGAGGTGGATCCACACAAATCGCAGTAAAAGACATTGCAGAGCAGAGTGATGCATTTAGACCAATACACTCAGCATTAATGTCTTTAGGCCACATTATTAGTTCACGTTGAAATAGGACTGGGTGATTAATCGAGTTTTACGATTTCTCGAGATGTTTTATGAGATCGAGAAAGATTTTGACATATCGAATTTCTCGAGTTAATGCTGTAGAACCTAAATGAACAAGATTTCGCCACTCTGATTTTCCTTCTGTGCTGTGGAGCTGTCCGCTCCCAGTGTTTCCCACACATATACTAATTCGTGGCGGTGCGCCACAGATTCAACACCGGCTGCCACATATGGCGTTTCGTTATTATTATTTTTTTAATGCTATTTAAAAAAAATACTCGTATTCGTTAAGCTGCATGCATTTCCTTTCCCTGCTCTGCCTCCGTCTCTCTGTCCCTCGCGTCTCTCGCATAGCCTACACACACACACAGCCCCTCCCCTCCGTGCTTCCCTGGAAGCTTGCTAGCTCAGCGTCGCGTTAGATTAGCTCTAAAGCTCTGGCTCAACCGAAAGACGGCTGGAGAAATTCACGAAAGGTTGGTATCACGTGCACCTTTATAAAATCACACATTAAAAAGTCCTATAAAAATAGTTTATATTTTGAATACAATGTTGTCCCGTCCCGTCCCATAGCAAACACGCGATTACGCCTTCTTTATAAAGTTAACTAGTCGCAAGTTTGTCGTAAAAAAAAAAAAAAAAAAAAATTTGTAGTTGGGTTGTCGAAGGTCAAAACACTAGCAGCTGTGAATCAAATAAAGTAGTTTTTTAACACTCTTACACTGAATGTTTGCTGCTTCAATCCACCACACACTGCGCTCCACTATATAACTGTCTACCCTCAGATTTTATGTTTATAATTACAATAAGGCAATATATTTCTTCCTTGGTTTGATAATGTTAAAAATGGTGCACAAGCACTTTGTTACTAGTACCTACCTCTAGGCACTTGGCTGCCTACCTGTTTGCACTTCAATAAAAAAAAACTTTGCTGAATTTGGTGCGATTTTTTTTTTTTTTTTTTTTTTTTATATTATTTTTTCCTGCATAGATATCGAGATATATATCGTATATCGAGATACAGCAAACACTAATCGAGATTATTGTTTTTCTCAAAATCGCCCAGCCCTACGTTGAAACTTCTCTCTGACATAGATTAATACTCCCCCACCTCGCCCTGCTTCTCTAGCCTTTCTAAATACATTATATCCTGGAATGCTGGTAGCTGCTGTAGATGATGATGAATGTGTCAACCAACTTTCAGATATTCCAAGTATATCAATATTAGAGTCACTTAATAAATGTTCCATTAGCTCAGTTTGTGTTTTTCCTGGTTAAAAACAGCAAAGTGTTTCCTGGTTTCATCTCCTCTCTCTGAGCTGCAGATCCAGATGTGCTCAGACTCAACATGTGCTGCAGGCTGAATGATCTGCTGGAAGAAAATCAGCGGGCAGATTGTTGTGGTGGGACGTTTTCTGGCTCTCAGTCTGCAGATTTGAGAGGTTCAGGAGCTAATCTTCATTATTTGTGTTTAAAGTCTCTGGGTTACATGAATTGAACCTGGTGGTGGTAATATTCTGGGTCTTTAATGGTTAGATGACAGGTTTGTAGAGTTGTTTTATCAAAGAGAAACAAAGGTTGAGTTCAAACGGACTGTGTTTCCCTGATGGCTGTTGAGCTGAATGGCTGCAGACCTCTGAGTTGTAAGCTGGAACAGAAGGTTAGTGTAAAGAATGTCATGTATTACCACCACTGTTACTTTTATTCCTTTAAACCAGTGGTCATCAACCTTTTTCAGCCCAACCTCAACATGGTGTTTAAGTGAACAACTTGGACAAGACTCTGGTTCCTTCCATCATTTAGAAATATTGTAGCTCAAGTTCCTTTTCAGAGTTTCATTATGACAAAAATAATTAGTAAAAGAGCAAAAAGCTGAATGTGTGCAGAACACATCAGAGCACAGTGCTGATAGCTGAGGGCACTTATAAACGCACCCTCAGCGTTCACGTTTGATCTGTGATATTGAGACCTGTGTGGCTCGGCCTGTCCAGGTCCAGTTAGAATATGTTGGTTAGCGTAGGTTAGCGTAGAGAAATCTTTTGTGTGAACTTCAAAAGGATCTAAGTGTTCTTCCTCTCTGTCATTGCAGAAACATGGAGCCCAAGAGGGATCCAGATGGCACTGCTGTAAGGACTGTGGGAAAGTTATCAAACGATCAAATCTGAGGTATCATCAGAAGCTTCATACTGGAGAGAAGCCATACAGCTGTGACCAGTGTGGGGCAGCTTTCACTGCATTAGCTAATCTAAAGACACACCAACGTATTCACTCAGGAGAGAAGCCGTTCAGCTGTGGTCAATGTGGGGCAGCTTTCACTACATTAGGTAGTCTAAAGACACACCAACATATTCATACAGGAGATAAGCCTTACAGCTGTGACCAGTGTGGGGCAGCTTTCACTGCATTAGCTAATCTAAAGACACACCAACGTATTCACTCAGGAGAGAAACCTTTCAGCTGTGGTCAGTGTGGGGCAGCTTTCACTAGATTAGGTAGTCTAAAGAGACACCAACGTATTCACACAGGAGAGAAGCCTTTCAGCTGTGGTCAGTGTGGGGCCGCTTTCACTCAATTAGGTAGTCTAAAGACGCACCAACGTATTCACACAGGAGAGAAGCCTTACAGCTGTGGTCAGTGTGGGGCAGCTTTCACTAGATTAGGTAGTCTAAAGACGCACCAACGTATTCACACAGGAGAGAAGCCTTACAGCTGTGGCCAGTGTGGGGCAGCTTTCACTATATTATCTTATCGAAAGACACACCAACGTATTCACACAGGAGAGAAACCTTTCATCTGTGGTCACTGTGGGGCAGCTTTCACTACATTAAGTAGTCTAAAGAAACACCAACGTAGTCACACAGGAGATAAATGATTGGCTTAAATCAACAACAATTTTTACGGCAGATAAGCAAACATTCACCTGAGAGCAGCAACAGGAACTACCAATCAGAAGCCTTGCATTTGTTCAGATTAAAAATCTTCTTTGTGGATTACCACCTTCTCTTGTTAGGACTTTAGTACTGAATGTTCTGTGGGGAGCACATGTTTGAAGAACGATTGAAAGTGCTTTATAATTGGTTGGGATTGCTTTAACTGGGGACGGATCTCCCGACGTTCAAGACAAACATGGCATAAATTGTGATTTGATGGACAGAACAAAATGCAGTCTGTTTGAAAGTAGAAACATGTTTATTCTGTTATACTGAACATATTTGTTTTGTTTAAAGTTAAGATCCACAAAGTAGCTTTGCACCAGCTTTGTTTATTTATGTAAACATCTGAAGAAGCAATATTTCATTTCAGTTTGATGTGAAGTCGAGCTTTACACTCGTCTGTATTTCATTGTTCTGCAGTTCATTAAAGGTCAGATGTTAACTTCTCTCATGCTTTTCCTGTTCTTGCTACACTGATATTTTTTGAAGAAAATGTGTGTTTGGTTACGAGGGAAAGTTGACCCTTATCATCTTCCCCAAAGACCCAGAAATCTTTAACGCAGTCTGAAAAAGGTTTGGAGTTGTTCCCTGTACTTCCCAGATAGCTGTATGATGCTCATGACTGAAGCTGAAAGTTAAGGCTGTTCCAACACTAAAAGGGCACGAGGATCAACTTCAAGCTGTGAAACTCTTTCAAATGTCTGTTGTGTTGGAAGATGTGTGAACGCATTTTAGTCCAAACGTCATGGCTGCACTGAGGGAAAAATGTACCTTTTTTTTCTACATGCTGGGGTACAATAGACAGTCTGTGTTAGGCTACTTCAGTATAAGGGTACAAAACTATACCTTCTGAGGGTACTGCCCCAGTGACAAGCCATCATACCCCTAAATGTACAATTCTGTATTTTATTTTCTGAGAGTGTATTTTTAAACTGTTTTTTTTAAGTCTTAGATTGTTTTTAAAGTGTTTAGAATTGTATAAACATTTGTATTGCTTTATTATGTCTTGCTACTGGATGCTTGAATTTCCTTCGGGATCAATAAAGTATCCATCCATCCATCTATCCATCCATGCAGCCATTGCGCTCGTATGCTCGATGCTCTATACAAGATGGCGGATCTTCAACTAATGTAGTGGGTAGGGACTCGACAGGTAAATGCAAATTCCCCTGTTGTGACGTCACAATAGGGGAACCATCCAAATGGCTCACAGCAGCATTTTTTTCTTGACACCAAAGTCTTTCTACTGACCTACAGAAAATGGATGGATGGTTTTTTTCAAATATGAAGACAAACACTTAGCCTGGGAATTCCCATGCTGCTTTGCGCTCGATTTCATTCTCACTGCAAAGTCAGCCTGGAAACCACCGCCCTTATTTTTGCCAGAGTTTGGGAACCAATCATAGAACGGGGGGGGGGGGCAGCAAGACGATGACGACGTCTATGCGCTACACCGAAGCTTGTAGAGTGTTAATCCAACATGACAGCGGACACAACGTTATCGTTCGATGCAGCCTTAGAAAGTGTTTCGGAGTAGATTCACCCTAGGGTCATTTGAACCGTGACATCCAGCCAAGTAGCCCACCCAAAGTTTTTCCGATATTGGCTGAACATCAGCCGAGTTACTGAGTTATCCCGAATACCTTAGTACAAGGTATCTCTGGCAGTATCTCCAAAATTACCACACTAAAATCACATGCCATGACACCAAACTTCTACAGTAGTACAAATATGGTCTGTACTCACAAAACGATGCATTTGGAAGTTTGTACATAGTCCAGGAGTTTATTATTATCAACACAAGCCTGATAGCTTTTCTGCTGCTAAAGCTGCGTCGACGTCACTTCCTTGATCTGGGAGCTTCAATGTAAGATGAGGGTTGATCTACTACTGTAGACAACAAAGCAAGGCTGCTCAATTTCTCCATTATTAAAATAAATTCACAACTCTACAACATAAAAATTAATGTAGAATATAGCATATAGGCCTACTTTGTTGTCAATTTAAGTAGCTTAGAGTGCAAGTTTACTTTTATTTTACTTTTTTTTTCTTCTTCCTCGTCGAATTTCTGTCGTCATCTGGTATAAGTGATACAATTGGCTATGAATCGCGCGCAAAGCAGCATGGGAAGAACCAGACGTCATTTGATAGACATTTGTAGCGCCCAATAAACGGCTCTAGGCATTCGTAAACCACGCCTCAAATACGAGAAAATGCACACCTAGTTCCCAGACCATCATCTCATCGAGATTGTGGACGCGTCAGCCAGGCTAACAAACACCCGCAAAAAGTGAGTTTTGCATAATATGTCCCCTTTAAGGCTTGTTTTACATTTTCCATGATGATATTTTATAATGAAATGTTTGGTTTAAATCTGTTTTTTTTTTGCACAACTGACACATTTATTTTGTAATTTACTTTGGTTTTAACCAGAAAAAAAGTGATCAAATTCATATTTTAATCAATTTATTCATATTTTACAATAGTTTTCTTGCTTGAAGCCCAATAAACAGGGTTACAGATGTTTGTTTCACATGTATTCAGTTCACATGAGATATACAGAATAATTAGGTCTTCTACAGAAAAGAAGAATTGATCCCGGCTCATCAGTCAAAGCATCTACAGCCACATATTTCCCTCCAAGTCATTTAAAGCTTCTTTAAAATAATTTATTCAGCCCAGCTTTGCCATTCAGCTCATTTTCCATCTGACACCAGAGAGAACAGACAGACTGAAGGACATCTTCTACAGATGGAGTGTTTGGGACAACAGGAGGAACAGACAGTAATATCATGCTCTGTTGGAGGATGTAGATCTGAAGGTAAGCTGGACCACTGGCATGATTCAGTATGAAGGAGGACGAGGTAGGGGCACCCTCTACCATTCAAAACGCTGATAAATGTGTCTCTGCCGCTCCAAAAAAGAAAAAGGTTGATAAAACACATCCTCAATGAAGTGATCAATGCACTTTATTGGTCAATATTTACCGAAAATTGCATGGTAAAAGTTAAAGTTGTAGTTTTTGTGCTCCGTCCCGCTGAGACCCGTTCAAACTGACTGACAGCGCTGTGACGTTTGGAACTACGGAGGCTCACATGGACCACCTGACAGCCCTTGCGGCGACATCAAACCGTGTCGCAACTCTGTATTACTCTATAGGCAATTTTACGCGACAAACCCTGGGCGGCGCCATTACCCTCCACAAATGCACTTCATTTCCGCCGGAAGTAGATTGCACAGCGTTTGCCAATGTAAACAGATGATGCTAGCTTTGACAGCCCACTCGCAGATCGTATAGCTAATAATGTCCTTACAATGGGAACAGAGTTTAAATACGTTAACTGGAGATGGAGTTACTATCCCCCACCCGAATTCGGTGCAGGACTGGGAGGATAACGTGACGACGTGGCCCAACATAACAAACAAAACTGAGCACCGAGAAATAGAAGTACCCTACGACCAAGGCTTTGTTCAGGAGCATATCACAAGGCTGCGTACATTTTACTTTTCCCACATGCTCCCGAAAATCGTTGATGATTTTGTTGAGGGAAGGTTACAGCTCTGCAGTAAATATCTCAGCATTTTAAAACCAAAATAAACTGCCCTTTGTAGGTGCCCAAGGGTGCCAACAGATGTCTCTTGTTTACATAATGTAATATAATGTTGAATATATTGTTGTACAAAATTGAAAATAAAGGTTGATGTAATTTAATTTCATTATTGCACTGAACTACGATCATGAGTGCCCTATCTTCTTTAGAGTGTTACAATTTCTTTTTAACACAGTTCATTCACAGTAAACTCATACTTTACATTAATAACACTGGATTAATTCATTGTTTTGAGGAAATGAAACAAATGGCTTCAACTAGAAAGATCATGTATTTAATCCTAACAGGTATTAAAAAGTGAAATACAAAACAACCCCACACAATTACTTCACTATAATAATAATTTACAATATTAACTGTTAAACATATACTAACAGGGACACAAGGCAAGATTCTAAACCTCGTGAGGCATTCTGATCAGTGGACTTCTCAGGTTAAGCTAGCAAAACAAACCGGAGCCCGCCAGAACGGAAGTGGAAAGCATCGACGGGAGGAGTTTAGGAAGTAGAGCGGAAACGGGTCAAAAACTTGCCTATAGCTACATCAAATATTCTGATATTTTTGCTCTGGATCTTCTAACAAATGTAAATGAGCAAAATAATAAAATGACGCAATCCTTAAAACCACCTAGGAATCAATTAACTATGATGTCAGAATTCAATACAGTTGACCAAAAAACCATAGAGGAAACAGTCCAGCATCTTAAACCATCGACATCCTGTCTTGACACAAGGCCATCTGACTTCTTTAAAACTATTGTAAGCTCTGTCCAAACAGATTTGCAGCAAATAATAAACTGCTGACTTCAATCAGGCACGTTTCCTAAACCCTTAAAAGTAGCTGCCATCAAGCCACTCCTAAAAAAGACAACATTGGATGCTTCCATTTTAACCAACTACAGACCCATCTCAAATCTTCCTTTTATAGCCAAGATTGTTGAGAAAGTGGTTTTTAATCAACTCAGTAACTTCTTGAACTCCAGTGGACTCCTTGACAAATTTCAGTCAGGCTTCCGACCTCACCACAGTACAGAAACGGCTCTTATTAGAGTGTTAAAGGTAGGGTAGGAGATCCTGGATTTTGAGTCCAGCGAAGCTGCATTTTGAAAATACACAGGTAAAAAGTCCCAACCCTTTTCTTCACTTTCCCCCCGAAGGCACACCTCAATGTGATAAAGATTATTCCCATAAGAGGAGAACTGCTTTTCTACATGACTGAGAACAGGCTAATGTGTGTAACATCTGAAATAAAACTGTAGAAAAAGGAGACACCTGATAGAGGACATTTAGAGGCATTCCTTTTTAAATGTTTGGTGAGCTGATCTGTCAGTGTTAAAGAAGCAGAAATGAGAAACTCCTCTGAAGTTGATCAGAAATTGAGGTTTTACGGAGCACCAAAGAAAAATGTTTCATCGATATCAAACGTCAAACTTAAAGGTGGGGTAGGGTAGTTTACATATTGCTTGAAATACTCTTTACACCCCCATTGCAACCAATTAATTAAAAGTTTTGACACAAATATGAAAAGTTTTAGTGGCCTCTAGAACGTATAATCTAGGAAAAACACTATCCAATCATTGTGAACGGACCGTTCACAATGATTGGATAGTGATGCCGTCTATCAAACTGCAATCTGCTCCTCCCTCCCCCTCCTTCCCCCCGTGCGCGTACCCTGCTCCGTGAATGAATTACGCGTCCAGAAGCTTGGCAGGAAGCTAAACTAGAGCCAGCTTGGCTAGCACCTAGCATTATTAAACATATAGTTATCATATACTAAATACTAAATACTAAATACGGCAACGATCGATGCTTGCTGTCGTGCACGTTCATGTACTCTAGAGGCGTGCCTTCGGGGGGAAAGTGAAGAAAAGGGTTGGGACTTTTTACCTGTGTATTTTCAAAATGCAGCTTCGCTGGACTCAAAATCCAGGATCTCCTACCCTACCTTTAACACTCTAATAAGAGCTGTTTCTGTACTGTGGTGAGGTCGGAAGCCTGACTGAAATTTGTCAAGGAGTTCACTGGAGTTCAAGAAGTTACTAAGTTGATTAAAAACCACTTTCTCAACAATCTTGGCTATAAAAGGAAGATTTGAGATGGGTCTGTAGTTGGTTAAAATGGAAGCATCCAATGTTGTCTTTTTTAGGAGTGGCTTGATGGCAGCTACTTTTAAGGGTTTAGGAAACGTGCCTGATTGAAGTCAGCAGTTTATTATTTGCTGCAAATCTGTTTGGACAGAGCTTACAATAGTTTTAAAGAAGTCAGATGGCCTTGTGTCAAGACAGGATGTCGATGGTTTAAGATGCTGGACTGTTTCTTCTATGGTTTTTTGGTCAACTGTATTGAATTCTGACATCATAGTTAATTGATTCCTAGGTGGTTTTAAGGATTGCGTCATTTTATTATTTTGCTCATTTATGTTGATATTTAGCCTTATAGATTTAATTTTTTCATTGAAAAAACAAGCAAATTCATTGCATTTTTCTGTGGAACAGAGTTCTGAAACTATCTGTTTTGGGGGGGTTGTCAGCTTATTAACCATAGCAAACAGAGCACGAGTGTTGTTGATGTTCTTATTAATCATTTCAGATAAGTGTTGCTGTCTAGCCCGGAGTAACCCGTGGTTAAAATTACAAAGACTTTGTTTGTAGAGGTCATGGTGAATTTGAAGTTTAGTTTTTCTCTGTTTTCCTGCATTCTGTATTCAAGGCCTTTACCATCATAGTGTTCCTCCATGGTGTTCGCTTTCTGCTCAAGATCATCTTATTTTTAACAGGTGCAACAGTATCCATGACATTTGAGATTTTCAAGTTAAAGTTATCTAAGAGTTCATCAACTGTCTCTGCACTCGCAGTTGATGACATAGCTATAACTTCCATAAACTTAGCACTGGTATTCTCATTTATGTACCTTTTTCTAACAGACACACGGGTTAACTGAATGTTTGGAGTTAACTGTAAGTCAGAGAACACACAGAAATGATCAGAGAGCGCCAAGTCCTTGATATCAACAGAAGAAATGTCAACACCTTTAGAGATAACCAGATCCAGTGTGTGGCCTCGAGTATGTGTGGGCCCATTCACATGTTGAAGGAGGCCAAAAGTGTCAAGTAGAGAGCAGAGTTCTTTGGCATTAGTGTCCATGTTATTGTCCATGTGAATGTTAAAATCCCCAGTTATGATAAAAAAGTTATAGTCAGTGCAGATAACTGACAAGTATAGTAAGATAACTTTTGGATCCCCCTTACTAAAAAACAGAGATATTCAAAAGAGCTAAAATCACCAAGTAAAATTTCTCTGCACTGAAAGACTGATTTAAAAATGGCGGCAACTCCCCCGCCCTTCTTACCACTTCGACACTTATTGATAAAACTGAAATTTGTTGGTGCTGCCTCATTGAGAATGGTATCACAGCTACATTCAGTCAGCCATGTTTCACTAAGAAATAAAAAGTATAGATTATAGGTCATGATCATGTCATTTACTAAGAGGGATTTGTTGGCTAGTGATCTGATATTGAGAAGGGCTAATCTCGTGGAGACAACAGGTGATACTGGTGTGTTTCGGGGTTGACACACTATATTCAATAGATTGGTAGATTTAACCGAACCTTTTTTATTTCTCACCACTTTGACCACTTTTCTGTTACCTGTCATCACAGGGATTGAAAAGGCTGTCTGAACTCCATAGGGCCCTGACTTTATCTGGGGAAGAGCATTCTTGATATCAGTATTACAGCCTGGACCCGGCACATATCAGTCAGACTCACAGATATGATGATTCAGAGGAGGTGGGGGAGCTTGGTGACTTTTGTTTGAGGGTTGTTTCCAACGTGATGGACGTGGTGGAATGGGAGGGGCTGGATGAGGTGGGATGTTAGGGGGGAAGAATATGGGATTTTGGCGTGGTGTCAATTGTATTCCAATATTGAGAAAGCTCTTCATCCTGTCCGGGAAATCCAGAAGTGAGGAGTCCAGACTGAGTGGAGAGAGCTGGGGGCTGGGTGGGGTCCGGGGGGGCGAAGGCTGGGGCTTTCCCAATGGGGCTGGGGGAGACTCCGCATGTTGGACTGCCGGGGCTGGTGAAGACTCCGCTTGTTGAGCTGTTGGGGCTGGTGAAGACTCCTTATCTTGGGGTGAGGATGATGACGTTGCAGGTTCTTTCTGGATCTGCTGTCCTCCATGGTCAGTCCTTGTCTCAGCGCCCTCACCAGAGCATAGTCCTATCTGTCGTTTTGGATCGTTTTGTCCTGTCTCGTCCTTGATAGGGGCTGCTGGTGTGTGACGTAGAGAGTAAAAAATGTTGGAGCTTAGCAACTGTACTCCTGACTTTTTGGGGTGAAATCCATCTGCCTTAAAGAGGTGCCTGCGTCCCCAAAAGATGTTGAAATTGTCAATAAAGTTCATTGAATGAGCAGCACACATGTCTTTGAGCCATCTGTTTAGCATCATCAGTCTGCTGAATCTCTCATCTCCTTTCCAAACTGTTGGTAGAGGTCCACTGAAAAACACCTCTGTACTTGTGCATCGAACTTAGTTTACCAGGTCCATAAAGTCTTGTTTTAATACCTCCGATTGTTGCTTCACAACATCAAGGGCTCCTGTGTGTATGATGAGAGATTTCAGTGTCGGATGCTCAGCAACAATGTCCAGGATCTTGTTTCAGATATCAGACACCATGTCGTTACTAAAACAGAGTATTTTGGTCTTTTTCTTGCTGCAAAAACGTTTTATCTCATTCACAGCTCCGTCACCCACTATCAGAGTTTGAGGCCCAGTGGTTAGCTCTTTCTGTGGCCTTGTAGCATATAATTTAGCCTCATACCTTTCTCCGGTTTTGGGATTTGAGCGTTCTTTTGGAGAGTCAGGATTTTGAGAAAGTGGAGCAAATCTGTTCTCTAGCAGAATTCCTGTGTCTTGTGGCAATTTGCTCCTGGTTTTGGTGGTGGTCTCGGTCCATCGTTGCTTTTTCTTAGGTATCGGGGTAGCGACATTCCTGTGTGATAGTGCAGGCCACTCGGAGTCATTGTGGGTCTCCAGGTGTTGGGTTCTGCCTGATAACCGTCTTCCCACATCTGAGGGAGGCGATTTGTAGTGTTTTGGCTTAGCACCAAGGGATGAATCACAGTCTGAGTGTAGCCCACCTGGTGTGTGCTTCACTCTGCAGGTTTATCTATGATCTAAGCTCTAACCTAATGATGCACTTTTCTGTTTTCCCTGCATTCTTTTTAAAAGTGACAAATGTGAATTAACATGGACACAGTCACAAACTTTAAAATGCTTCTTTAAAGACCCATTAAGGTTACAGTTCAAAATATTTGTAGCTTTCTGATCAAATTCAGAAAAAAAATGTAATAATATACTCTGACACCCACTGTGTGCAATATCCCATAAATCTCATCTGAGTCAGTGGAACACGATCAACTATTTTACGTTTTCTTTCAGGTACGAACAGAATTTACGAGTGATCCAGAGCTGTCGTAGGAGATTCGTAAAATAGTCCGCTGTTATTCAGATCAAGTTTGCTTGACTAATGGATTCTATATTTAATTACTTTGAAGCAAACATAGATAAATATATACATTTACACCATAATGATGCTGAAATTATTCTGTTTGACTTAAATTATGCACTAATCGAAGGTTAATTTGACTCTATATATAACAAGGTCAATGGGGAGCGTAACCAGCGGCTGATTTTCTACTTTCGGACTAATGGCTGACATCGCGATTCAGATTCCCAAGGACTGTGCTGCTGCAAATAAGCAGCTTGCTAGAGCCACAACTCCAGAGAGAAACACGCCGATCAAACCCAATTCCACCCCACGTCCAGGTCCTCACCACCCTTAGATTTTTGGCCACTGGAACCTTTCAGAGGGAGATTGGAGACAGATCGTGTCCCAGTCCTCTGTGAGTCGTGCGCTCCCCTTGGTCATCAAAGCTCTCATCAGTTTATCACCCATGATACATCAAATTCCCATACACCGCTGTCCAACAAGTACAAATTTAAGCTGGGCATACACTGTGCGATTTTTTTCAATCGCGTGATTCAGCTGCTGCTCATACTGTTCGAGTGAATCGCAAGGGTTAAAACGTCACAGCTCACGATTCCTGTTCTCACACTGTACGACCCGATGGTCTGATGCGATCTGGCTGCTCACAAGACACGACACGTCGGACTCGGTCGCCGGTCGCTGCCATGCTGTTCTGTTGTCTTTTTCTTCTTCTGTTGACAATTTTCTCTTCCGTGCCTTTGTTTGCGCATGCGTAGTGTGACAGGATGAGGTAAATCGGCTCGTCCAGCTGCTTCAACTGTGCGAGAGCCTCACGAGGAGCGACCAGGATTTCAAACAAGTTTGATTTTCATCCGATCGATCGGGAGGTGGTCGGGAGGGCTTAATCGTTTGTCGTTACCCCATGTATACTACACGGTGCGAGACGCACAATTGAGCCAAAACTCGGCCCGATCTCCAAAATAGTCGCACGAGTGAAAATCGTGTCTAAATCGGGCCAAAAATCGCACAGTGTATGCCCAGCTTAAGAGGGACTTTCATCTCGTGGCTGGACTGCCAATCATAATTGGAGCAATAGACTGCACACATATACACATCAAAACACCTGTGCCCCTGTCATGGAGCGCACTGAGCTGAAGGCCAGGTGAGTGTGTCTCCATACAGTGGGGGGCAAACTGCACTATGGCCCAGAGAAGGTGTGGTGGATGCTCTTACCACCACCACATCGTGTGCTGCAAATTGAGATCAGCTGGAAGAGGAGGCCTGGAATATGCCACTCTTTCTAAAAGACTGGGGAGGGGAACTTTCTTTGTTAACTTTGGCCTTAGTTTCTTAATTTTGTCACTTTAACATTCACTTATTATTTGTGCTAAGTTAAAGTTAGTTTTGCTTTATTTGTTTTATATTTTGCTGTAGGTAATTTTGTAACTTTTCCCCTTTATTATGCTCCCTCATGTTTATTTGTTTATTTGTTTATTTAAAAGGATCCCCATTAGCTGACGCCAAAACGACAGCTAGTCTTCCTGGGGTCCAGACAAAACATACAAAGCACAAAAACAGCAATACCGAAAGTATACATTAAAATACAAACAATAAAATAATGAAAAACAACATGCGCTTCATTTATGCCCTAACATAACCTTGCTATATTACATCATCAAGATGAGAACAAATATATTTTTAGTCTCTTTTTAAAGACAATTTTCCCTTTGATTTCACGAACCACCACTGGAAGATTATTCCATAGCACAGCTGACCGATAGAAAACAGTCCTCTTCATGGATTCAGACTTAGGCAGTTGTAAAGTGATCTGTCCACTACTTGCCCCTCTAGTATAATGTGAGTGTGTATTTGAGCAATAAATTATGTTATCATGAAGAAATTTAGGAGTGTGAGTATTTATAATTCTGTGAAAGTATATTAATATATTAGCCGATAGTCTATGCTTGACCATCTGCCAAGCAAGACGTTCATGCATCACTGCAACACTAGTTCTTGATGAACAACCAAGAACCAGTCTTGCAGCCTTGTTTTGAGCCACCTGTAGTTTACTAAGAAGACAATTTGATGCAGCAGACCATACAACTGAACAGTAATCTAAATGACATAAAACCAATGTACGAACAACACGACTAAACAACTGTGAATTGACGAATGGAGCACATTTACGCGTTATGGCAACAGCTCTGCCCATTTTGGCAACCACTTTATTGATGTGATCAGACCATGACAATGTGCAATCAAGCCAAAGTCCGAGAAGCTTCACCCTTTTTACTTGCTGTATAGTCTTACCATTTACTTGTATATTCAATTTAGGATTATGTGATAATCTATACTTGGAACCAAATATTATACTCGTTGTTTTTGATATATTTAAAATAAGTTTATTAGTTTTGATCCAGTTATATAATTTGCTGATCTCACAAGACAGAACCTGATTAAGTTCTGAATATGTAGGGGCTGCATAATAAAGAGTAGAATCATCAGCAAACATAGTCAATGCAGCCTTGCTGAGTACATATGGCATATCATTAGTAAAGATTGAATATAAAAGAGGTCCGAGGCAGCTTCCTTGAGGAACCCCACAGTCCAAGGATTTACTACTAGATAATGCACCATTAAAATAAACTCTCTGTGACCTCTCAGACAGATAGCTTGTAAACCACTTGGTTGCAGAGGAAGTAAAACCATAACTAATAAGTTTGGAAATCAAAATGTCATGGTCGATCATATCAAAGGCAGCACTGAAGTCAAGTAATATTGTACCCACAAGCATTGAATTATCAATTGATGATAACCAGCTATCCGACATTTGTGTCATTGCAGTACAGGTGGAATGACCAGACCTATAAGCATGTTGAAACTTAGTGGTTAAATCCTTGTGAGAAAAATAATCTTGCACTTGCTCAAATACAATCTTTTCCAATAATTTACTCAAAATAGGCAAAATGCTAATAGGCCTACTATTTGAACCACAGAAAGTTAATTTTGTATCCTTGGATAAAGGAATGATCTTGCCCTCCTTCCAAAGTTTTGGGTACACACCACTTATCATACATCTGTTGAATATGTGACAGATTGGTTTAGAAACATGTACGGCTGATAATTTCAACAGCTTACTATCCAAGTTGTCTGTGCCAGCAGACCCACCAACCGTCAAAGATTTCATCAACATTTCCACCTTCGCATTATTAACCTGATAAAATTTAAAATTACACAGTTTATCCTTCATAATAAATTTTTTTATCAGCTCATCAGAGTTGGAACCAACGGTATAATCCATTTTCTCTCTTAGTTTAGAAACCTTGTTAACAAAAAAATCATTGAAATAATTTGCGATCTGCGATGGCTTAGTTAAATAAACTCCATTCGATTCAACAAAAGAAGTACAGGTAGATTTTTTCCCCATGATTTCATTGAGTACATTCCACAATCTCTTGCTGTCTGTACCACTATCAGAGATTCTTTTTTGAAAATATAGTTTCTTTTTCACTCTGTTTACTTTAGTCACATGATTCCTTAAAGTACAGTAAAGTGATCTGTCTTCAGGAGAGCCAGAATGACATGCAAACTTTTTAGCCAGGTCCCTTTGAGTCATCAATCTCTTTAATTCAGCATCAACCCAAGGAGCGCTTTTGGCTTTAACTGTAAATTTCTTTAACGGGGCATGATTATTAACAACTCTCATAAAAAGATCCATAAATAAATTAAGGGAGGTATCAACATCATCAGTAGCACATACCAAATCCCATTTAATATTATTCAGTTCATTTAGAAACCTCTCCTCATTAAGTTCTTTTCAAAATAATTTTAGGACAGGCCTTAGGTAGCTTTGTTCTCCTGGAGACAGCAACACAGTTGTGGTCACTAAAGCCAACTGTTACAGAAACGGGTGTTGAACACCTATCAGGATTGTTAGTGTAAATATGATCTATACATTTTGAAGTTGAAAATCCTGTACTATTACTAGAAGTTCTTGTGGGTTGATTCATTAATTGAGATAAACCACAGGTGTCAGTCATAGATTTAAACTTATTCTTCAGAGGACAATTTTTAGAAAGCCAATCAATATTTAGATCACCCAACCAATATAGCTCTCTGTTTTCCTCAGTCACTTTGTCCAGCATATTACATAAACCATTTAGATACTCTATCCTGGCACTAGGCGGCCTATAACAACAGCCCAGAACTATTGGTTTTAAATATGGCAGTTGTACCTGTAACCATAATACTTCAACATCATCAACCATTAAGTCATGTCTTACTTTCACAGGAAAATGATCACGTATGTAAATTGCCACGCCACCTCCAAACCTGTTTCTATCATGTCTATATATTGAAAAGCCCCCTATAGCAACCTCTGAATTGGCTATGAGACTATCCAGATGGGTTTCAGAGATCATAAGTATGTCTATTTTATTTAATAGCAAAAATAGAGAAAGGTCATGAATTTTATTCCTTAGACTACATATATTAATATGTGCAAGGATTAAACCTTTAGGTTGTTTATTAATACTGGTCATCTTAGTTGATGGTAAATAAATAAATGCATAAATCAAAGATTATCATAATATGTATAATCAATTTTAGCATCTTGTACCTTAAGTTGTTTTGTCATTATCAAATAGACTAGGTCAGACTTCTTAGTCCAGCACACAGACATGCATGTACACAAGTACTACACTCAGAAAAACATAAAAAATAAAATTGAACTTTAAAGCTCATTAGGCCAGTGACTGACTTTGTCCAGCCCTGGGGATAATAATCAGTTTGTCATACTTCAAGCTAGCTTTATCACCACTCTCTCTGGCAGCTTTCAACTTCGGCCACAGCTCTCTCCTCCTCTGTTGCACAGCTTCAGAGAAATCTTCATTAAGATAGATCTTAGTGCCCTTTAATTTCTTGGCAGAAGAAAGAATCAGCTCTCTGTCTTTAATGCGAAGAAGTTTGACAACAATTTTCCTTGGCCTTCCCCCCTCATGGTACTGACCAAGTCTCTGGACACGCTCTATGTCCATATTTGCTCCATCTAAGCCCAAGTCTTTAGAAAGCATTTGTCGTACCTTTTTCTCAGATTCCCCCCAATTCTCTCCTTTCACGTCAGCAATGCATGGCAGATTTGGGTTACTCCGTCCCTATTTAAGCAGCCTTTGGTTCTTTGTTGGCAGGTCAGTTTTTGGTTGTGTTAGTGTTAAATTAGTTGACCTCATTTTAGTTGGGCCCAAATATGTTTTTGTATGATTTAATTGTTACTCATATTTGACTTTTTTGGATTTATTTACTTTTGGAACTATGAAACTGAAATTGTTCCTAATTTTTGAATACCTTTGTCCTTAATTCAGTATGGTCCCTCACAGTTGGTGTCAGAAGTGGGATACCTGAAGGACATTGGTATTTGTTTTTTTTCCCTCAGTAACTGCCTCTTGAGTTTTTTTTCTTTTTTAAGAGGAAAAGTTGCCAAAAAAAAATGCCTGGAAGGGGAAGAGGAGGAGCCAGTTCTGAGCCAGATGAAGGAGATGTTGTTGATGAAAGTGGAGCTGTTGGTGGAGTGTTTGACATGGAAGAGGAAGGTGAGAGTGAAACAACAGTAGCAGACTTGGCTAAGCTTCTCAGAGCCCATATGGGGCAACAGAAGGCCAAGGAGGACTATTGGACCAGAGAAGCTGCTAAGCAAGAGAAGAAATTTGAGGAACTTCAAAAACAGTTCAGCTTGTGGAAAAGGGAGACTCAACCCCAAACCACTTCCCCTGCTCCTCACACCACTTCACCAGTGCGGCCGACACAACCACCAGATCTTGGAGTAGCAGCTTCACCTCAACACAGTCAATTAGGTGAACTTAATGAACATTCACATGTTTCTTATGCACCTAAATTACAAAAACTTAGTGAAGAAGATGATATTGAACATTTTCTCATTACTTTTGAAAGAATGGCTTCTGCCTGCAGGTGGCCAAGAACAGACTGGGCTTTTCACTTAATACCTCTGCTAACAGGCAAAGCTAGAAGCGCTTTTGTGCACATGGATGTTGATTTGTCTATGAATTATGACCAAGTTAAACTGGCTATTTTGCAGAAGTATGATGTTAACAGTGAAACCTACAGGCAAAGATTCCGCTCACTTCAGGTGGAGCCTGAACAAACTCCAAAAGAGCTCTACCTAAGGCTGAAGGAGCTGTATATATTGTTTGCAGCAGTGAGACCGTTACAATTTGCTGTGTCCATGGTGACCAAAGAAAGTATCCGACTGCAGATGTTTATGTCACTGTGAAGGGGCAAACTTACCTGCTTAAGAAGGATGATAGTCAGCCTTCAATGTCCTCTTTTGTTACTTCTCCAAGCATACCCCTGAGAGCGAGTTGTTCACTTCAAACAACTCAAAATTGTAGTTGACAACGTCAGCTATAACGGCCCACATATTAAGAAATGGTCGGGTTTAAAGCGGTCTCGGGCTCATAATTACAGGTAATGTGCCGGGGCGGGCCGGGCTCGGAAAGGGTCGGGTTAGATTTTTTAGGCCCGATTTAAGCTCTATATCAAACCATTTCTTCTTTATTTCGGTGACATTACGAACTACAGGTGACAATAAACAGCACTCGTATTTACTTCCCATTTCTTCGCTTTAGCAGGTCCTGTAGTTCCACTGCTGATACTTCAATCTCAGAACCCCTAAAGTTGTTCTTTTTGCTTCTTGATGCCATTCTCATGACTCAACACTTATCACTTCCTGGCACAGGAGCGAGGAAGCACTGCCTTATATGGTATCATTTTAGGCGTGGCGTATGCAAATTTACTATCCTCGTGCACGTGCACTTAAATACGCACAGGTGGGATTCATCATTTACGCAGGTGGTTTACACACTTTTTCCGAAGATAAGAGCGTTTGTTGAATCTGACGTGGCGTGTTCGTACGAGACCTTCTTACGAAAAAAGTACGAAAAATTTAGAATTAAAAATACGAAAATGTTCTTGCATGAGGCCCAATGATCCTGTTTGAGGAAAGTGTCCCAATATCATCCCAAAGACTGAGGTTCAGATTCTCTCCGTTTCTAAACTGAGGTCTCAGATAACTCAAAAGAGTTCTAAGCAGATATAAAATGATATACGGTAAACACATATATTAAAACATGCCCCTATAGAACTGGAATAACTTTTTTCAGAGTTTTCTTGAAATACTTATTGATTCCATCTTCAAACTTTTCTGTTCGCAAGTCAATCAATCATCAGCATTCGTCTACTCCTTGACTAGTGAAAATAATTTTCACATATAATTAATAGCTAGTGTGGGCCTTAATCCGTGGGTAATCCCCGCTCCAATGCATTAAAGGTTGACCGTTGGCATCAAGACATCACCATGAACGAGTGATTTACGTACTCGGACGACACCCTGCCCGCTCCGAAAGCGTATCCATAATTCCAGCTTTCAACTCATCGATTTATTCCTGCCAGGGCTGAGCGACTAGTCCTTCAAAGAACACTTTACCCTATATAACCCAGCACGGCTGGCTTTCTTCACAAACACATCTCACAAGCTGCTGTTTGCCCAATTTTTATCTCAATTCAAACACTCAGCACCTCTGTGCTCAACAGTTTTCTTTAAATAATTTCAGCAGCCCCCCTACGCAGAGGAAACCATAAGAGACTCACCAGGCAGGTCCAGCATCCTCTCCTGTGTTCTTTTAATTTGGGGAAAAACTCCTAAGAGCCGTCACACTGTACACCCAAACAGCAGACATCTGCCGTTTTTAGGAAAAAAATCTCCTACCTGCCGGCGGTTACGACTGATCTCGGCTGCCGGGGCACAGAGGACTCGCTCCGCGGGGGCTCCAGACACCAAATTCACGAAGTCGGGGTCACCATTATGTTGTGGAGTAAAAGGAGTCGGACGTGCCATGGTCAGCCTCTTATGGGGAATTTATTGAACAGACCGTCACAGAGACGTGCATTTCAGAATGCCCGGGAATTCCCTCTGACCTCAGTTTGTGCCAATCTTTTTTACCCTTCTGTATCATTCGAATGCGTACGTGGCTCAAACCCAATCTCTCTAAGGCGCCTGGCTTTCGCCATTATCGTAAACAAAGCTTATTCTAACCTTCATAACCCGGACAACAGGCACACTGTGTAATTAGGACAAATGTCATGACTCTGCTCTCCCACATGAGTAGGTGTGTTATGTCCTTTTTTTGTCTGTATTTATGTTGGACGAGTGGATGTGAGTTTCTGTATGTGGGTGGGAATGTGTGATTGTGTTTGTGTATGGCTGTTTATCTGTCAGGTTGGGTTCTGGGCTGCCACCTCTCCTGGATCATCTTGGGCCCCTCGTTAAAATGTGGGGCCTGTTTCCCCCCGTCACACCCCCCACCGGTGGTTGGTGCCTCTGCCCGCCGGTGCGTGGGTGGCTCTTGTCTTGGGCTGGGTGCCGGCTTGCCCTGGTGGCTGCTTGCTGGGGCCTGGGTGCCTGGGCTCGGTCGGGCCTCGGCTGGGGGGTGGTGCGCCCTCGGGGCTCGGGTCTCTCTGTCCATGGCCGGATCTGCTCTGGCGTAGCGGGTTGCCAGCGGTGCCTGTGGGCTCATCGCTGCGGCCCCCTGGGGCTTCTGTATCATGGCTGCCGGGTGTCGCCTGGGACTTGCCTCTGCTGCCCTCTTGGGTGGGGTCCGGTTGTCCCTGCGGGGGGCCCCCAGTCTCCGGGCTTGGGGGGCCGCTGGGTGTCTGTGCCTCCGCTCTTCCTCGTGCCGTCCTCATGTCCTGGGGGGTTGGATCTGGGTCCCCACACTCACTACCAAATATTCTTAAGGAGAAACCTGATAGATACATATAGATGCACATACACACAGATATCTAGATTCAGGTGTCTGTCAGATACACCTTCAGTTGGGCTGCGGTGGTCACTAAATACCCTCTTGGCTTTGTGTACTTTCCATTGAAATTATAATTATTATTATATATTGCATATGCTTTTTGTTGTTGTGGATTCTTTGTTTTGTTTTCTCTTTCCGCAGGTCCCAAGGCAGATTTCAAGGGTGTTGACTTGTTTCATCTCTATGCTTTTTTTATTTTCTTTTTCTCCTCCACTTTTATCTCCCTTTTTTTCTCTTCAAACCTTTTCCTCCATCTCTCTTTTCCCCTTTCTCTTTTTTTTTCTTCTTTCTCATCTTTGTATCCATTACAATCGAAATAAACCCAAAGCAATTTCTAATAAAGTTTTATATACCAAGGGGAACATCATGGCGAAAGCCAAAATGCTCCGCTTGTGAAAGCAAACCTGTTGGGCCTTACCTTGACATTAAGATGATAATTCTGAGTGCCACACAGCCGGACAGGACACGTAAAAAAAAGAAAGGAAGAAAAACAGGAAACAAAAATATCACTTTTATTAAAAAATAATGTCTAATCACAAATAATCATCTTCATACTACTACTACTACTAATAATAATCACATTAATCATGTTGGTAAGAACAATGTTGGTATTTTACATTTATTTTATATATATAGCCTATACTATTACTACTACTAATAATAAATTACCTAAATCCTGTCAATTTCCTGCACCTGTTTTAGACATACAAATGTCATGATTAGACGTCCAAATAGTGGACCGAGTTTGCACGTCGTTCTGAGGTCCACAATTTGTCATGGACCAACGGACGCAATACAGACATCATCTCAACGTCCATTCGACGTCTAATGTTTAGCTGTTCCTGCAGTCAGACCACCAACCCTCCAGCTCTACATACAGATACAGATAGTTCCTCTGTTGATCCCAAAGGGAAACAGTTTAGCAGGTTAGCTTCAGCTAACTCTGCTGGAACATTAGCCTCAGATAGAGTTCATCCACTGGGCTCTGATATCCTCTGAGGCTGCTGCTGGATGGAAGATGCATGCTCCTCAGTGCAGCTGACAGCAGAACATTTCCACCAGAAGCTGGTTTCATCCGTCCAGCAGGGTGGATGTGAGTGGGCGGGGCTTAGCAGGGGAGGCGGAGTCAACTTAAGGAGTGACATACTTTAGAAATGAAAATCAGAACGCTCGCTAAATGAGGAACTTTCAAACAAAGGGGAACTAAATAAATACCAGGGTTGTGTTTTTGGGGTTTTTTACACCTGCTGGTGACCTCAGACGCCCTGATATATGCTCCCAGGAACAGGAAGGAGTTTTACACCTCAGACGCCCTGATATATGCTCCCAGGAACAGCAAGGAGTTTTACACTTCAGACGCCCTGATATATGCTCCCAGGAACAGGAAGAAGGGAGTTTTACACTTCAGATGCCCTGATATATGCTCCCAGGAACAGGAAGAAGGGAGTTTTACACCTCAGACGCCCTGATATATGCTCCTAGGAACAGGAAGGAGTTTTACACTTCGGACACCCTGATATATGCTCCCAGGAACAGGAAGAAGGGAGTTTTACACTTCAGATGCCCTGATATATGCTCCCAGGAACAGGAAGAAGGGAGTTTTATACCTCAGACGCCCTGATATATGCTCCTAGGAACAGGAAGAAGGAGTTTTACACCTCAGACGCCCTGATATATGCTCCTAGGAACAGGAAGAAGGAGTTTTACACCTCAGACGCCCTGATATATGCTCCTAGGACTAGGAAGGAGTTTTACACCTCAGACGCCCTGATATATGCTCCCAGGAACAGGAAGAGGGAGTTTTACACTTCATACGCCCTGATATATGCTCCTAGGAACAGGAAGAAGGAGTTTTACACCTCAGACGCCCTGATATATGCTCCTAGGAACAGGAAGGAGTTTTACACTTCAGCCGCCCTGATATATGCTCCTAGGAACAGGAGGAGTTTTACACCTCAGACGCCCTGATATATGCTCCTAGGAACAGGAAGAAGGGAGTTTTATACCTCAGACGCCCTGATATATGCTCCTAGGAACAGGAAGGAGTTTTACACCTCAGACGCCCTGATATATGCTCCTAGGACTAGGAAGGAGTTTTACACCTCAGACGCCCTGATATATGCTCCCAGGAACAGGAAGAGGGAGTTTTACACTTCATACGCCCTGATATATGCTCCTAGGAACAGGAAGAAGGAGTTTTACACTTCAGACGCCCTGATATATGCTCCCAGGAACAGGAAGGAGTTTTACACCTCAGACGCCCTGATATATGCTCCCAGGAACAGCAAGGAGGAGTTTTACACTTCATACGCCCTGATATATGCTCCTAGGAACAGGAAGGAGTTTTACACTTCAGACGCCCTGATATATGCTCCCAGGAACAGCAAGGAGGAGTTTTACACCTCAGACGCCCTGATATATGCTCCCAGGAACAGGAAGGAGTTTTACACTTCATACGCCCTGATATATGCTCCCAGGAACAGCAAGGAGGAGTTTTACACCTCAGACGCCCTGATATATGCTCCCAGGAACAGGAAGAAGGAGTTTTACACCTCAGACGCCCTGATATATGCTCCCAGGAACAGGAAGGAGTTTTACACCTCAGACGCCCTGATATATGCTCCTAGGAACAGGAAGAAGGAGTTTTACACTTCAGACGCCCTGATATATGCTCCCAGGAACAGGAAGGAGTTTTACACCTGCAGGTGACTTCAGACGCCCTGCTGCTGGATGGAAGATGCATGCTCCTCAGTGCAGCTGACAGCAGAACATTTCCACCAGAAGCTGGCTTCATCCGTCCAGCAGGATGGATCTGAGTGGGAGGGGCTTAGCAGAAGGGGCGGAGTCAACTTAAGGAGTGACATACTTTAGAAATTAAAATCAGAACGGCTCGTTAAATGAGGAAGGAAACTTGGGTTCAAAAGGAGAATCCCAGAAAATAGTTGGAAAAAAGTTGGAATCATCTTTTCAAAGGAAGGAGAAGGCATTAACAAGAAAAAGGCAGAAAGACAGTGGGTTTTATGTCACGGTAGTTCTTTAATCTTTGACGGGTATCACACACACAGAAAGAGCTCCAGTTCTTCACAGTATTGCATTTCACACAGTGTTTCACAGACAACAGAGTTCTTGAGTGAAGGCACAAAACTAGAGATTATTTCTGCAGACGAACTCCCTGCAGACACTCAAGCATACCGAACTAACACCATTACACAACAAGAGAACCTACTTCTCCACAGACTCAGCTTTATTTTCGCTCCCTCGGAGCCTGTTTTTTTTTTAAACATTTCGCTAAATAAAAACATTTAAAAACCCACTTCTTCTCAAACCCGTGCACGAAGCCAGCTGATTGTCAGCCAGACGCTCGTCCAACAGCGAAGTGCTCGCGGCTGGATTAGTGCAACTCTCCGTCAGACACGTTTAAAATAGACCTCGCTCTGCTACAAAAGTACACTTACAAGATAACAGGATTTTATAAATACTTTGCTTTTCTTGCTACATATGAAGCATGCTGTCACGGTAACACAATAGCTACATATGTAGTAGTAATAGTTGTAACGTAGTGGTAATAGCAGCCTGCTTCATGCTTGTTAAGCAGTTTGGACCCGAAGCACCGACGCTGCTGCTGTCCGAGTAAGAACCCCGACGGAGATTTAAGAGATTTTCAACAGCTTCGTGGGACTGAAACTGCAGCCAAACATCAGGGCTCAGGTTTCTGTGACTCCATGGAAGATCATCCAGCTTAAAGCTGCAGTCTGCAGGATTTGTTGTTGTCATACGTAAAGTCCTAATTTTTGGCATTTTAAGAGTTTACATGATCTATCTATCTCGCAAAATGCAAGAAATGCTTATTTTTTAACCGAAAAATAAAAAGTTATTCAACTTCCTGTCCCGCCCCATCAAAACACATGAGAACTCGTGCACGTAGACGTGCACGCCAGATGCGCTTACACGACTCCTCATTCATCAACTCACCTGTCATTTGCGATCATGGAAGACACAGTAAGTAGACTAGCCCGTGATGAAGTTCAATAGTCCAGATAAATAAGCGTGGGGACAGCCTACCTTGTATCGCGCGTGCACAATTGGTGATTGACAGGCAGCAGAGCCCAGCTCGTAACCTGATTGGTTACCTTTTACCGGTCCGGTCTGCAATTTTGTAAACAAACCTGCTGGCTTTGGAGGGACCTAGCCGGACATATAGGGGACCTAGAGAACTCTTTTTTTTTTTTGTATTGGGGTATTTAATGTACTACTTTCAGAATCCCCGGACAGTTCCAGGCATTATGCTTGAAAAAGAGTTGCAGACTGCAGCTTTAAACCTAAAATAACCAACATTATATATGAGTTAAGCCTGGTTTAAGCTAGTCATTTAGTATCTGAAACCTTTGCAGAGATGCTCCCGTCTCTTCCATGTTCATGGCTCAGGTGTGGCACCTAGGGATGGGAACCGAGAACCTGTTCTCTAAGAGAACCAAAGCCATTTGTACTATATTTGTTCCATATATAGCCGGATGAGAATCGATAAGAGAACCGATAAGGAGCAGTATCGATAAGTGATATCGATAATTGAACCGGAATTGCTAAATTCTTAACAATTCCCATCCCTAGGTGTAGCTGGTTTGTGATGTTAAAGGGATAGTTCGCCTCTTTTGAAGCTGTATGACATCCCATATCAGCAACATCATTTATGAACATCTTCTTACCCCCTGCTGCGTCCTGTGAGCCGAGTTCCAGCCTCGTTTTGGTGTTTGATTCTGGTTCGGCCTTCGTTTACCAGCAACTCTCCTGGTTGGTGTTTCGCTTGTTTTTTGGATGGAAGTCCACCTGTTCAGCCTGCCTGTTTGCTGCTGTGTTTCAACTCTTGTTCTCAGTCTTTCGTTCGAATCATTGGTGATCAAACTTCTTGATTATTGAGTTATCCATCCGTCTGATCCCCAAAACATGGGGTTATTACGCCTACCCGAGGAACTTTATCTTTGAATCGTGCATCATGTATCACCAACACACTCATGGAATGGCTCAAAGAAGAAAGGGAAGGTTTCACATCTGAAACATGCATAAAAACCCTTAAAGTGTTCAACTGTTTCAGCATGCTGATGTCAGAGACCACAGAGAGGTGTTCCAGGTGCTGGTACATCATTACAAACAGCAGCTTTTCTTCAGGTTTAGTTTAAAAATCGCACATTTTTCTGTTGATGCCGTTTCAAAGAGGATTAAACGCCTTAAACCAGAAAAACTTCCCGCATCACATCATTGATTGTTGGAAGTCACGAGCTCCAAACCAACGATGAAACATCTTTGTGGGGGTTTTTAAACGGACAGCAGCCGGTCCTACATCATCAGTGCTTCATTCAGAGGTCCGATCGCTCTCTGGGAATAGAGGATTGGAGCGTAGAGCCGCTGAAATACAAGCTAACCCTCATCGGTTTTACTCTCAGACCACAAGCTAATTCTAACATGTCTGAAGCTAACTTTAAATCTTTGTCTATAACCCTTTCTCTTCAGGCCTTCTAAGAGCGACCCTGTTAAATAGAAAACTGCTGTGTGAGGAACGCGGTCCCGCCCAACTACTACTTCCACACGACGACACGTAATAACTCTGCATATGAAATATCTACTGAACACAACCTAAACCGACGACAGCAAAGATACGTGTTACACCAAAAAACTGCCTGTTACATTTACATTCTTATCAGAGGATGGGTGCAAAAATGTAAACAGGTGGCACACAACGACGCAAAGAGGGGGAGGGTTCTATCGAACGGGCCGGCGCGAGCGCCGTAAGTCACTTTGGATGAAGAGTCTCCGCCCCTTTCTCTGTGAATGAGCGCCAGTTCGGGTCGGGTCTCAGAACACGGCACCTCGCTTCGACTCAGAGTACATTCGGTGTGTGCGTGGCGTCCTCCAGACTTGGGCCGAACCGCTGCTGCGTGTGCACGGCTGCCTTTAAACGAAATGGAAGATCTGGTCCTGTGGTTTCTAAAAGCCGGCGAGAAAAACGAGTCAACCGATCCCTCAAACAACTGCGTGTTTCGGGGACTATTTTAAGCGGCGGATTCATCCCTATTTGTCACACAAAGTGAGTATTTGGGTCAGCAGGACGGTCCAAATAAATATCTGTGAAGCAGTGGCGTCAATTTAGCCAAAGCTAAGATATGGCAAGCTCTCTATAGTCACATGATTACAGTATCAATTAATAAATATACATGCCCAGCAAATAATCACCACAAAAGTCTGCTATGTAGCTTATCTGTGTGCAAATGCAGTCTCACTCACACCCCGCTAACATAATAATGGACTCGTCTCCGTCTCCCTGTTAGCATTAGCGGCAGAGGTGCTGAAGTGGACAGCCTTGTTAACAGCCTGAATCGCGCCTTCACTACCTGGTCCTCCTTTCTCCGCCGCTGGGGCAACATTGGACCCCTTTTTTTGGTGACAAATAAATCTAAAGTTTTCTGTTTCCTTTTCATATTTTACATTAATTAGCAAACAAAAAATCCAGGGATTAAAGCAAAAAAAAAATCCTGAGCCTGAACTTTTTAGACTCATGCCAACAACTATATACATGTATGCAGATTATTGTATAGTGTTCACAATGGTTCCCAAACTGGGGGCCATGGCCCCCTTCTGTGGCCGTGACCCCCCTGGTGCTCCCTATATGGTATTGGTAAGCAAGAAGCCTGTAACCAAGCCAGAAAATTTTGATAAAAACACTCTTAAATAGTGAATTTTGAGCATGCTGTAGTAAATGCAGTCTGCCATTTAGGGTACATTAAAAGGACAGTGATTTACTTGAAATTGCTGGCCAGCTGATTTGAAATGGACATTTTACTTTGTGCAATTTTATCTTCCGCTACTTTTTTTACACAGCTCGACCAGGGGTTGTGCTAGCGTGAAAGTGATAGTTCGGAGTAGATTCAACCTGGGGTCATTTGAACCGTGACATCCAGCCAAGTAGCCCACCCGAAGTTTTTTCGATCTTGGCTGAACATCAGCTGAGTTACTGAGTTATCCCGAATAGCTTCGTACAAGCGTTAATGGGACCTGGCAGTATCTCCAAAATTACCACACTAAAATCACATGCCATGACACCAAACTTCTACAGTAGTACAAATATGGTCTGTACTCACAAAACGATGCATTTGGAAGTTTGAAAATAGTCCAGGAGTTTATTATTATCAACACAAGCCTGATAGCTTTTCTGCTGCTAAAGCTACGTCGACGTCACTTCAGGGAGCTGGGAGCTTCAAAGTAAGATGAGGGTTGATCTACTACTGTAGACAACAAAGCAAGGCTGCTCAATTTCTCCATTGACAAAATAAATTCACAACTCTACAACATAAAAATTCATAAAAAACCATGTAGAATATAGCATATACTTTGTTGTCTACAGTAGTAGATCAACCCTCATCTTACTTTGAAGCTCCCAGCTCCCAGAAGTGACGTCGACGCAGCTTTAGCAGCAGAAAAGCTATCAGGCTTGTGTTGATAATAATAAACTCCTGGACTACGGTCCGACACACTCAGGATAGAAGCAGCTCTGCTTAATTTGAGCTGGAAAGGGAGGCGGGACCTCAACACGTCTCCACTTCCCCTCCACGCTGAGGCGACTGTGGGAGGAAGCCTGAAGCCTGAAGCCCGAATCCTGAATCCTGGTCTGGTGTCATCCAGCTCCTCTCTGTGCTTTACAAACCCAGTTAGAGCCTGAATGCAACGCTGGTACCACCCAACACGCTCCTTTACAGTCCGCCAAGTTAGTTTCTCACGTTTGTCCTCGACCGCAAGAAGCAAACTTTGCATTTCAGCTGATTCTATCAAATAAAACTAGGGCTGGGCGAGTTAACTTGTTATTATCGCGTTAACTCGCGCCGATAACGCCAATAAACATTTTAACGCACATTAACGCAGGTTTTATTATTATTTATTTTATTATTGTAAAAGTCTGTTGCTCACAGGCTTTTATTTTGTAAAAGTCTGTTGTTGTCTGCTGTGGAACCAGAAAAAAAAAAAAAAAAAAATCGGCGGATCCACCAAACATGGAGAAGGGTACTTTTACTTTTACTCGGCTGTTTTTATATGCCGCCCACTGATTGGATGCGAGACTCCGGTTCTTTTCACAGATGTTTATTAACGCCACATCAACACCGTAGAACTAAATGTTCAAGTAAACAAAGTAAAAGGAAACATTAGTTGTTGTAATCATTAAAGAAATAGCATTATTAGCAATGTGGCTGGTACCAATAAATAATCAAAGTAACACTGGCCACTTTAGCTGCTTCTCAACCAACGTCATTCCCCAGAGGCAATCTGCACAGTCAGAACTAGGATTCTTTAACTTCCACTTCTCCTCTGCATCACATTCACACAGTTACAGCAAACACCACGAATCATGGAGGAATAAAATAAAGATAAACTAGCAGATAACATCACCGCTACAGGTGCGCTACTTCCTGTTTTACTTGTTTCAACATAAAAGCACGTATTTCAAAATAAATGTAAAAAAAAAAAAAAAAAAAAAAAAAAAAAAAAAAAAACTCCTGCATTTACAGCCGAGTTGAATAGTCTTCTCACCGTAGTAGTTCCAGTCTAAAATATCACTTAAAGGCAAAACACACAACTGATAGCAGCAAGTCATTCAAGGAAACAGACAGTGGAGCGAGGCTTCTACATAAAAACTACAGAAAGATGCTGATGTTAAAAGTGTGTTTGCACAACAAATGTTATGGCACTTTCATTCATATGGCAGCACATTTCAAATAAAACTAAATGCTAAACGCTACTTTTGGATTCATTTTTGGATTTTGCGTACAAATGCGATTAATCAGGGAAATCATGTGATTAATTAGATTAAACATTTGAATCGTTCCCCAGTCCTAGATAAAACATGAGAAAGAAATGTTAAACTGAGTTTTTAATGGGACTAAATGCTCTTTGTGCTGCCTTTTCACACCGATTCACTACTTCTTTGTCTCAACCTTCTCCCGAGGCGTTCGTTTTTTGGACCTGAGGACGCTAACCGAGATCCTTTCAAAGTAAAAGCTCTGGCAGGGTTACCCCATAAAGGTGAGTTCAGCCGTGTGCAACGGGACAGTAACTGTTTGAAAGCACAGACGGAGCTGCGGACACAGCAGATCCAAAGGTTCTGGGCAGCCGGGCCGGAGTGTGAAGGTTGGACCTTTGATAAATGAAAGACTCATTAAGCTTGTGCGGCAATATTTCTTATTGCTTTCTGCTCCTAAACCCGGTTAACAGTGACTGTGAGGAACTATTGTTCAGGCTAACCTGCTCCTGCTTCTTATCTCTTATCAAAATGTCTGAATGTGTAAACACATGAGTAACACCAACCGTTGATGGAAGCAAAGCTCAGACAGCTCAGTCCTCTCCTGCTCAGGCTGAGCAGAGCGTATTGCTTTGAATCGTCTTCATGAGTTGATGTTTGGATCCCTGATGTGACCGAGCGTGCAGCGCCGCCGCCGCCTCCTCCTCTCTGCGGTTTCTCTACAGTTCTAGGCCTCATAGCCGGCGGACCGGCGGCGCTGGTGGTTCCAGATATCGTCTCTGTGCTCGGGGCGACAGAACAGCCTGGACGACTGCGCCAGGCGCTCCCGGCGCTCCCTCTCGCGGTCGCCGCCCGCTCTGGAGAACAGAGGACGGCCGCCGAACTGGGAGGACGTCTGCGTTCTGCTGTCAGGGAGGCCGGACGAGAACAGCTGGCCTCCCGCCGACCTGGAAACGTCAGGAGAAGGTGGTCAGTGCGTTTATAATCCCGGGGAGGTGACCGGTGGCCACCAGGTCAGTGCGTTTATGATCCCGGGGAGGCGACCGGTGGCCACCGCACAGGCGACCCGGAACACCGCCGCCATCTACAGGAGAGACCAGAGCCGCTAGAAGTCTGTCAGACTGTGAATGTGTTCCAAACCGCAGATGGAATCGACAGAAAATGTTGCGTGCTGATTACGGAGATCGACATATTAAAAAGTTATATTAATTTAATCTAATTTTGCGATCTTTTATTTTTTAATTTGCCATCCCTACTAAGGCCGTTAATATACTTACTTTTAATTAAGTATGTGCACGTTTATCGTGTATATCCTGCATTTGTTTGAGCACGTACTCAGAAAATCATGCTACACGTTCACAAGCTGCAATATGAAAGTGACCTGTAAGGGGCAGTGTAGAGACAAATTTAACCGGATGGAGTGTAAAAATTCTGGGAAGTTGTGCTCGAAACTGCATACTTCCATACTACATACTGCATACTACACACTGCATACTACATACTGCACACTGATCGATCAGACAGTATGCAGAGCTTTTACCCACAATGCATTTCGCTCCTGCCCGAGCCGAAATCAGCCGGCCTGAAGCTGATTTCGCTTAAGCTCTAAACTCTGTAAACTTTAGCAACATTTGAAACATTTTCAGGAGAGAAAGTAGTCGTTTAGATCCCCAACGTGTTGAAAACCTGACAAAATACCAGCTATTTACAATTTTGTTCCCACAAATTCGGCGCTACTAAAGCTAGCCGCAGTGAGCAACGCACTTCCGGTTATTTTCACAAAATAAAATACCCGTTGCCTTTTATCATAGGGAAAGCCATTACGATACAATTGGTGCTTTTGTTTTGAAAACAGGAAGTGAACCTACCCTCGTTGTAGCTAGCTTGAAACTGCCGTTTTGACAGGAAATGACGATCGGCGACGTCACGTTACGTTGCATCTTGGGTAGTTTGAGTATGAGTAGTAACCTCATGATGCATACCCAACATTTCGGAGAATCTAGTATGCATCCGGGAACTTCTCGCTTACTCAAACTCGCATACTAACTCAAAAAGTTAGTAGGAGTAGTAGGAGAAGTTTGCGGTTTCGAACACAGACTGTGTTTCTACTTTAAACTCTAACATCAGAACTCCTGAACTCACCAACAGAGCAGAGTTAAAACAAAGAAAATCTGAATCTGAGGTGCAGACAGACAGTCGGTTATCAGTCAGACATTCCGAGTCATGACTGCTGCAGGAAGTGTGTCGGACAGTCATGTGACGGCAGCTAAAGGAAACGTGTTTCAGATGTTTGGAGGAAGAGCGATGACCATTCAGGAAGGATCCTGAGAAGCACGACACCTGGGGGGGCCACAGAGCGCCTGGGGGCCGGAAGGAGCAGCTTTCAGGTTGCTGCTCCAGCTTTGCTCCAACCCTCTGCTGTGGGCACAGATCTGTGTAGAGACCCAAAGAAGGAGGTCGTGGATACGAGCGGCCTTCAGAGGGGGGAGGGGCTCAGCCTGAGAGATAGGGGGAGGAGCTCCACCATCCAGGGGGGAGGAGCTCCACCATCCGGGAGGAGGAGCTCAGAGTTGAGCCGCTGCTCCTCCACATAGAAAGGAGTCAGCTGAGGTGGTTCATCTGGTTAGGATGCCTCCTGGGAGGAGGCCCCGGGTCAGAACCAGAACTCACTGGAGGGATTATACATCCCATCTGACCTGGGAACACCTCGGGATCCCCCAGGAGGAGCTGGAGGGGGGCTGGGTTTCCCCTCCTGGACCTAATGCCTCCAGGATCCGATCTTGGACAAGTGGACGATAACAGACGGATGCTTGCAGCTGAGCGTGATTCACAGCTGAAATACTGAAAACTGGCACATAGAGCAGAGCAGTGATGTCACCAGCAGGTAACATCTCTGAGGAGCTGCCAGAGGAGCACCGACTCATCAGTCGAGTTGTAAATTAGCAGTTGTTGCTATACTCTGTATGCATCACATCAGCTACAAGCTTTGATTTGTAACTATGTCTGATTGTATTGTCCCTGTCAAATAAAGGAAATAAAATAAATAAAATAAAAAAGATCATCTGATAATAAAACTGTTATTCAATGTGGTGTTAAACATTATTGAGTCCAACCCCTGAAGATCCAGCTCCTCTGAACAGAAAAACATCTGCTGCTCACAGAGTACTGTAATCCCTCTGTGGGGACAAGTGGAAAAAGTGTTGCATCAATTAAACATGGCGACAACCTGAGGGACGATCCCAGAGTCCTCCTGAAAGATGGAGCAGCCGCTCCGATTCAGACAAACAGGAGGTTCCTCTGAGGCTTCATTACAGTAAACGACCTCATTTAGGGTGAAAATCTGCTCAGTTCTAAACGTTTATTTTCTGCTAAAGACCAAGATGTTACTCACCTGCTTTTTGTCATTCTTTGATGGCCGTTATGGGTTTGCTGCTGGTGCTGATGAGGACAGACGAAGGAAAAGGTTTACATCGAGGAAACAGGAATGTACATTATTTACAGCACTTAATGCACAAAACAACCAGAAAGAGAAAGAAAATAACCATAAAAAGGCCAAAATCTGGAAAAAATAATGATGACAACAGGACAAATACATGCAAAATAAGCACAAAGAGTACAAAAAGGACACATTTATAATTAAAAAGAAATTTTTCTGAAATTACAGAAAACCACGTTAGAGATGCTAAATAACCACCAAAAGGCCAAAATCTGCAAAATAATGATGAAAACAGGATAAAGACATGCAAAATATGTCTTCCTGTGCTCAAAACAAAAGCACCAATTGTATCGTAATGGCTTTCCCTATGATAAAAGGCAACGGGTATTTTATTTTGTGAAAATAACCGGAAGTGCGTTGCTCACTGCGGCTAGCTTTAGTAGCACCAAATTCGTGGGAACAAGATAAATAGCCGGTGTTTTGTCAGGTTTTCAACACGTTGGGGATCTAAACGACTACTTTCTCGCCTGAAAATGTTTCAAATGTTGCTAAAGTTTACAGAGTTTAGAGCTTAAGGGAAATCAGCTTCAGGCCGGCTGATTTCGGCTCGGGCAGGAGCAAAATGCATTGTGGGTAAACGCTCTGCATACGGTCTGATCGATCAGTGTGCAGTATGTAGTATGCAGTGTGTAGTATGCAGTATGTAGTATGGAAGTATGCAGTTTCGAGCACAACTTCCCAGAATTTTTACACTCCATCCGGTTAAATTTGTCTCTACACTGCCCCCTACAGGTCACTTTCATATTGCAGCTTGTGAACGTGTAGCATGATTTTCTGAGTACGTGCTCAAACAAATGCAGGATATAAACGATAAACGTGCACATACTTAATTAAAAGTAAGTTTACAGAGTTTAGAGCTTAAGCGAAATCAGCTTCAGGCCGGCTGATTTCGGCTCGGGCATGAGCGAAATGCATTGTGGGTAAACGCTCTGCATGCTGTCTGATCGATGAGTATGTAGTATGGAAATATGCAGTGTGTAGTGTGCAGTATGCAGTATGTAGTATGTAGCATGTAGTATGCGGTTTCGAACACAGCCTCGGAGCTTTCCAACGATACCGGTCATGACGAACTTCAGTAAATAGACGAAGCTCGGTATGGCGTGTTGGAATGCTAACTTTTTGGTAAATTCGGGCGAAACGCGCTGCCGCGAGTAAACAAAGAGTAATAAAATAAACATTCTAATTTATGTTTTCAACGTTTTCTTTATACCAGGTTGAAAGAACACATATTGAAGGAGTGGAGGAGGTTGTTTTTGCCTGCCGTGTCTCGCCTGAAGCTAACCCGGCCGCGGCGCCTGCGTGCCGCTCTACCTTGTAGTGGCTGCACTGCGGCGGGCTGCTGTTGACCTGGTAATACTCCACCAGCCTCTCAGCCAGAGCGATGCGCCTCAGCAGGTTCTCGATGAAGTGCTGGATCCGAACCTTGCCGCTGGTCTCCTGCCGCGCCGCCGCCTCCAGAAACTTCTGGATGGTGATCACCTCCCTGAGTGGGAAAAACACGCCTGAAGTCAGAGCTCCAGCCAGCAGGGCGGAGGCAGCTGCAGGTGTTCTCACCTCTCGCGCCGCTCCAGCTCGTTTTCCGAGGCGTTTATCTGCTCCCTCAGCGTGGCGATCACCATGACGGCCACGTCCACCTGCCGGCTCAGCGACCGCTCCCTGTCGGCGACTTCCTGCCTCTCCTGGGCGAGATGCTGCGAGTGGGCGCGCTCACACAGCAGCTCCGTGTCGGTCTGGGCCAGCTCCGTGCTCACCTGGGCCAGCCGCCGCTGCATGGTGCTGTCTGCCGCCCGCAGGATGCCGGCCAGCCGCCGCCGCACAGCGGCTGAGGCCGCCGCCGTCTCCACGCCGGAGTAGGAACCCTGTTCTGGGGAGAGTAAAGGAGGCGTTACCGCAGACATAACCGCAGCCGTACGGCGTCACACAAACTTCGGCACGGGTAAACTTAAAGGGATAGCTCGCCTCTTTTGACATGAAATGACATCTTTTGGCCTGCTGACAGCCACGCCTGTTACGGTGTTTGCTGCTCGGAAGCAGGGGACTGCTCGGTCTGCACAGCAGGCAGTGATACGAAGGGAGAGAAAATAGGGCCAAGCGATTGTGAGGTCTGACTTTTACCTGGAGAACCATTTTGTGATGCAAATGTATTACTCTGTTGAACGCATATTGTTTTAAGAAGCAAAACGCTTTATTTTTTAAACCCCAGCCAACTAGCCGGACTACCTTCATCAACACCAAAACGAGGCCGTAACTCGGCTCACAGGACGCAGCAGGTAAGAAAATGTTCATAAATTATGTTGCTAGTATGGGATGTCATACAGCTTCATGTCAAAAGAGGCGAACTGTCCCTTTAAACGCACCAACGAGGTCCAGAACCGGGTCCAGAATTGGGTCCTGGTCCGGTGGGGGGCCGGGGGGGGCCGCAGGAAGGAACGGGAGGTGCTGGTGCTGGTGGGCTTGGAGGTGGCGGCCTGTGTCTGACTTTTTGGTGGACATTTTACCTTCCTCCTCATGTCTTTCATCATCCTCCTCCTCCTCTTCTTCATCTTCTGTCTCTTCTTCTTCCTCCTCCTCCTCTTCCTCCGCCTGCGTCCCCACGCCGACGCTCTGGGTGCGCCTCCTCACAGAGCCGTAAGCGTGGAGGTCCCCGCCGGCCCTGCTGTCGCTGAGGGAGCGCACATGAGGCGGCCTCGCCGCGCTCTGCTGCCCCCTCCGGGTCGGGAGACTCGTGTCGCGCCAGGGGATGGACGCCATCAGCTGGTCGGGCAGCTGGCCGGTGATGCTGAAGCCGCCGGGGGTTACATCTGGCGAGCGGTATGAGTGGCGGTACTCCAGGTGGGCGCGGAGCGAGGCCAGGCTGCGGAAACGCTCCCACTCGCCGCAGCGGGGGCAGCGGAAGGGGAGGTCGCAGGAGGCGCCGCAGGCCTGGCCATTACGCTCCAGAAGGAAAGAACCAGAACCTCTGGAACACAACTTCTGCTGCATCACTCAGCACCTGAAATTACAGAGAGACGCGATGAGGCCGGAAACTGAGTCCAAAACATTTAAGGAAACTGGACAAAATAAATGGACCTAAACATGAGTAATAAAACTGTTCTTTTTGCAGAAAAGTTCAAGATTAAAACACTGATGTTCAGTTAGTTAAGATTCAAATGATCCCACAGGACAAAAGTGAGGAAAGTTAATGCTTTTATACTGAAAAAAAAAAAGGGTCAATTATGACTAAAAGTCGTTGTTATGCAACAAAATGAAGGAAGTGAGTCAAATCTATTAGATGGAACAGATAAAGTAAATAAATTTAAAGTCATGAAATCAAAAGATGGAGAAGAAGTCCTGATCCAGATCTCATTTCTTTACATTTTCCTTCGAAGCAGCCAGACTTTCCTGTAATATTTTACAGTGGTCTCGATCGATGGCTTTTCTTTGGATATTTTCTGCCTT